>NW_005368420.1:1138418-1144441 GCF_000412655.1 Myotis brandtii | reverse complement strand
TCAATGATGAGAGAGAATCATTGATTGGCTACCTCCTGCACACTTCCTACTGAGAATCGAGACCACAACCCGGACATGTGCCCTTGACCAGAATCGAACCTGGGACCCTTTAGTCCACAGGACTCTATCCACTGAGCCAAACTGGCTAGGGCTATTTATACCTTTTTAATGGCACAGAAACCTACCAAGGAACAACAGCTCTCACAATTTCGTTTTCTGATTGTTCTTCATTTTTAGCATTTTTATCACCAACACTAAAAACACATTTTCTCACATTTTAGCATTTCTGAAACCTGAATGTGTTTTACAATTGACCAATTTCAGCCTTGTGTCGCATTACATCACAGTAAGTGTCGGCACTGTTTCTTCTTCATAGAACCTAATATAATGGTGGGTCTACAATCAACGGTGTCTGATGTGCTAAGAAATATGGTGCCATAAATTGTACTTTTTCCTTTTTATGGGTCATTTCCTTTCCCATAAGTGAGATGAGCAGATTTGATCCTAGACATTTTCATGATTCCTGATACACACCATCATTTTTCCCCCAGAATAGCTGTGTTGCCCTAGCTGGTTTTGCTCAGTGGATAGAGCATCAGCCTATGGACTGAAGGGTCCCAGGTTTGACTCTGGTCAAGGGCACATGCCAGGGTTGCAGGCCTGATCCTCAGTGTGGGACGTACAGAAGGCAGCAGATTTATGATTCTCTCTCATCATTGATGTTTCTATCTCTCTCTCCCTCTCTCCTCCTGTCTGAAATCAATAAAAATATATTTTTTAAAAAAAGAAAAGAATAGTTATGTGAGTTGACCCAGCCCCTCTGTAGATGTAGGAATGAGGCGATTGCATAACCAGCATCGAGCATTTCCACTTGCTTTTTTGTTTGCCTAATTTAATAAGGAACTACAAATGAAGGAAATACGAACTGTTTCCATTTGCCTTTCTCTGATTAATAACAATAACTGGAACTCAGTTATTGTAATAGGCATTTTTCCTCATTCCTGTTGGAAACACCAAACAATGATCTCAAGGCTGGGAGGTCCCAGACGCAACTTACCTTTTCGTCCTGGGCAGACATTTTCCTGTCCTCTCTGGATCTGGAAAATAAGAAAGCATTTGTCCAGATCTGTCCTCCTGCCATCATTTGTCTTAGTATGCAACACTTTCTTACAAATTTTTTAAAAACTTGATTAAATATCTGAAAGTTGTAAATAATAAAGTTCGAAGGCCACGTACCTAAAAGAATTGATACAGGCACCCAGTCAAATACATGTACACAAATATTCATAGCCAAAAGGTGGAAACAACCCAAGTGTCCATTAACATATAAATGGATAATAAAAGATGTTATATCCATACAATGGAATGTCATCCAGCCATAAAAAGAAACGAAATACTTTTGTAATATATATAAATATCGAATCATTGTTATACATCTGAAACTAATAAAATTTTGTATGTCAATTAGACCACAATAAAAAATTAGTTTAAAAAATGAAGTACAGTCTGGCCAGTGTGGCTTAGTTGTTGAGCATGACCTATGAACCACGTCACAGTTTGATTCCTGGTCAGGCCACATGCCTGGGTTACAGGCTCGATCCCCAGTAGGGGGTGTGCAGGAGGCAGCTGATCAATGATTCTCATCATTGATGTTTCTTTCTTTCCCGCTCCCTTTCTCTCTGAAATCAATAAAAATATATATATATTTTTAAAGTGAAGTACTGACACATGCTATGATGTCTACAAACCTCTAAAACATTATGCCAGACACAAAACATCACATATGACATGATTCCCTTGATATGCAATATCCAGAATATGCAAATCTGTAGACATAGAAAGCAGATTAGTGGTTGCCAGGGATTGGGGGGCGGGGGTTGGGTGGAGAGGGAAATGAGAAGTGAGTTTAATGGGGATGGGGTTTCCTTTGGGGATGATGAAAATGTTCTGGAACTAGATGGAAGTGGTGGTTATACAACACTGTCGATGCACTAAATGCCACTGAATTGTTCACTTTATAGTGCTTAATTTCATGTTATGTGAATTTAACTTCAATTAATAAAACCCCAGACACATAGATTACAGTGTTGAGATTACTGTGGACAGCAGCAAAGAATCTAAATGTCCACCAACAAGGGGTCTGGTTAAGTCAGTTAAGGTACATCTGAGCAGTGGGAGACCCCAGTGCTGTTAAACCTTCATACATGGATGAGGAAAGATGTGAAAAATATAGTGCCCCCATCACATTATATCACAGTGTGTAGAGTCTGATCCCACCTATGTGAAAAAATTCATATGCATTTTTTACAAGTTTGCAAGGATACAGCCAAATTCCTCACAGTGGTTACTGCTGGAGAGAAAGGGAATGATTAGGGGGTATTTTCCTTCTCTCAGCTTTTGGACAGCCTCAACTTTTACAATGACCATGTGCTACTTCTTAAAAATTATTTGTTACATAGTGACATATACATGTAGTAAAAAGTTTAAATAACACAAAAAGACAAGTTTCCTTTCTACCCAATCTTCTCAGAAGCAGCCACTCTTACCACTTTCCTATGTTGCCTTTGCAAGCACATGTATACTTATTCCTTTTCTCTTTCTTTTTTCCTTAAACAAACGTGAGCCCCACACTCGGCTCTGAACCTTGCTCATTTCCCTTTAGGGTGTGGCGGACTGAACATTGGCCCCCTGAGGATGCACACATCCTCACCCTATTCCTCGGGATCTGTAAACACGTCACGTTACCTGGCAAAAGGGACTTTGCAGATGGGATTACGTAAAGGATCCTGAGAACCCCAGTGGGCCCAATGTAATGAGAATCAGACACAGAAGGAGATGTGACCACGGAGGGATAGGTTGGAGTCAGAGAGAGATTTGAGGATTTTATGCTGCTGCCTTTGAAGATGGAGGGAAGGGGGCATGATCCAAGGAATGCTGGCAGCCGGTAAAGGCAAGGATACAGATTCTCCCCTAGACCCCCAGAAGGAACACAGCCCTGCCAACACCTTGATCTTGGCCAACTGAGACTGATTTACCCCCAGAACCCCCAGAAGTCTAAGATAATATATTTATGTTTTTTTCAGCCACCAAATTGTGATCATTTGTTCAGCACGTAGGTTGTTTCCCAATCTTCTGCTGCCCCGTGTTCCAATGAATAACCCTGCACACCGTGTGCTACTTTTATCATTTAAAAAAATACCATCTTGAAAAAAAATTCACAAAGACTTAAAAAAATAAGAGGTTTCTTTCTCTCCCCACAGTACCATACTAAGGGGCACTTAGAGGCGTTTTTGCTGCTTGATTGGCAGAGCAGTTTCTGCAACCAGCACAGTTTGACTCCATGGGTTCCTGTTCCAGCCCCTGGGGGCCCTCCCTCTACTCTCATGAGATGGGTTCAAGTGGAACCATTACCACAAGTGAAGGTGAAGGGAAGAATGAAGGTGCCCTGCAGATTTCCTCCCTTCACAAGGCAGGAAACAGAACTAGCACATCCGTTGAAAAGGATCCAGCTTCAATAATTCAAGCAACAGAAAATTTAATTAAGCCTATTTTTTCATCATTCACATAGCTTTTATTTATTTATTTTTTTAAAAAAATATATTTTACTGATTTTTTACAGAGAGGAAGGGAGAGGGACAGAGAGTTAGAAACATCGATCGATCAGCTGCCTCCTGCACACTCCCTACTGGGGATGTGCCCGCAACCAAGGTACATGCCCTTGACCAGAATCAAACCTGGGATGCTTCAGTCCGCAGGCCAACGCTCTATCCATTGAGCCAAACTGGTTAGGGCCAAGCAACAGAAAATTTAAACCTACCATGACCTCCCCATTAAAATAGACAAAACAAATAAAAATGAGAACACCCAATGCTCATAGGACTGTAGAAAAACTTGCACATATTGCTGGGGATAACTTTTTTAAACAGTCATCAGGTGGTAAGTGGCATGTGCCTTCAGAATGATCATATCCTTGACTTGACCAGTTTGGGAACTATCTCTCAAAGAAATCCCTTGGTAGCAAAAAAAAACAAAACACGTACAATTTGGACAAAAAGTTGAAAATGAAGTTGGTATTACGGCTAGAACCTGGAAACAGCGCATAGACCCCACGTTAGGGAAAAGCTCAGGAAGGCAGTGGGCAGTTAGGAGGAATGGCAATGATGAGGTCTGTGTAGAAATGTAGAAAGATTGCTGTTAAGCAACCTCTGCATGGTTGCACACACTGCCTGCAATCGCACATAATGATCAGAACTATGTGCCAGGTACAGTGCTGGGTTCTGAAGAATCCAAAGTGAAGAGGCAAGAAAAAGGTCAGGGCCCAGGAAGGCTGGCATTTGAGCTGGGGAGACAACTGAGGATCCAAGGAAACGCATAAGCAAGGTAACATCACCCAGGGCCGAGCATTGGAAGGAAAAACAGTAATGCATCCGAGAGCAGGCAAGCGTGGCCTCTGCAGTGGGGTGGGTGGTCAGGGCAGACTTCTGAGTCTTTTATGGTGGTCCCTGAATTGCAAGGAGACCAGTCACAAGAAGATGGCAGGGAAGAACATTTCCAGGAGGAGGAGGAGGAGCACGTGCAAAGGCCCTGAGAGAGCAGAGAACTCAGCATCTCCGAGGAGAGAAGTGTGGCTACAATGGGCAGTGGAGTGAGAGGAGAATCAAGACTCAAGCAGGCCGGATCAATGCTGAGGACCTGGGGGTGGGAATGGTCAAATACAGAACGTGCCGAGGGATAGAAGCTGCTGTGGGCCTAGATGTCAGGACGAGGAGAAGAGCGGGTATGGGAGCAAGAAAACTCTGGGCTTCCTCCTTCTTGCTCAACCAGTGGTGGGGGAGGGCTTGGGGAATGCAGAGCAGTTCTGGAATTGTGTAAGCGGCAGCCTAAAGATTTTCAAACACCTGCTCCTACCAGCCTTCCCTCCAAAGGGTCAGAGCAGGGAGAAGTTGCCACCCCAGCCTTGGTCTTACTCAAGAAGCTTCAGCTGCTGGCGGGGTTGTCCGGAAACCCTGCAGATCTCAGATAGCTCTGACCGACCTCAGGTTAAAGATGTGCTCTCAGAGGGACAGCGATGGGGATGGAGGGGGTTACAGCTTGGTCCAGGCACTAGGCTTCACACCAATCATCTCTCATTTAATCTTCTCAGCCATCCTGTGAGGCAGGCACCATGCTAACCCCGTGGGACCCAGAAGGAAACTGAGGCACGGAGAGGTGAGGTCCCATGGCTAAGTCCACAAGAGCCCCCTGTGCCCCGAGGAGGTGCTGAGTAAAGGCCTGGGAGTTCCTGGAGGACGTTTGCCCTGCTTCCCACCACTCCTGGAGTTAGCCTGGCGCCAACCACCATGCTTACTTCTCGCACCCCTCACCCAGGCGAAGCATTTGCTGCTCTGGGGGTTCTTCCTGCAGGGACAGGCTGGCTGGCTCATTTCCGCGGCCTCCTGGGATACCCCCCCACACACTGCCTCTCCCCTCCACTTCTCTCCCTGCAGCCCAGGTGGGGGTCAGGGCAGGGACGAGGAATACATGGATTTAGGGGTTCACACCAACCTGGGTGTAAGTCCTGGCTCTGCCTCCTTTGTGACCCCAGGCAAGTGGCTTGGCCTCTTTGAATCTCCGCTTCTCCACCTGTGAGAGGGAGATAAGGATGGTACCTCCTCACCTGTTGCTGCTGCCTGGCCTGTGACCAAGTGAAGGCACCTGTTCCAAACTCCAGACAAAAGGGTAGCTCTTCTGCCAACACCCTCACTTCCAAGGGGGATAACTGGGGACAAGAGGGACTTCTCCCAGGTCCTGTGAGTGTCGTCTCCTGTCCTCCCCTCCTATGGACTCTAGGACCCCTGGGCAAGGCAGGGGTTCCAGGGCGGAAATCACTGCCCGCCCCACGCGCTGGGAAACGCTAGAACTGCGGGCACCTGAGGGCGGCCTGGATCCCCGGGGTCCCAGCAGGAAGGCGGGGGTCCCGCTCTCCTCGAGGGCTCGGGCTGGGGCGCAGAGAGAAGGGGCTGCGCATCGAGAGGGGGCGCGTC
>NW_005368420.1:1136473-1138135 GCF_000412655.1 Myotis brandtii | reverse complement strand
GAGGCACCAGGCCCCGCCCGCGGAGCCAACCCCGAATCACGAGAGTCCTGGCCCCACGAGCCTGCGGGAAGGGGTGGGAGGAGGGAGCCACTAACTTCCTCCGGCGGGATGGGATGGGGGGCGGGGGATGTGATGGGGGGCGGATCCATCCCCTTCCCCACCACACACACTCGGTAAACCGGCCTGGCTTCTGGCACCCTCCCACCCCACACCCCTAATTACTTAGGGGTGACCCTGAGTGGCCTTACTTGTCCCTGCACAGTAGCTGCTATATTGAGGGAGTGGAGGGTGGCCAGCCTAGAAGCTGTCAGGATGCCCCTGGATGGGGGCTGACGCTGGAGGTGAAAAGGGGGTGCCTGGCTCCAGGGCTGATATTGGCAGGAGTAGGGGGCCTTCCTGCCTGCAGGCCTTGCTCAGGCCAACTGCTCCTCACCGTCCCGGCCCACCTGTAGCCCCTCCCCTGTGGGCCCTCCTTCGCCCAGGCTTCCCCAGTACTCGGTTTATACCTGATTTCACTGCTCACACTGCAATCAGTTGTTCCATTAGCCCCGGTCTTCCCCAAAAGGCCACTTGTCCCAAACTTCCAAGGGCAGGAGCCGGCTATCTTCTACGCACCTCCCTGCTTGGGTAGGAGGCGTCTCAAGTCCCTGGAGTTGAATTAGTTTCCCACCACTGCTGTAACAGCTTCTGTAACAAGTTACCACAAACCTAATGGCCTAAAATAACACATTTATTTTTACTCTGGCCAATGTGGTTCAGAGGGTTGGAGCTTCATCTCATATACTGAAAGGTTTTGGGTTCGATTCCCGTCAGGGCACATACCTAGGTTGTGGGTTTGATCCCCGGCGGGAGGCAACCAATCAGATGGGTTTTTTTCCCTCAACCTCCCTCTCTCTCAAAAGATCTCAGTTGTGTTACATCTTTATCCCCAGCACAGAGCGTGGCATAGAGCAGGTACTTTACATTCCATGATGTAATTATGCAATTGCATAAATTAACAAATGAGCATTCCGTGTAATAAGCTAAGGGTGCCCACCATCACTGCTTCTATTCAACATTGAACTGAAGATCCCAGCCAATGCAATAAGATAAGAAACAAGAGGCACAAAGATAGAAAAGAGAAAATCTGTCATTTGCAATCAACGTGATTGTCTACCCAGAAAATCCAAGAGATCAACATTCTAGTATTGGATCCCTACTGAGTGGTAGGCCTGTTCTAGACACTTAGTATAAGATGAAGGAGCAGCCCTGGTCCTCAGCGAGCTCCCGTTTTAGTTGTGGAGGTGAGGCTGACAATCCGTAGGGCTGAGTCACTTGCAAAAGAAAGAATCCATGAAGTTCATAAACTTGGATGAGAAAAAAATTACATCTTTATTTTCATTAAGCTGGTACTGATGTATATCATTTCCTTCAGTTATGAATGTCAGCAACAGCTGTATTAGTAGTATCCATGACTGTCACCAATCAAAATCACAGATGTTTTCAAATCACAATATAGTATTTGTAAATATCTAAAATTCAACATATACCCACCATTACAGTAGTTATTAAACCAGGTTTTAGTTCTTATAGTTTAACTAGAGGCCTGGTGCACAGATTCATGCACTGGTGGGGTACCTTGGCCTGGCCTGTGCCCTCTCGCAATCCAGGACCCCTCGGGGG
>NW_005368420.1:1118420-1135488 GCF_000412655.1 Myotis brandtii | reverse complement strand
GCCCCAGCTGCTTTGGCTCAGCGGAAAGAATGTCGGCCTGGGGACTGAAGGATCCTGGATTCGATTTCAGTCAAGGGAATGTACGTAGGTTGCAGGCTTGATCCCCAGCTCTGATTGGGGCATGTGCAAAGGCAACAAATCTATGTATCTCTCTCACATCAATGTTTCTCTCTCTCCCTTCCACTCTCTAAAAACCCATGGAAAAATATCCTCAGGTGAGGATTTAAAAAAAAAAAAAAGGTCATGGCTTACTCTGACCCCCTTTTCTGATACTCAACTCAAACTTCTGCTCCATAGTTCAGAATCACATGGAAGAAAAGAAAAAATATAGGAGCTGTTTTAAATGCATAAAATAGAATGTATCATAGTATAAAAGACACCACCAGAGACTTGGGTTTAAATCCTGCCTCCACCCCTTCCCTTGCTAGCTGGCTGATCTTTCAATAATTTAGCAAATAGTTTCTGAGTGCCAACTATGTGCTAGGAACTGAGAAAATAGAGGTAAAAAAGACAGACAGGTCCCACCTCTTCTCATCAAAATTATACTCTACAGGGAGACACCCAAAGACCAAGTTATCCTATATAATAAAAGCCTAATATGCAAATTGTCCCCCCCAGCAGTCATTCAACCAGGAGGTTGACTGGGAGACTGGGAGTTCGACTGTTTGCTATGACGTGTGCTGACTACCAGGAGGCAGTGTGGAACATGGCAGGTGTTGGCGACACGCTACAACCTCTCGCTGGCTATCTGGGGGCAGGGGTGATGGGACAGAGTGAGGTGAGAATGTGGGGTGTCTGCCAAGCTCGTTCTCACTCCCCCTGCTACCCTTCCCAAGGACGCCAGGGCTTGTGCAGAAGCACACTCCCCCCCGCTCCCATGCTCAGGTGCTGGGCGCCCATGAGGAGCCTGGCCCGCACTCATACCCGGCCTCTTCCAGGTGAGCTAGGCCACAGTGGCCAGTAGGGCTCCCCATGGGTTTGCGCAGGAGCTGGTCTGCAAGGCTGGTTGGGTAAAGTGTGCTGCCTGCCCGGCTTCCGTGTGGTGCCACTGGGTGGCCCAGCGGCCCATGCTGCACCCCGACCCGTGGTGTCCGGCCGTGCTCACCGCATTCCCGCACTCATACCCGGCCTCTTCCAGGTGAGCTAGGCCACAGTGGCCAGTAGGGCTCCCCATGGGTTTGCGCAGGAGCTGGTCTGCAAGGCTGGTTGGGTAAAGTGTGCTGCCTGCCCGGCTTCCGTGTGGTGCCACTGGGTGGCCCAGCGGCCCATGCTGCACCCCGACCCGTGGTGTCCGGCCGTGCTCACCGCATTTCTGCATGGGGACTCGGGCGCCATGACTCAGGCGGAGGTGGGCACGCGGGGCCCAGGGACCCAGGTGCTGCCCAGGGCCCAGAGGGCAGCTGGGACCTGCCTTTCCATGCCAGACACTCACGCTTCGATCGCCGGCCAGGCCTAGGGACTGCACCCGTGCACGAATTTCATGCACTGGGCCTCTAGTGGTATTATAAAAGAAATGACCATGGAGTTATGGCAGAGAATAGTGGTGGGGATAGAGATGAGGCCCCACTAAAGTAGGATGGTCAGGGAAGGCCTTTCTGTGACATTTAAATTAATACCAAAAGCTGATGTAGAGCCGACCATGAAAAGAGGGGAAAACCTTCTAAGCAGAGGAATGACAGTATGTGCAAAGGGCCTGAGGTGGGAAAATGTTTGGCCTGGTGAGAAATCAAAAGGAGGCCAGAACTACTAGACCATGGGAGGAGGAGAAGAAGAGAGGGGTGAGAAGGTCAGAGAGGAGGGTAGAGGTCATTAATAGGGGGTGGAATTCATGTAAAAATGAAACCATGGGAGTTCTAAGCAAGGAGAGAGTCACAATTTGATTTTTTGAATTGTGGTAAAATACACAATATAACTTCACAGTTTAATCCATTATAAAGTATACTGCTGGTAGCATTTAGTATATTCATAGTGTTGTGCAACCTTTACCACTATTCAGTTTAAGAACTTTTTCATCAACCTGGCCAGATAGTGCAGTTGGTTAGTGCATCCTCCTGATACGCCAAGACTGCAGGTTCCATCCCAATCAGGGAACATACAAGAATCAACCAATGAATGCATAAATAAATGGAATAATAAGTCAATGTTTCTCTCCCTCCCTCTTCTCTCTAAAAATCAATTTAAAAAACACCAAAAACTTTTTCATCACTTGAAAAAGAAACCCTGAACTCATCAGGCAATTACTCCCTACTCCTACCTTCAGCCCTAAGCACCCATCCTATTTCCATCTCTATGGATTTGTCTATTCGGGACATTTCATACAATATGTGGCCTTTTGTAGCTGGCTTCTCTCACGCAGCATGTTTTTGAGGTTCATTCATGTTGTGGTGTTTGTCAGTACTTCCTCTTATGGCTTAATATTCCCCTGAATGGATAGGCCACATTCTGTTTATCCATCCATCCATTGACAATGTTTGATTTTACAAAGATAACTCTGGTTGCTGGGTGGGGATTGGATTATAAAAATGGCAAAAAATGGAAGTGCAGGGGAGAGATAATGATGGTGTGGACGAGGATGTTGGGAGTAGGGAAGGAAAAAAGGGCATGAGTTTGGGATCTGTTTGGGAGGTAGAACAAGTAGTGAGAACTGAGGATGGACTGGATCTGGAAGGTGAGGAAGAGGCGGGAGCACCTGGGCGCACAGAGGAGCCTGGGAGGGGGACAGGTGAAGGGACATACTAGTTGTTCTTGATAACGTTTGGTTTGAATAGTCTGAAGTGGTGGTGTCATGTGGGCAGTAGGATTTGAATCTATAACTTGGCAGAGAAGTTCGGGGTGTGATTTTGTGATAGAAGAAATTCACATATTTTGGTTTTCGTCCCTGGCTCCTGGCCAGAGCTCCTAAAACCCTTATATTTTCTGAAGTGATAAGAGTAATAGGAACTTCTTTTCTTCAAATACAGGGTGGGGCCCTAGCCGGTTTGTCTCAGTGGATAGAGTGTCAGCCTGCGGACTGAAGGGTCCCAGGTTCGATTCCAGGCAAGGGCGCATGCCTGTGTTGCGGGCTCGATCCCCAGTAAGCGGGTGTGTGTGTGTGTGTGTGTGCGTGTGTGTGTGTGCAGGAGGCAGCCGATCAGTGATTCTCCTCATTGACGTTTCTGTCTCTCTCTCCTTCTCCCATCCTCTCTGAAATCAATAAAGAAATATATTTAAAAGAAAATACAGGGTGGGGCAAAAGTAGGTTTACAACTGTTCATATGGACAATAACACAATCATTAATAAAATAATAATACACGAATAAACTGTGTTTTTCGTTCTCATAACTGTAAACCTCTTTTCACCCCACCCGGTAGTTGGTTTTGTCCCCAGCCCTGGAGCATCTCTTGCTATTTATAGCAAGGCCCCTTAACCACACTTGTGTTTACATTAATGAGGTGACTTTTGGAAAGTCCCTAAAAGGATGGGGGGGCTGGTTGCCATTGGGACCAACCAAGTGAGTAGAGGGATTGGGACTTTAAGTCCCCACCGACCTCCTCTGGGGAGGGCAGAGGGGCTGGAGGCTGGGCTCATCACCAATGGCCAGTGATTTAATCAACTGTGCCTCTGTAGTGAGGCCTCCATTAAAAACCCGAACTGAAGGGATTCAGAGAGTGCTGGGTCGGTGGAGCTGAGGAGGTGCTGGGTGGGTGATGCGCCTGGAGGGTGTAGAAGCTGTGTGTACATCTCCCAATTCCTTAATCGTAAGTAAACCCTTTTCTTGAGTTCTGTGAACCATTCTAGCAAATCATTGAATCCAAGGAGAGGGTTGTGGGAACCTCTGACTGACAGCCTGTCTATCAGAAGCACAGGTGAGAACCTGGACTTGCACTTGGCATCTGAAGTGGGGGGCAGCCTGTGGGACTGAGCCCCTGACCTGTGGCGTCTGGGCTAACTCCAGGCCGTTAGTGTCAGAATTACTTGGTGTGGAAAACCCACACATTTGTTACCATAAAAGTAATGAATGAAGAGAAAAACAAGGCGATTTTCTTTTAGGGGCTGTTCAGGGCACAGCTGGTGTTGAGGACCATGGGCCAGGCTGAGAGGCCTCTCCTGGGGGCAAAGGGCCCCAGGACAGAGCTAGAGGTGGAGCAGGTGAGGAAGGGGCTGCAAAGGAGACACAAAAAGTAACTGTGAGCTGGAAGAAAAAAACAAGGGCGTGTGGGCTCCTGGGAACCAAGAGGAGTGTGTCAAGGAAGGCGGAGGAGTGAACGGGGCAAATACTGATGGAGTGGGCTGAGGCAGAGAGGGAGGGAAGTGGAGAAAAGACACAGAAACCACTCACGGGAGAAAGACCGCTCATGAAGGGAGCAGAGAAAGGGGACAATGGTGGGAGGGACGGTGGGGCCCACACGAAAACCCCCCTGGCCTAGCAGGGTACCTGGAATGTAACAACTCCCATTTATTCAGCTCTTACTGTATCCCAAGCTCTGTGATAAGCATCTTGTCCGGTTTCACAGAGAAGACTGAGGCTCGGCAAGTTCATTACAAGGCCACACAGCTGGTGAGAGGCAGAGCCGGAACATGAACCGTGTTCTATCTACAGGATTCTCCACGGACCCCTCCCCTGCCTGTGGCTGGAGCAGTGGATGCTATGTGTGTGGGTCAAGTTCTCCAGTCCTCCAGAATCTTTCCTGCCTATTGAAGTGCGTGAGACTTAACATTGGGAAGAGGAGGGCAGAGGACCCTGGAAATACCCCTCTCATGTTGGTGAGCAGAACCTTACACTGAAGGATTCAGCAGCATCATCTTGTTCCACCTGCTGGTTACTCATGGAAACTACTCCGGACAATGTGGTCAGCCCTCCCGGCCAGCAGGAGGTTCCACTAGATGGGCTCCCCATGGCCGGCCAGGTCTGAGTCCCCAGCTTCTCTCCACCCAGGTGATCAGTGGAAACTGATGTTGGTGATTTCAGCCCTCCCTGTTGTGGTTGTGTTTCAGGAAAGGGCCTGTGAGACCTAAGGGAAGTCTGCAAGAGCCTCTGGGAAGTTTGCTCTTCCCAGGAGCATGGCAGAAGACAGCCTGTCTCCTTCCTCCTGTCAAGGGCTGGACATGGGGCCTGGACTGTGCACCTGCTCCTGGCCAAAGGGCAAAGCGAGGGTGGAAAGCACCTGGGCCCCTGATGTCACTGATTCACTCACCCCAGCAGCCACATGGATGCCTGTTTTTGAGATGATGTGTTTCACTATCGTTTGGGTCAGGGTTACTCACTGCCAGGAACATCCTGCCTTCTTCACCCATATTTGGACATTTGTTGGGCGTTGCTGCTGCTCAGAGCCCATTTCACTTTCTCTTGGTAACAGCAACAACTTCCTGTTTGAGGAACTAACCCTGTTGGGTCTGGTAGAACTGTGCATCAGTGTGCCCCCTCATTCAGCTGAGAGGTGGGCACATGACACAAATGGAGCCACTGGGAGACAGAGAGGCCATGGCTGGCGTCTGCTCACATCAGGGTGGGATCTGGCTGTTGGTGCTCGTCCTGTTTGCTTCAGTCACTTGAACTGGTTTCTATCATTTGCATCCAAGGAACCCAGGCCAGGAGCTGAGGGAGAGAGAGAAGAGGAAGTCCCTGCTGTTTAGGAGCAGGCTCTTCGTGCAGGAGGCAGAGTGGTAAACCATGTGCTCAAATATGAGGCAGAATGAAAACAGACATGACAATAATCAGGACTGAGGAGAGGATGAACAAGAAAGGGATAACAGAGGCAGGACAGCCGTCTCATCAGTGGCCTCATGATGCTGCTACTCTCACCCCAGGCTTTCCTGGTCTACTGTGTCCCTTAATGCAATACCAAGAAAGGAAAGCCGGCTAAGTAACTCTGAAAGGGGTTACTTGATTAACTTTCTACCCGAAGAGTACTTAGATTGAATTTCTTAGCTACTTAGATCTTAGACAAGGCATCACAAAGTTTGAGAAGGGTGTAACTGTAGAAGGTTGTACCGACATCTTACCGATGCTGGTCTACAAACACAGGCCTCAAAGTAGCAGCCAGGATTTCTCTTAGAGAAGTGGTTTCAATCCTTTGGGGGGGCGGGCAGGGGAGGGCTGGAGCTGTGGGAGACAAACAGCCCCCAGTCTCTGCTTCTAATAGAGCTGTTCTGATTTTATTCATTTTACGTAGGATGCCTTTCACATGATTTTCTTTGAAGGGTTCTACCTGTCAAAGTTTGGACAGCATTCTTAGAGGCACCCTGTCTTTCTAGAGATGAGAAGGCAGATCACCTTTCTCAGCTCTTGGATTATATAAATGCAAAAACAGAGGTTGAAGTTTTGAATGAAATGATACTGACTTGGATAAGATCATGAATTTAAAATATAATCTCATAAAAATGCACCATTCGTGCTCTAACCGGTTTGGCTCAGTGGATAGAGCGTCAGCCTGTGGACTCAAGGGTCCCACCCAGGTTTGATTCCGGCCAAGGGCATGTACCTTGGTTGCGGGCACATCACCAGTAGGGGGGGGGCAGGAGGCAGCTAATGGATGTTTCTAACTCTCTATCCCTCTCCCTTCCTCTCTGTAAAAAAAACAATAAAATATATTTTTTAAAAATGCACCATTCGTGGAGACCAAAATGTGCAGCCAATAATTTGCACTTGCAGCAAATCTTGAATCTTACTGGGTATAATACTTAGTGACCCTAAAAACAGTGAAACACGGGTACAGCCCTGAAACCAATGTAAGCCAAGCTAGTGAGCTTTCCCAGCCAACCCTGATCCACACAGGACCCGTGCAGTTTATCATCTACACTGCACAGCCTTCCAACGGAGGGTGGGGGAGGTTTGAGGGTATGATCTGCCAGTCAACTCCAGCTATCCCTTAATCAAAGGGTTAGCACTAAACATGAGAAGATATTGGTGTTTGTAGATGGGTTTTCAAATTTGGAAGAAGTGCATTTATTTTGGTATAAGGTATGGAATTTGATTCCTCTAGCTGCGACCCTTTAATACAGTTCCTCATGTTATGGTGACCCCCATAAAATTATTTTTGTTGCTACTTCATAACTGTAATTTTGCTACTGTTATGAATCATAATGTAAATATCTGATATGCAGGATGTATTTTCATTGTTACAAATTGAACATAATTAAAGCATAGTGATTAATCACAAAAACAATATGTAATTATGTATGTTTTCTGATGGTCTTAGGCGACCCCTGTGAAAGGGTCGTTTGATCCCCAACGGGGTTGCAACCCACAGGTTGGGAACCACTGCTCTAAAGGCTCATGCAGCTGGTGAATGAGCAAATCTCCAACAGATGGCATATGAACTTCCTTTATCCCACCAGCTGGCTCTCCTGCCTGCCACACCTACCTAGCTTGCCAGGGTTTTGCAGGAAAGGTCAAGCAGCCAGTCTGTCCAAGAACATAACAACTAGTTACTGTTTTCTCGTTCGCCAGCCCTGAACAACTGGTGTGTGGGCTGGTCCTTTCTGGGAGACACGGCATTTGGCATTGCGCTAATATGGTGGCTAGAAGAAAAAAGGAATATGCATTTTTATTTATTTTCCCACCCTTCTATTTTTTAAAATGTATTTTTATTGATTTCAGAGAGGGAGAGGGAGAGATAGAAACATTATGAGTCATTGATTGGCTGCCTCCTGCACACCCCCTACTGGGGATTGAGCCTACAACCCCGGCATGTGCCCTGACTGGGAATCGAACTGTGAACTGGTTCATAGGTCAATGCTCAACCACTAAGCCACACCAGTCGGGCAGAAATATGCATTTTTAAATGGCTTTTCAGGATTACAATTCAACATTTGTTCTCAGCCAATATTAGAGAATTGAGACAAGAATGAACTTGAAATCCATAGGGGGAAAAAAACTATGCCTTATGATTTAATTATTACAACTGTTTGGATTTTCCAATGTTTGACATTGGGCAGGAACAATACTTTCTTAGCACTGCTCCTATGGTATTTGCACATTTGTAATACCACGTAGGTGCTTTTACCTGAGGCTGGTAGGAGACAAGTTGTCTTTTGGCTGGCCCTACCACCAATGAATGTTGTGTCCTAATAGTAAGATAATGACTATGTCATTCCCAATTTCAAGACTTAAAATCTAGTTGGGCTCAGCTAGTGTGGCTCAGTGCTTGAGCATCGACCCATGCACCAAGAGGTTGCAAGCTCCATTCCTGGTCAGGGCACATGCCTGGGTTGCACTTGATCCTCAGTAGAATTGACGTTCCTCTCTTTCTAAAAACAAAAAAAACCAAACCTGGGTGGCTGTAGGATAGCATGGAGGGACCTGGAGAGTATCATGCTAAGTAAAATACTTGTCAGAGAAAGACAAGTATCACATGATCTCACTCATATGTGGAATCTAATTATCAAAATAAACTGATGAACAGAATGGATCCAGAGACATGGAAACATTGAATAGAGTGTGGAATCTCGGAGGAAAGGCAGGGGAGAGGTAATCAACCAAAGACCTTGTATGCATATTTGCATAACCCATGGACACAGATGGTGGTGGGGTGGTGAGGGTCTGGTGTTGGAGGTCAATGGCGGGGAAAAGGGCGACATATGTAATACTTTAAACAATATTTATTTAAAAAAAAATCTGGGTGGTGACAATTTTACACAATCCCTCTATCTCAAGCCTGTACAGTGCTTTGATATGCTTTCCGAATATTTCTTGAAGTATTTAAGACTGCTGCCACCTGATTAACTTCCAATAATTTGTGTGCCTTATGTTTTAAAATTCTTATAAACTTTTGTTAGCTCGGAGTATAAAGTTCTTTCTGAACTTATCTAGGTAACAATATATTTCCCTATTGAATTGTTGCTAACTTTCTATTTGATTCCAAGTTTTCATAATTAACCAAAGTGCTTTATTTAATCCTGTAACATATTTATACTTCAAATAACAGACAAAATGACATAATTCCCAGAACAGAAATGCCTACCTGTATCGGAATTTATTCAGATATTTGCAACAAATTCAAAAGCCATGCTTTTTCCAGCTACTGAAGCTATTGTGCTGATCAGATGGATAGTCGTCTCTGTTCACTTAGTCAATCATGCACAAATTCCAAGGAAGTCAGGAATTGTAAGTATTCATTCTGTTTCAGTCTTGGGTTAAGGTTGAAGGCATTAATAGTGCATCTTTATTTCACTCTTTTTCTGCAACTCACATATATAATCCAGCAAGGATGAATGAAAATCGACTTGTGCCTGCACCAAGTTTTCCTGATATTGCTTTGCATTGTCATTGATGTCAATCTTAGAAATATCCTTTGGTATCTTAGAGCTGTTTAATGAATGTGTAAGCCAAGTTGTAGGCACCTTTTGTGGTTTAATAATCACAATCCCATCAGGGAGTAAGTACCCTAGTTCCCTATTTATAGGTGAGGAAAAGCCTGAGGCAGAGGGCATATTCTTCTGGTCTAGGATCAGGTGTACATCAGATTTGCAGAACTGAAAAGAGTGAAGTCATTCACACAGGTTCAAGCTAGCTGGTCTACAAGGCTGAATGAGCTTCAGGTCACTTCCAAGAGGTGGGAAATGGGCATACAGAACTCAAAAGCCTTTTAACTTAATGTAGTTCTCTTTTACTGTCTTCTACATAGCCAAACCTGCGTGAAACGTTTCTTCTTTGCCCTCAAGCAGATCCCAGTTCTATCCAAACTACCACATTCATGCCCTTCCTGGATAGCATGATGCCTTAGTTTACCAGCAAACTGAGTTTCCTTTTAACCTCCCATCATAGAAAACTTAGGTTATTTCCATCAATCTAAATCCTGTACCTTCACGGCTCAGCACTCACTTGTTCCTAGTCCCCATGTCTCAAAACACACTTGTGTGTGTTACTTGAGAAGTCTCTGGTCTTAAATCAAGGTGCTTCAAGAACAAGGGTGCCGTGTAACATCTGTGCTGTTCACTGCTGCTGGATGTGGGTAGGTTTGGTCCAGTAGGTACCAATCCATGACTTTAATGCAGGGGTCCTCAAACTACGACCCGCATGCAAATACAAATATTGTATTTGTTCCCATTTTTTTTACTTCAAAATAAGATATGTGCAGTGTGCATAGGAATTTGTTCATAGTTTTTTTTTTAAACTATCGTCCGGCCCTCCAACGGTCTGAGGGACAGTGAACTGGCCCCGTTTAAAAAGTTTGAGGACCCCTGCTTTAATGGATGGGTTTAAATTATATTATACAAACTGTTTAGCTACATTTAAGGATGGGTATCACCTATCTTCCTAATGGTTTTGTAATGGTGCGGTCATTTTGAGAGCTGGAATACATTATAAAAGAGTCACTTAAAAGAAAACTACCATTTAAAATATTGCACTAATAATTACAACTTCATGTTTCCTAGTTATTTCTTTTGCATCTGCTGAAAATTATCCATGTGTTCCGCATGCAGTCAGTACTCAGAAAGGCTTAGCTATCCACGACTCAGAACCAGGTCATAACCAGGCCACAAACAAAAGGTAGATGGCTACTTACAATCAACCAATTGAGATATTCAAACACATGAAACAACTGAGATTAATTGTAAGGCACTAAGTAGTAACTATTTACTGAATACTATTCTAAGTCAAACACTCTTCTGAGCCTATCACATTATTTCACTCAATGATTCACATTGAGGGGCAGGGACTGTCCTTTTGTAGCTAGGGACAGTGTGGCTCAGCATTTAAACTCCTCAAATTATACAACTAGGAGAGGAGGCAGGTCTTGAATCAGGTGAAACCACTAGCTTATCAAACGAGAAAGGTTAGGGTAGACTGGGAGTTACAAGGTAAGGCCTCAAGTTCTGTTGTCACATACAAGTTTCAAATTATTCAAAGCTCTTCTAAAACCTCACGTCTTCCAACCCAAGATATTGACTTTGTTCTCTACCTAACCAGTGCCATGCCTGTTGGTTTTCTGAAGGAATTTTAAGCCAGGCACACGTCTACACTCTATAATCTAAGCAGAGTGGCCCAATATTACAACTTTGAATTACTGCTCATTTTTCTCCTGTAGTCAAAGAGGTCTGGGAGAATTAGAGGAAAAGTGAAATGCAACTGTGGATTTATCACCGAATGTGGAGCAGGAAGGCAGTAGGTCACGAGGTCTCACTTCTCTCACTGGCAGAGGAGCACCCGGGGGGCCAGGGACTCAGCGATGCCTCAGGACCAGAGCCCGTTTGTATAGATGGGAGGCCACCCCAGCATGCCCGAGCTCTCCCCTCCACCATCAGTTAAAATTGCCCCTCACAAGCAGGTCCTCTTCAAACTCCCTTTTTGACAGAAGAGCTTTTAATTTAAAATGCTCTATCCACTTTTAATTTACTCTGAGATTAATGTGTGCATTCAACACATGTGACAAATATAAAGTAGCTCCTGAATTACCACCAAGTCCAACTGAACCCAGACAAAAAGAAAACTATGAATACAGACGAAATCACAGCTCACCAAACCCCACACCTCCCCAAATATATTATGGGAGGATAGTTTAATCTCATCACGCCACTGTAGAAACTTAGCTACATCCAGGTTAGAACTCAAAGAACATGAGCATGCATTATAATCCATCTTGGGAAAACAGACTATTTGAAGGAAGACAAATTCAAATAGAAACTGTGTGGTTTCCAGAGCAATTTATTCTTTAACATCTAGTCAATATGCCATCAATAGTTCTCCTGTGTGCATTGTGCTGATAAATTGACACTGAGAGGATTTAACAAGTTCGTCATTTAATAAGTCTGAATTCACTTTCATCACATGGTATTTTACACGGTCATCTGTTGAAACAGATTTCTTTTGAACAGATCTTGGTTTAAAAAAGTCATAGATAATGTAAGTTCTGTATAAACTGGTGGATAGGTAAGTTAGTTCTTTTGTTTTGACTTATAAGCCTCAACTTCACCGCAGAATAAAGACTGTAGGCCAAAGAAAGCATAATCGCTCAGTCGTATAGAAGTATTGTTTCTATAATTTGGAGCTTTCTGAATGGACGAGTTCAAGCCTGATGCAACTGTAAAAAGATTACTTAATGAATAGACTATATGGAAATTGTACAAAATGTTATTAACTTTAATCATTAATAGCTTAAACAGCACTATGTTACTAATTGCTATTCAAACTCAAAAACCTGGTTTTGAATCCTCAAGAAGGTAGCATGGGTACACAAACCATACCTCCTTATACTTGGGGGTGTGTCAATACATACTTCCAACAGAAACTTTGGCTTTAGGAAAGAGTCACAAACATTTAAAATAATGGCTTTAATTGTCATTTTAAGTATAAGGTAGAGGAAAGTGTGCTTTAATTAAATATACATTATACCAGTGATGCTGGGGTTGAAAGTAGTTACTCCTAATGTTGATAGCTATAAAAACCAGTTTGTACATGACAAGACAATGAGAGAAATAAGCAATCCCTTTGAAACGAAGTCTTTAAAAAAATGTTCACAGTGATTTGTATCAACAGTATGCATTTTATGACAATAACATGTACAGACTGAGCACCCTAGGGCTCTCTTTATATCCTAAAGAAAACGAGCATTTACATTATTCATGAATTTTACTGAATTGAAAAAAGAAAATCAATTGTACAGTTACCCCTTAGACAGGATAAACTGTCTGGGGGGTGCACAGCTTTAACACCATCATTAAACTTGTTCGCAAAAGGAAGAATTAAAAAACAAAATATTTTTTCTTGGGAGTGAAGTCTTTCATTTGCTGTTATAACCAGCAAATGCCATTCATTAACTGAAAAAATGGAAGGGAGGGCCCCACAAACACACTATTTGAGCAAGCTGACCAATACACATTACAGTTTTAAAAATGAAGGTTATATACTATATGTTACAAGTCCCAACTAGGCAGTGTCAAATGGTATCTATTTCTTTGCTTGCTTTGTGATCATACCCCTTGGAGGTGTTACGGGTCTTGTGGCACTCGGCTTCTTTTTCTCTGCAGGCTTTAAAATCTGCAAAGATTCAAAAGACAAGTGCATTTTAGGAAATATATTCAACCCCATATCTTAAGATCTCTTAAATGTCATTCAAATCTTTTATTCAAAAGGTTTTGACTTTGAAACTGCCCCAACAACCTCAAAAGTCCCAATAGCTTATTAACATGAACCAAGCTGACAAATAAACATTTCGGTAATAAATGTGATGATGAATAGATAAAAGATGTAATCTAGACAAATTATTTTGCCTCTGGGAAAAAACCTGACAATTTTCTCAAGTTACACCTCGTAGAATTGTTACGCTATCCCTTCTGACATAAGGAGAGAAAGTGCTATAAGAATGCTGTTTCTCAAACTCTGAGGGGATCCTCAAACTCTAGGAGCTCCCCCTGATAATTGGTGCAAAAAAATTTGTTTTACTCCGTTTAACTGCACGTGACTTCAGTGGCTCTATCTGTATTTAAGACTGGGCTGGCTTGAAGTGGTACAAGTTTGACTTAAGTGAAGGAGAAAGAGACAGAGAAACAGACTTGACTTTGTGTAAATGATGCTTTTGTGCCGAGTGAAGCCCAAATGATGTCATGGTGAATCAACAGAGGTTTAGTAGAAATTATACTAGAGAAAATTTACACTCGAGAAAAGTGGCGGGAGAACTGAGTAATCACAGCACATCTGGCACGTGGAGTTAGCACTATTCTCACATGCAAGTGGTGATTTAATTTAAAGTGAACATCACACTGACATTATAGTTAGATTTATAGTAAAGGGGACACCAGCATAAAGAGCTAATGTATTGGTTTTTGTGCTTCTCTAAAACCTATTTAAATAATGCAAAAACAGTTAAATTGGAAATTAGGGGAAAGGTTCTATGATAATGTTTTCCTTAAAAGGGGGTTTACTTATTACTGAACTAGGATAAACACTGGTTACGGGAAAATAAAAATTTAGTCTATTTAACATAAATGACAGCAGGCGGAAAGCCATTTTTTCCTCTCTCAGACATAATAAAAGGAAACAATGTTGAAAACATCCTCTACCTGAAAAGAGCACATTAGTGTTTCGTCCACACTCATCACGGCACCTGCATTGTCAAACTCTCCACAATAATTGGGTGCAGAAAACAGAGTGACCAACTGCCTCTTTGCAAAAAATTCATATCCATCTTCAACCACCTTGGAGAGAAAATGTTTTCAGTGTTAAGTAGGTGCAAATTTTAGGTGAGTAAAACCACTCTTAGTTTCCCATTGAGCCTGATATGCTGCAGGTCAACTTCCAGAGACATTTTGTATAAACAAGCAATACCTACCCACCAAAATCAACAAGGAGAATCTGTGCTCACACACATGCTCTTAAGTGTACATGTAAAATTCAAAATCAATACCTGATGGGCTCTACATATAAGACCCAAATCATGCTTATAGAGAAATTTTGCAACCACTTCTGCACCAAATGTGAAGGACACGCCTCTGTCATTTTCACCCCAGCCTAAGACATCTTTATCGGGGTCAGACCACAAAAGATCACAAAGAAGACCTTGATCTGGTACATCAGTTGGTCGCATAATTCGCCGAATCTGCTCCATAGATTGAAGATCTGGTGATAAACCTATTAAATAAGAAAAATTTAAAGAAAACCACTTCAGAGAGACTCAATGGCGAAGTCTTAAATTAAATCTATGGATTTGTTTTCTTACTAAGCTTTGGGTAAAAAAAAACCAAAAACTGAATTAGCACTGGAATTTATTTTAAGCACTAATCTGTGGGCACAGTATATGGAAACAGTTCCATATACTAAAATATGTATGAAATTAAAATCCTCTTTTGAAAGGATAAAAAAATACCCAGGGAAAGTCTATTGACATTTTCGGTATTCTAGATCTATAGTCCAGCATGTTAACTGCTGTGCATTTTATATTTAAAAATATTTTCTGTTCTGTTTTCAAATCAAACTGTTACAGAATTTAGAATTCCCTGTAACAAATAAATTGCTTACTTCAGACTTCTATCCAAATAATCCTGGATGTGCCAAAGTGGACTAATGATCAGTAAGAGTTATCTGACAGAAGTCATCCCAATGATAACTCAAAAATGTCAAAATATACCACTTAGAAGGGATAAAAAAAACCCTACAGTTCCATTTGGAATTAAAATCAGCCCACATACCTCCATGACAGCAAAATATCTTCTCATCCACGATGGCTGCTATTGGTAAACAGTTAAAGCAGTCTGTGAAAGTTTTCCATAGTTTAATGTTATATCTTCTTTTACCTGTGAAAATTTTAGAATGGTTAAAGAGACTGATACATGGCCAGCATGACTGTGGTTGAGCATCGACCTATAAACCAGGAGGTCATGGTTTAATTCATGGTCAGGGCACATGCCTGGGTTTCGGGCTTGATCCCGTTTGGGGCATGCAGGAGGCAGCTGACCAATGATTCTCTCTCATCACTGAAGTTTCTATCTCTCTTTCCCTCTCCCATCTCCCTAAAATCAATAAAAACATATTATTTTTTAAAAATCCCTTGGACAGGATTAGGAAGCCCTCTTTGAATGACCACTCAGGGCTCCCTTAGATCTTTCCTTTGCCCTATGCTGCATTTGCCAGTGCCAACAATTCTCATCCTTTCTGAAGTCTGCTTTGCTCCTTGATTCCTTAGTCATGCAACACATTCCAGCATCTCCTGCAAGTTTCTTTGCTATCGTTGTTGGCTGCTCTATAAAAAATTAGGATTTTCCCTCCTGTTGTCTCTGAGCATCTTAACTAAGTCCCGAGCCCCTGCTTTCTCTTCTATTTCTCTACATCCCCCAATCCCCATTGCCCAAGGCCACTTCAGACCACTAGGAACATCTGGCCCCAGAAAGGTTTAGCTTAGGTAATTGCCAACATCTCTGCAGGCTTTCAAATCCTGGGATTCTGAGCCAGAATCCCTAATGCAGTTTCCTATTATTACATATCAGAAAGCTCAGCCCGACCAGCGTGACTCAGTGGTTGAACATCGATCTATGATCCAGGAGATCATGGTTTGGTTCTCAGTCAGGGCATATGCCCAGTTTGCAGGCTCGATCCCCAGTGGGGGATGTGCAGGAGGCAGCCAATCAATGATTCTTATCATTGATGTTTCTATCTCTCTCTCCCTTTCTCTCTGAAATCAATAAAAAATAAAAAATAAAAGATATCAGAAAGGGTAACACACAATTCACATTTTATCCAACAACAAATACCTCAGCCTTACCAGTACCACAGTCATAAGGACAGAAAGAAAATAGTACAGAGTGCTGGTTATACTTGGGAAATAAATCTATCACTTAAGGCAGCAGTTTTTAAATTGCTTCATGAGAAATCTACATTTGAATAAAACATCACCTTAATAAAATTTACAGTAAAAATTTAATAAAATATCAATAATTGTTTTAAAAGTCTTACAAACCATCAAATGAAAGCCATTTATGCCAAGGACACTTTTATGTCCACAAGAAGACTAGGTGGCAAAATATACCTGCCTGATGGGATGGGGGCAGCTTGAATACAAGATCAATAATTGAGTCTTCTTAATGACCAAACCAATGCTGACCTTCTACATCATTTTTAAAGGCCTTTGCATTAAATAGAAACTGAAAGTGATGTAGCTAATATTCTCACACTAGGATATACGTCACAACAAAGAGATCATCTGGATTTGAACTTCAATGAAAACTTCAAAGTACTTGCTGAGATAACAGTTGTGTAAAAGGAATCCTTTTTAAGAAAAATATTTTTTATTGATTTCAGAGGAAGGAAAAGATAGAAACATCAATGATGAGAAAGAATAATTCAGTGGTTCTCAACCTGTGGGTCACGACCCCTTTGGGGGGTCAAACAACCCTTTCACAGGGGTTGCCTAAGACCATCAGAAAACACATATATAATTACATATTGTTTTTGTGATTAATCACTATGCTTTAATTATGTTCAATTTGTAACAATGAAAATACATCCTGCATATCAGATATTTACATTACGATTCATAACAGTAGCAAAATTACAGTTATGAAGTAGCAACAAAAATAAGTTTATGGTTGGGGGTCACCACAACATGAGGAACTGTATTAAAGGGTCGCGGCATGAGGAAGGTTGAGAACCACTGC
>NW_005368420.1:1113243-1118232 GCF_000412655.1 Myotis brandtii | reverse complement strand
CCCCCGCCCAAAGAAAATACTAAGATAAAAAAAGTTGATGAAATAGGAAATGAGAGATTGTATCAACAGAACTATATCAGTTTATGACCAAGTAACTCAATTTTGGTAACCCTTCCTTAGATATAGAAGTACTTACATTCATCATAAAATCCGTAAATTCTATTGATGCTGGCACATTCATGGTTTCCTCTGAGAAGAAAAAAATTCTCGGGATATTTGATTTTTATGCCAGTAAGAGGCAGATAGTCTCCAGTGACTGCTTCCCCCTGTCCACATAGTCCCCAAGAAACAGGTAGTTGCTTTCTGGCGGGAAACCACCGTACTCAAAGAGTCGAAGCAAATCATAGTATTGCCCATGGATATCACCTAGAAGCAAGGGTTTTGTTACACAGTGTCTTCATACTTGTAGTGCATTAACAAAGCTTTGGGAAGACATTCTTTAAACATTCATTGTACAGTGGCAATGCCTCTAATAAGGACAGTTAAAAAATGTAAGTGTATGTGTATGTCCAGAATCCCACACAAAACTCAATTAATTAATTAATTTTGTGGAAAGATTACTAATGCCTAGGCAGGCCTTCTTGCCAAGTAACATTGTTTTCCTTTCAGGTCCCTGATCAATATCAGATCTCTGACAGTTGAGTCTCCCCATACTGTGTCAGCAGAACCACTGCACTTCCAGTGAGCTCTGGCCTCATGTGAACAAAGATACACACTCAGTCCACCCTTCAGTGCATTCAGCTTTCAAACCCCCCCCCCCCATAGATAATGCTAAAGAGCATTTACTTGCTTTATCAATGTAGTCAAATATGCTAGAAGAATATAACATTACTCAAAGTTTAGTTCTTATACAGATTATCTGCTTCTATCATGTAGAAAAAAAAAGTAGAACTATAAAGCGGCACCAAGGGAGGTCTATTTTTAGGCATAACCAATTCTACTTTAAGCTTAAATGTAATTCCTATATATTCATATAGTTCAGACCTTTTCTTAGCTTTCCCTTCTGTTTCATTCCTTCCCTTTTTCAATGTTTATATTCTTTCAGCAAAATAATTTTTAGAAAATCTGAAGCACATCTAAGTAAACTAAGCCCATTAGAAGTATTGATTCTAGAGCTGTAATTACTTAATTTAAAGTAGTTCCAGGTTATTCATAAATAGCAAATGATTATGCTGGCTAATATAAGGTAATCTACTAGTATATATCTTTGCCTCAGTTACTCAATCTCAATCACATAACCATGTCAGTGTTCCAAGACTTACCACATATTTTGAGTGGTGCTTCAAGTTCTAGTAGGATAGGCTGGCTGAGAAAGATCTCTCGAGATTTTAAGCACAGTCCTCTGATTTCATTCTCCTGTAGCTGGACATTCTTACCAGGCTTGGACCCTCTTACTGTAGGGGAGAAAAACTCCAATTAATCAAAGTCAAAATACAATTTCATGTAAAAGTTGAAAGTATCTCAAAAGATACAAACTTTAGGTAAGGAGGAGGTAGAATAATAGTTTAACTCGCTTTTTAACTAATGCCTAATTAGAATCCTAAATCTTAGCCAGGATTTCAGAGATGATTCAGTGCCACCTTCTATACAAAGTTAAGACTTGTTCAGGATACTGTGTGTGAGTATGGTTAGAAAGGTCTCTCTTTTACTACCTGCTGAATTCAGACTCCCTGAGGCTTGAGGCCTCAGTTCTGCATCCAAGCCACACAATCAGCCTGTTCACCTACAGCCCGCCCACCAGGCCAGTTCTTTTTGCCTCCTGTCTCTTCTCCAGCCTTATAAATGAATTAGTATTTGCACAGCAGATTTCAGAGATTGTCCCGTTACTGAGATGTTTCTAAGAACTCCGTTTTAAAATGCAAGATTGGAATTGCTCAGACCCCCATCCCCCTCCAAATCAGTGTTTTTAAGAGGACCATGGGTATTTCTGCGGGCCCCAGATTTATCCATGAAAATTTTAAGTGTTTTCACTTCAATAAAACACAATGTAGGCTTGTTAAACATTTTTGGCAGTGCAATTTCTGTATTTTTAAATACAATTATGCCTCCACAGGGCAAAGGATGTCTGCTTGTGCTGTGAGAAAGGTTTCCCGGTAATTTGAACAGATAAAACATGAGCAAAGAGAGAAAGAAATCATAGCACAGCACCAGGCATCCTAAACTCACAAGTACCCACATCAGAGCACTCTGAGGTCTACTCACTATCAAAACGAAGCACAAGCTCTCTCCTCTGGCCTGTAACAGTTCATTTTATCGGCCGGTAGGTAGTAGTAGGAAATAAAGCAGGCATTCTTTGCATTAGAAATGAAGCGAAAACACAGGACCAGACTAAATATAGAATGCAAGCCTGTACCCTTCTACCACTAAAGCCAATAAAAAGTGATTTAGTATTAGCAAAACCACAAAATCCATCAAATTAAATCAATGTTGCTAACTTAAATTTTATTGGTTTTGGAGGCTTTATTCCTATTCAAATTACAAAATCATTTGGTTTAATAGCTGAATAAGAGCAACAGGTTTAACAGGTTTGTATCTAGCTTTGTTCTGTAATACCTAAGTAACATTACAGAGTGATCAAAATTACAAGTAAAAAACCCCTGACATTTGCTGAGAATTTTTTCCCATTATAAAGGGCTGTGTCAATGTTTGAGAAACATTGTCCTAGAGGCAAAGCCATCATACGGCCTGAATAGTCACTGAAACCACGCAATTTTCTGAAGAAACAAGTTTTGAGCAGAATTAAACTGTGTAAAGGAGTATATTTTTTTCTTTCAATGAAAGATAATGAATAAGAAAAGATCAAATTCTTGAAACACACAAAAAGAAAATAAGAGCGCTGGATTTGGAGCCAGGTGCCCCAAGTTTCTGTATTGGTTCTATAGCTTTGGCCAAATCACTACTTTAAACCTCAAAATATGTAACTGAACTAAATGACTAGCCAGTCTCTTGATCAAATTGTGAAACAAGAAGCAATTAAAGGAAAAACATAGTAATAACCTTTGAGGGAAGATACAAAACAAATGCATATATAACACAACAGTAACTGAGCAACAAAAAGTGATTTTTCCACAGCAATTTTTCTCTCTCGCTAAACATCACATATTAGAGAATTCAAGAAACACTCCCGGTGGAAAGATGATGTGTTCCTTGATTCACTGGCCAGAAAACCCCAATCATTAGTGATTTTACCACAAGTCAGCCAGAAACTTGGGCAGACTGCCCAGCAGAAAATTTTATTTTTGGCTTGGAGGGGACTCCTAGAAGCTTCTGGTTTCAACCTGAATCGTTTTCAGCAGAGCCCCACATTTGTGAATGAAGAGCCCACTCTATTTTTCAGGAGTCTATGTAAAAATTGACTTACACCTATAAAGAATTCAGGCTCTACTTTTTATATAAATGCTATCGTATTCAATGTTGCGAACATGAATTTTACTGGTTTTGGAGGCTTCCCATTATCACCTTTAGATGTAGTTTATGGTAGTTTTCTCTTATTCTGTCTGTCCTGAGTGGGACTGCACAGAGTTTTAGTAAAGAGAAATACTGCTAACAATGAAAAATTATTCTTAATATGGAATTTTGCCAGAACTCAGTATATTTTATATTTGAAGAACATTGATCATTAAAAGTAACAAGGTCCCAAAGCTTTTTAAATCCCCTACAATTAGCTCAAGGAGTAAAATGATAGAGATTCCACCGAAACCATCTTCTACCAACTGGCAAATACCTGCTCATCCTTCAAGCCTCTCCTCTCAAGCCTGCTTTTCCTTCTCTGAAATGCTCTACAGCCAGTCAGACCCAGCACACACTGTACTTTGTATTGTAATTGCAAGTTCACTTATACCTATTCACCTGGACCCAGGATAGAATGCACACCCCAAGAACACACCACTTGCTCTTCAGAGTACATGCTCATGGCCAGTATATGGCAGGTGCTCAATATCTGTTGCATAAATGAAGTGTGTATAGATCCTAAATACTATTGACTTGTGGCATTAGAATCAAACATACACTCCAGACTACATACCTATTTCCTATAAGGCTTTACTGGAGTTATTTCCCTAGTTGTAAAAAAACAGGATTACTCTTAAATTTCAAGTTCAAGACAAATGTCTAATAGAAGATAAAGATCTCTAAATGGGTTTTGGTAGTCCAAGTGAACACTGTATATACTTCTTAAAAATGGCCATATCAGCCAATAGCATAAATATCTACTTCCCTATTTTCAATGTCCATCAAATAGAATTACATATTAGTTGTGGCTAACATCTGCCAAGCACTTCCCATGTGCTGGATACTGCACTAAGGGGCTTTACATTGTTAATCCTCAACAATTCTATGAGGTTAGACAGTCACCTCCATATTACAGACTTGGGCCAAAGCCAGAGCTTGTAAGGACACTAGGCCAGACCAACTCTAGGTCTAGTGATGCTTCCATCATACCACCCTCCCAAGTAAGAACTTGGTCTTCATTAAACTTCCAAACCAAAGGAGTTTTTATAGGACAAACCCCAATACAGTCATGGCTTCCTAAGAAAAAAATTGATATGGGATATAAAATCATAATGCACCCTCATACATGAGGCATTAAATAAGAATTTAAGCCCTAACCAGTTTGGCTAAGTGGCTAGAGCGTTGGCCTGCAGACTCAAGGGTCCCAGGTTCAATTCAGGTCAAGGGCATGTACCTTGATTGCGGGCACATCCCCAGTAGGGGGTGTGCAGGAGGTAGCTGATCGGTGTTTCTAGCTCTCTATCCCTCTCCCTTCTTTTTTGTAAAAACAAAAAACAAAAAAACCCACCTAACTGGTTTGGCTCAGTGGATGGAGTGTCGGCCTGGGGACTGAGGAGTCCCGGGTTCGGTTCTGGTCAAGGGCATGTACCTTGGTTGCGGACACATCCCCAGTAGGGGGTGTGCAGGAAGCAGCTGATCGATGTTTCTAACTCTCTATCTCTCTCCCTTCCTCTCTGTAAAAAATCAATAAAATATATT
>NW_005368420.1:1112504-1113080 GCF_000412655.1 Myotis brandtii | reverse complement strand
TATATATATCCTATCTACACTAATAAAAGACAAAGATGCTAACTGACTGTACCTTCACTATGCCCTAAGCCACGCCCATCAGCCATTCAGAGGGACTATATGCAAATTAACCCAACCAAGATGGCGGCTGGCAGCCACGGAGCTGGAGCAAGCAGGAGGCTTGGTTGCCCGGGCGATGGAGGAAGCCAGGCTTCCCGCCTGCTCTGAGCTGGCTGTGGCCTCCCTAAAGGCAACAAAGTCTCAATTACAGAAGACAAATAAATCCCAGATACCTGCTTCCAGCCAGCCTCCACTGGGAGCTTGGGTGGCTGGGAGCCGTAGCCAGCCTGCAACCAGCCCCCAGCCCCTCACCTAGACTGGCCAGGCACCCCAGCGGGGATCCCCACCCTGAAGGGGCTGTGCCCAGCCTGCAAACAGCCATCAGCCACTCAGCCAGGCTGGCCACATCCTCATGGGGTGAGGGTCCCTGCTGGGGGGCTTGGCCAGCCTGCAAACAGCCATCAGCCCCTCACCCAGGCTGGCCAGGCACTCCTATATAATAAAAGGGTAATATGCAAATTGACCCTAACAGCAGAA
>NW_005368420.1:1105525-1112290 GCF_000412655.1 Myotis brandtii | reverse complement strand
CCCCCCAGGGAGCGGGCCTAAGCCAGCAGGTGGTCATCCCCTGAGGGGCCCCAGACTGCGAGAGGGCACAGGCCAGGCTGAGGGACACCCCCCCCGCAGTGCACAAATTTTTGTGCACCGGGCCTCTAGTCTAATAATAAGGAGGTAATATGCAAATTGACCGTCACTCCAACACACAAGATGGCTGCCCCCATGTGGACACAAGATGGCCTGCAGGGGAGGGCAGTTGGGAGGGACCAGGCCTGAAAGGGAGGGCAGTTGAGGGCAATCGGGCCAGCAGGGGAGCAGTTAGGCGTCGATCAGGCTGACAGGGGAGTGGTTAGGGGGTGTTCAGGCTCGCAGACAGAAGCGGTTAGGGGCAATCAGGCAAGCGGTTTGGAGCCAGCAGTCCTGGATTGTGAGAGGGCAGTCGGACATCCCTTGAGGGGTTCCAGATTGGAGAGGGTGCAGACTGGGCTGAGGGACACCCTCTACCCCCCCCCCCCACACGAATTTCGTGCACTGGGCCTCTAGAGTGTGTGTGTGTGTGTAAATAAATTTCATCATGCAATCTGTTAAGATTATCAGTAGGGCCGAAACCGGTTTGGCTCAGTGGATAGAGTGTCGGCCTGCGGACTGAAAGGTTCCAGGTTCGATTCCGGGGTTTGGCTCAGTGGATAGAGCGTCGGCCTGCGGACTGAAAGGTCCCAGGTTCGATTCCGGTCAAGGGCATGTACCTGGGTTGCGGGCACATCCCCGGTGAGGGATGTGCAGGAGGCGGCTGATCGATGTTTCTCTCTCATCGATGTTTCTGACTCTCTATCTCTCTCCCTTCCTCTCTGTAAAAAATCAATAAAAAATATATTAAAAAAAAAAAGATTATCAGTAGGTATTTATAACAACAGGCTACACAAGAAACTTGTTTTTTTTCTCAATAACCTTACATTAGTGGAGGGCACAGAAAATAAGACAAAGTGGGTACCTGGAGATTGTTGTAAATGCTCTAACTAGAACTATCCCCTCAATAAAGATTATAAAAGTAAAAGGTTATCTTTTTTTTTTTTTAAATATATTTTATTGATTTTTTACAGAGAGGAAGGGAGAGAGATAGAGAGTTAGAAACATCGATGAGAGAGAAACATTGATCAGCTGCCTCCTGCACATCTCCTACTGGGGATGTGCCCGAAACCCAGGTACATGCCCTTGACTGGAATCGAACCTGGGACCTTTCAGTCCGCAGGCCGACGCTCTATCCACTGAGCCAAACCGGTTTCGGCAAAAAAGGTTATCTTAAGGACAACATTTTATTACCATTAAAAATGGTAATAAAGACAAAGGCTGACTATTTTCTCTGTGAGCTGTAAAGAAAATTACAAACAGTACAACACTGCTCATTAAACATCAGTCAATACTCACTTGGAGGTTTAAAGCCCTCACTATGCTCTGTGCCTAGGAGAAACCTACATAAATAGGAGACCCTTAGGTGGGAAATTCAAGGGTTGTCACCTCAGGATAACTTCCTAAGTAGCAGTTCAGATGGTTCATATCAAATTATTTCAACTACTGTCAATGGAATCCAAAATATTCCAACCAATAAAAATGCCATTCTCCAGAGAGAGAGTTTCTCATAAATCCAGGTGCCAGGTATTGCAAGGAAATAAGACTAGTAGACATGTGAACATATATAGGCTGGTGATCAATACATTAAAATTTTCACCTTAGACCTTTCACATATGACTTTTGAGTAAAAGCTTTTCTTTATCTTGCTAGAAATGGTGATTCAGAAAAATGCATTATGATTGTTATCAGCAAAGGTTGTTCTGTACAAACTTATTTATCTGGCATATCATAAACTTCCCAGCAATTTTATTGAAAGCAAACTGATAAAATCCTGAAATAATAAAATGTTATTGGTGACTATCTGCAATGACAGTTTCTCTCTCAAGCAACACTAACTTTTCTGACAGCAATAAGCAAAGCAGAGATAAAAACTATGGAAGGAAATTTAAGGTAACTTTGACATTATGGAAAATGAAAAAGTATTCTTTTGTCCCTCAATTAAAGGCTCCTTAACTGTTTTGAAAGGTTATTATTAAAGGAATACCATAAACCAAAAAATGGCACTAGCTGAATTATAATGAAGTTTTAAAATCTAAGAATGGCACAACCAATATAAAAATAAACAAAAAGATTTTGCTGTGTTATGATAATCCTGTTAAAGCAGGTAGTAATCTTAAGAATATGACACACATTCATTTCAGTGACAGAATGGCCTTGCGATATTGGACAGATTTAGAAAAATTAGACCTCAAACCCAAACAAACAAAAATAGTGAATACTAAAACTTTCCCACAAACTGATGAGTTCTTTTCTACAAAAAAAGGAGATATATATATATATATATGCATGCCACAAGAATGTCATCAAGAATCATTTGGCTTCATTGCAATCACCAGCAGGAAGACTTTCTGACCATCTTAATTGTTTTAATTCCCCCCCCCCCCCCCGCCACTTTCTTAGTGGCTAATGTTATACTTTGGGCCATTAAAGGTTAAACCAATTTTCTCAAGGCAGATTGTCAGAATATAGCTGCAAAACACTGTCCACTGCTCTCAATTAAGTACCTTGAATATTCTAGACCTAGAGTGAAGCCAATTTACTGAAAAATGTTTAACTTTCCACATCTAAAAACCCATTTTGATAAAAACAACAACCATGGATTATACTCAACATCTGAATAGAGTAAAATTTTAGGAGTGGTTTTCATTTTCATAAACTTTAATATCAGTGAGACCCACTCCCCTCTAGACGAGACGATGCCACTAAACCCTAGAGTAGTGGAGAAATTGGAGATTACAGATAAATCATCAAGATTCCTAAGGAAATCATCTGTTCTTACATGCTTTGGATATAGGGCAGTGATGGCAAACCTATGACACGCGCACTCATTTTTTTGGTTGATTTTTCTTTGTTAAATGGCATTTAAATATATAAAATAAATATCAAAAATATAAGTCTTTGTTTTACTATGGCAAATATCAGTCTGCATACCCATGGCCTAAGGCAGTGATGGCGAACCTATGACACGTGTGTCAGAGGTGACACGCGAACTCATTTTTTTTGGTTGATTTTTCTTTGTTAAATGGCATTTAAATATATAAAATAAATATCAAAAATATAAGTCTTTGTTTTACTATGGTTGCAAATATCAAAAAATTTCTATGTGACACGGCACCAGAGTTAAGTTAGGGTTTTTCAAAATGCTGACACGCTGAGCTCAAAAGGTTTGCCATCACTGATTATAGGGTCTGATCCTTAAAAATTTGCCCCAGGATTCTACGAACTCCACACAGATGGAATCATTCCTTAGTCTTCCTGAATAATACTAAGACTTTCCGGTTTCCTCATCTACAAATCAATTCACATCAGAATATTATCTCCTTAACATTTCAATCTTTAAGGTCTACTACTAGCCTCAGTTGTAAATTAAGTGAAATGATCAAATCCATATAGTATCAATCATTTCTCTGCTTCAAGATCAGTAATCCTCACCTACTCAAATGGACTGAATGGCACTTGCTTATGCAGAACAGGTTGAGACCTAAAACGATCTCACCAACCTCTGCCGCCAGATGGGCTACTAATGCAAGGCCCAGCAGCACCTCCATTTCCCCAGCTCGAGAAGGAACGCCTGTCCTCCTGCTACTGTCAGGCAAGGGGGCACAAGTAATCTTTTCTATGCTGTGGTTAAGGACTGGCAAAAGCTTAGCTTATGTCTCCAATAGAGCTTTCTGTCTCAACTCCAAGAAAAGGATGCGGCATACAAGTGACATGCTGGAGAGGGAAGAGAAGGGGGCTCACAACACAGACTTATTCTAAGTTAGGGAATTAATAACAACTTTAATCTTTATCAACAAAAATGCCCTATGATAATTGATCCCAAGTAAAACCTCTAATCATTAAAAGAGGGAAGAGGAGGGGGCTCACAACACAGACTTATTCTAAGTTAGCGAATTAATAACAACTTTAATCTTTATCAATAAAAATGACCTATGATAATTGATCCCAAGTAAAACCTTTAATCACTAAAATTATCTGGCATGTAAAGAAAAAAATAACTGCAGAAGTGTCATTAGGAAAGATTACTTTTGTTTTTCTTGGTCAGCATTTTAAGAACGTTTTTTCCCCTATTATGTTTGTCCTTTATTATCTTCAGGACCAGGGGTGCTGTCTTTTTAGCATTAGAATGTAAACATGTTTCATATTACACCAAAAAGCTAAATACATTAAGTTAAACAATTTTAGAGTTTCAGAGTATTTTCAGATGAACTCTTACACATCAGAGAATCAAATTAGTAAAGGTTTTCCCAGGGCCAGGGCAAAGGTCATATTTAAATCACTAAAGCAAGCCAAGCAGTTATGCAGAGCCTGGCACAATCTTGCAGTGCGAAATAGCCAGCTTCAGAGCAAAGAAGCTTCTTGCAAATCTGGACGTGAAAATAAGTCACAACCTCCAGCTCTGCGAGAAAAGTGCTAGCTCCCTGAGCAAGGTCGCTTACAAAGTATAACCAAATTGTACTTTTCTCCAACACAGTAGGAATATCAGACCAAATCAACAGCTGGCTTATTTTCTCTCTAAATTGCCCAAGTTTTACTGTGCAGTTAAATAACCTAATATTAGTTATACGAAGGAGTAACAACCTTTAGGTTTTATCAAGGCAGATCCTGGACAAAAACTTCCAAGATGGGTTGCAAAAGTGATACTTTGCTTAAAGAAAAACTACTCACAGGGTAGAAAAGAATTGCAAAGCTGTACTGACTAAAGATCTAAACCAACATGCTTTTTTAAAAAAATAAGACTTCACTTTTGAGCTGTCCTTTTAGTACCATTACCGAGCTACTTCTCAACTAGCTGGTACAGTCCACCACCTTAAAAGACGATCCTGAGCATGTAAAAAATTCTAACAGGGCCACAAAATTAACATTGCCTCCTTTTTCAAATATACTTAAATCTTAGGATTTTTAAGAAAAAAGGTTTCTGGAGCATTATAAAACCCACAAAATTTAATACCAACACTTTATATATATATTCTCAATGGATCATCAGTTTCTTTGCCAATTTAACATCAATGAGAAAAAACTATACTGTGCAGCTAGCCTATTCCTGAGCCATTAAAACACACTACTTTATATTAATTTCTGGACAACCGAGAACTAAAAATAGCAAGACTTACTCTTAAAATTCTGTTTCTAATACACAGATTTCATTTTTTTTGTTTTCTCAGTGAAATAAAGCCCACCTTAATCTAGCCATACATTCCTGCAGATATAAAAAGTTCCTTTCTTACTGCACTGCTTTAATTCACTTCTGAGCCACTGCTCCCTCATATAAATAGAACTGTACTAACTAGTATGGGAAATATTATTTACTTCTTATACTAATGCCAGGTACTGAATGAAGGACAAGGTTTTCACCCAGAAATGGCAGCAACATTAAAGAGCATTTCTGAAACTCATTTAGTGGGTTTTCCTTTTCTTTCAAGAACGTACAAATGGAAAAAAAGAAAGTATAAAAGGAAAAATCCCCACACAGATTAAGCTATTTCAGGAGTTTATTTTAATGACAATTCAAAAGATCTGCAAAAACCAGAGCTGTCCAATTGTTCACCATGCTCTTGACTCCATCTCACAGCATTTATAGTCCAACAATATTTAGGACAATATAAAGGCAAAAAAAAAAAAAAAGTTAAGACCCAATCAACTCTACATTACCCAGTGCCTAAATCAAGAAAGGGATTCAAATGCTCCCAAAGTTTTGAAGACGACGTTAGCATCAGACCGGTTCTAGAACCCGAAACGTGCGGACAGTTCACTTTCGTGTCCCTCCTTAAAATCCGAACTTCTTCCGTCTCCCCAATCAATATGAATCAAATGCCAGGCGGCCTTAGGTCAGCCAAAACGGGAGCTTGATTTTAACCTTGGCGTAACCACTGGGCACCTCCTTCCGTCACACACGGGGTGAGTTGAAGGAGTTTTAGCTCCTCACTGCCGGGCTCTGAAATCTGTCACAACTGTGTGACCTTGGTCAAGTGACTTCACCTCTCTGTGTTTGCTCGGAAAAACAGGAGAAAATAATGGCACCTACCTCGCAGGGCTGCTGGAAGAATTAAGTGAAATCTATGTAAAGTGCTCCAAAAAAAAAAAAAAAGCTGGACACACGTAGGAAGCTGTTTATCATCGTGATTGTTAATCTATTAGATGTACGCCCAGCGCTTCACAGAACCCAGCACATTGCAAAGAGCATAACTGTCAGCCTCGCGGGCTTCAAGTTCAGAAAAGAGCGCGGAGACCTCGCCGGGACAGGACAACTGAGAGCATTTGGGGGCGCGGGAGGCGGCGGGTTCCAGCGTCCCCTCGAGGGGTGTTCGGACAAGAAACGGCCCCCCCATCCCAGCCCCACACACACAAAAAAATGTAAAAAGTGAGCGATAGGGAAGAAGCCCGCCCTCCATCCCGGTGGAACCCACAGCCCATCCAATAAGTCGCTTTCCGAGAAGACCGGTACCACCAATAACGGAACATGCCTGCAGGTTGGACTCGGGGCCCCCCATCCTTCTCTCCTCCAAACACGGGTCCGGTGTGTGCAGAGCGAGAGACCGGACCGGAAACGTGGGGGTAGGGAGCAGAGTTTTCAAATTTCACGGCCAGGAGGAAGGCTGCGCCCCAGTGCAATGAATGAGCGGCGCCGGAAGGGCCGGCCGTTGGGCCAAGTGCGGGACCCCACCA
>NW_005368420.1:1098823-1105050 GCF_000412655.1 Myotis brandtii | reverse complement strand
AAGGGGGCGGGGTCAGAGCGCGGACAGGGGCGGAGACGGTTGAGAGTAAAGCGCGCGCACACGGATCCTTCCGCCAAACGAGCAGGGAAAATAGGCCCCCTGGCGGGAGCGGGAGTTGCAAAATTGCAGGCGGGAGTTGGGGCTGGGGGAGAAGATGCTGCTGTGTGAGGGAGCATCGCGGCGTCGGCGGGACAATGTCCACTGGGGCCAGATGTTTGCAAACCTGCTCTGTGGAAGCCCACTGAAGGAATTAGGGGCTCCTGGAATTTACTCCTTCAGATAAAACTAGGATAGAGAGGGAGAGGGAGAGGGAGAAAAAGAAAAGTAGATTGACTTACTTTGGATTCAAATTTGCTGGGACTTGGGGAGAAGGGAAAGCCCTCTCCCAGATAAAGCAAAATATTAACAGTTATTCATCCTGATTGGTGAGAATATAGCTATTTGTATATATACACATGTGTGTGTGTGTGTGCGCGCGCGCGCTTTGTAACTTTTACATTGGGGAAAAGTTTTTTAATCCACCTTTAAAATTGTTTTTCATCACCCTTATGTTTAGATTATCTTTCTTGAATACGGGAGTTATATAATCATGGGGACGGTTACCCTGATTCTAGCTAGCACGCAGGTGAACCAGCGTAGAAGGGAGAATTTGCAGATTTCGCGCGCAGAGCTGGAGGCTGGAAGCGAAGAGCGAGTTTGCAAGGGCGGGCATTGTGGGCGGGTCCTGGATTTTGCAAACACTTTGGCCCATTGCCTTTGGCCCTCCCCAAGTCCAACTCTCGGAGGCCCCCAAAATTTGCCACCTCCGGGGGCTGCGCGTTGCTTTTAGCTGAGTTTGAAAGTGCAACCCAGAAAAAAGAGAAGGAAAAAAAAAAAAAGAAAGTGCAACCCACACAGCAAACACTTCTGCTCTCTTGGATCCTGACCTTTTCATTTTTCTGGTTGTTTTTGTTGTTGTTGTTGTTGTTGTTGTTTTTCCTGCAGCACTTTACAGTTTGCAAAGCCCTTTCTCTCCCAAGAAATTCATTTTGTTTTTCAAGACACGCAGGGTGCACGAATTCCCCACATGTCATCTATGTGACCCGGGCATCTATCTTCAGAAATGGTGTCCTCTGGGGGCCCAATCGGCGCAGGGCAAGGACTCCTTGCACGTGGACCTGTGACCTCTTTGCGCCTGTTGCCAGGGTAGTGAGGCTCAAGGCATTGAGGCTCAGGGCTCCCCCTGCTCAGCTCAGCTGCTCATTCTACTTTCCCCAGTCACCAGCTCACTCTCTAGAGCTGCAGCTCCGTTTACCAGAAGATACACAAATGTTGTTTGTCAGTCCAGGGAATAGAGCCCAGTTGGTGACATTCTGAGCCGATGTCCAATGCTGTTGTGAACAGCTGGATGTTGAGTCATGGTGGCTACTCTCCGAGGAGTCCAGACTATGGCCTACTTCAGGGCAGGGTGCATCATGGCAATGACAATTGGAGCAGAAGAAAGAGATTCATTCAGCAGACAAATGTTTATGGAGCACCTATTCTGTGCCAGACATTGTTCTAGGCAAGGAAGCAGGGGTGAGCAAGACAGACAAGGCCCTTCTCTCGTGGGGCATCATCTACTAAGCCAGACAGATAATAAACAAAGATGCAAATAAAAATATCAGCGTCTGATAAGTGCAGTGGAGAAAAAAACAAACACTGCCCCAATTTTCTCATTATATGCCAAAAATTATCTCACTGAATCCCCAAAACAACTCTAGGAATTATGTACTATTCCCATCACATTCATTTTACAGATGAAGAAAGTGAGACAGAGAGGCTAGGTTGTTTGTGGAAGGTCACACAGGTAGTAAGTTACAAAGCGAGGGCTGGAACTCAGGACAGCCAGGAACCAAAGCTCTTTTATATTCAATACATCGCTGGGAATCCCCAGCACCTAGCAGAACTCCGACACACACTAAGCACCTAACAAATGTGGAGCCTGGCCGGTGTGGCTCAATGGTTGAGTGTCGACCTATGAACTAGGCAGTCACGGTTCGATTCCCGGTCAGGGCACATGCTTGGGTTGTGGGCGTGCAGAAGGCAGCCGATCAATAATTCTCACTCATCTTTGATGTTTCTATCTCTCTCCTCCTCTCCCTTCCTCTGAGATCAATAAAAATATATTCAAAACAAAACAAAACACAAATGTGGAACCCAATGAAATGATCTAAACATGTCTCTACCCACAATGAGAGTGCTATAACTTTACATATACAAAATAGCAAGTGTGTTCACATCAGCTGAGGTCATCAGGGCTGGAGAAGGACTTCAGACTGGACTGGGACATGGGGAGGGCTGCTGTCCACATGCCATTCTCTGCTGGGCTACTCCCCTCCAGAGTCCAGTTTTGCTGGCACATGTCTAAGAAAGGCAGCTGGCTCAGAACCTGAGAGTGGCATGAGCTTATAGCATAGGTCCAAACGGCTCCAGAGCACAGCCAATAGCTCTGGGGGGAAAGAACTGACCCTCTATTGGCCTTTTTCTGCCATTATCAACACGAGTGACCACCTTAAGGACCAGCAAACAAGCATTTGCCAGAAAGGCTGCTGTCTAATAGGTGGAGTGTCCCTTCCCCTTCCCCTCTCTAGTTTGCCCATCTGTAAAATGAGGAGAGTGGATTAAAATATACGTTCCAACTGTCTTCCTTGGATCCACAGAGGTTTTGTTGTTGTTATTAAAATATGTTTTTATTGATTTTTAGGGGGGGGCTTAAGGACCAGCAAACAAGCATTTGCCAGAAAGGCTGCTGTCTAATAGGTGGAGTGTCCCTTCCCCTTCCCCTCTCTAGTTTGCCCATCTGTAAAATGAGGAGAGTGGATTAAAATATACGTTCCAACTGTCTTCCTTGGATCCACAGAGGTTTTGTTGTTGTTATTAAAATATGTTTTTATTGATTTTTAGAGGGGCGGGGGAAGGCTAAAGTGGCTGGAGTGTACTGTGAGGGAAGAGTGTTAGGAGAGGAAGTTGAAGTGGGCAAAGGCTAGATCACTTAGAGCCACAGGACTTTATTCTAAGCCCATTGGGAAACCACTAGAGGGTTTCAGGCAGAGGAGTACCATGATCTGATGAATTTTTAAATAAGCTTTTTATTTTGAAATAATTTTAGATTTACCAAGAAGTTGCAAAGATAGTAGTTTCCATACACCTTTCACTCAGTTTCCCCTTAATGTTAACATCTTACACAACCGTGGCATTGCTCTTAATTTTTCAAAAGACCTAAATCATAAATAAGTTAGATCATAAAATATATAACATCATTACTTAGAGAGCCTCCTTCTCGTATATAAGATATGATTTCATTTTTAAAAGATTCCTTTGAACTGTAGGTGGGCAGGAGTGGAAACTGTGAGATGATGAATATAGCATCTGTGCTCTGAGCCTCAGTTTCCTCATCTGCAAAATGGGGACGATCTCACCCATCTCAAAAGGTTGTTGTGAGAATGTACTTTCCAATGTACTTGGGGAGATAATACTAATAATGAGGACAACAATGGAGATGGTGATAATAATAGCTAGCATTTATTGAGTGCTTCTTGTGAGCCAGTTTCTATACTCATTCATGGCCTTTCATGCATGATGAAGAAGAGCAGATTCTGTTTTTTTAAAATATATTTTTATTGATTTCAGAGAGGAAGGGAAAGGAAGAGAGAGATAGAAACATCAATGATGAAAGAGAATCATTGATCGGCTGCCTCCTGCACATCCCCTACTGGGGACGGAGCCCGAAATCTGGGCATGTGCCCTTGACCAGAATTGAACCCAGGACCCTTGAGTCCGCAGGCCAACGCTCTATCCACTGAGCCAAACCAGCCAGGGCAGAGTCTTTGGGATGTTCCCAGAAGCCTTCTTTGTGGAAGGGGTTTATTTATTTATTTAATTTTTATTTCAGAGAGGAAGGGAGAGGGAGAGAGATAAACATCAATGATGAAAGAGAATCATTGATCGACTGCCTTCTGCACACCCCACAATGGGAATTGAGCCCACAACCCGGGCATATGTCCTGACCGGGAATCGAACCATGACCTCCTGGTTCATAGGTTGACACTCAACCACTGAGCCACACCACTTGGGTGTGGATTGGGGTTTAGACAGTCTTTCCAAATCTCTTGAACCATCCTTGGCCCTCATGAAGTCCATGTTGATGTTGGGTGTGTCTCTTTCTGAGAAGGCTCCAAATATACCTCCATCTGGACTTACCCAAGAGAAATTGGGATGATTACCGCCTTGCTAAATGTTCCTTAGCTTCACAAAATGACTCACTCCGTGGTGGGGAAAGCAGCAAGCTGTCCCGGCGTCTGGAGGGTGGATTGCGCTGTCATTTGGAAAATGACAAATGACTAAGGGAGGTTCACTTTAGAGCAGGGTCTCTCAACCTGGGCACTAGTAGCATTTGGGGTCAGGTTATTTCCTGTTGTGGGGACTGTCCTGTGCGTTGTAGGGTGTTTAGCAGCATCCCTGCCCGCCACTAGGTGCCAGAAGCATACCTGCTCTCTTCCCAATCATGACATTCCCAAAATATCTCCAGGCACCACCAAATGTACCCTGGGCGTGTGAGCGTCAAAATCACCCTCCCCGTCCCTGGTTGAGAACCACTCCTTTGAAGCATTTGGGGCCTGTGGCAAAGTGGCTTTGAAATTTTGTTTTCCTGTCACTCTTAACCCTACGTGTTAACTGCTTTGCCAGAGTAGCTTCTTTGACTGCAAACACTAATAGCCATGGTTTATTCGGAATTTACTATGTGCCAGGCATTGACCTAACTCTTGCTTTAGGTATATCTTCCGACTTTATTCCCACTTAATACATAGGGCAAGTTATTATTCTCATTTTTTAGATGGAGAAACCAAGGTTGAGAGAGGTTGGGTGACTTGCCCAAAGATACACAGCTAAGAACGTACAGAGCCTGGATTTGAACCCAGATTTGTCTAACTCCAGAGGCCATGCTCTCTAACCACTCCACCTGGCTGAGCCTCTGAGGCAGGGGTGTTAGAAAATCATGTGGAGAAAAAATACTTTATCCTATACAATAAAAGCCTAATAGGCTAAGTGTCTGACTATTCATTTTACTGTTTGACCAGTTGCTATGACGTACACTGACCATGAGGGGTCAGACAGTCCGACTGGTAGGTTAGCTTGCTGCTGGGGTCTGGCCGATGGGGATTGGGGGAGATGGGCCAGACACGCCCTGGAGCCCTCCCACCGTCCCTCTCTGGCCCCAATCATGCAGGCCAGGCCGAGGGACCTCACCAGTGCACGAATCCGTGCACTGGGCCTCTAGTAAACAATAAAGTGCCATTCCAGTTATCAAGTAGGAGAAGCAGCATGGAGAGAACCTGGTCTGGACTCACACACTGGAAAAGCCAAGTTGTAGTGCAGAGTCCACATGTGACTCAGTGTCACTTCAGGCAAGTCACTAGCTTGACACAGTAGATGAAACATGCTCAACAAGCTCCACCTTCCCCCACACGGATGAGATGGTAATGGTGCCTCCCAGCAAAACACAGTGCTAAGAGCTTTGCATATGTGCTCTTGTTCAACTTCACCCTCCATAATTATGGAGATGAAGTTCACCTAACAAAAAACTGACCATTTTAACATGTATAATTCAGTGGCTGTTAATATCTTCACAGCGTTGTGCAAACATCACTTCTATCTAGTTCCAAAAACATTTTCATTGCCCCCAAATGAAACTCCACACCTATTAGCAGCCATCCTGCTTTCCTCCCAACTCCTGGCCACCACAGAAGAAATGAAACTTTTTAGTACTTTGTTTGAACCTCTTCTCCATTCTACTCACTTCCCCTCCCTCTCCCCAGAGACCACCTTGGTTCTGCACTGACCTGGCCTTTTCTCCTAGGAATATCGATGGCAGTAAGGGGCTGCTGGCTCAGCTTAGACGGCCTGTGGATCCTGGATTTGTGTGGCCTGAAATGCTTAGCCTCCCACCTCCTTTGCTGAGGATCTCAGCCACATGGATGGTTTCTGGAGGAAGTGCTTTTCACCAGTCATGGTAAAACATCTTGTTATTTAATAACTAGAGGCCCAGTGCACAAAATTAGTGCATGGGTAGGATCCCTACCACATGCCGGCTGCCAGCTGGGGCCTTCCTTTGTTCCGCACCGCCCCCTGGTGGTCAGTGCAAGTCATAGCGAGTGATTGAACTCCCGGAGGTTGAACTCCCGAGGGGACACTTTGCATATTAGGCA
>NW_005368420.1:1082308-1098131 GCF_000412655.1 Myotis brandtii | reverse complement strand
GGACCCCTTCATTAACTTCCTTCCCTTCTCTAACTCTCGATATTTCCTGGAATCACCTCTCAAATAAATAATTTGCAATAGACTTTGTCTCTGAATTTGTTGTGAATTTTTAGAGCACCTGAAGCTGTGGGTTTTCTGGTGTGTGTGTGTGTGTGTGTGTGTGTGTGTGTGTGTGTGTGTTTCATGCGGGAGGGTTTCTTCAGAGGCCCGAGGCTGGAAAGAGGAGTGTGGGGAAGGAAGCTGACAGAGTTTAAACTGGAGGTTGTTGTGGGGTTCTTGTCAATCTAAACTTTGCATCTATTTTTACCAGGTTATTTAGTAGTACTGTGCCATAACCCGACTCAGAGAAGGTACAATCTCAGTTACCCCTGGGGTCTGATATGTCTGCTGAACTGGTCCTTCCACCTAAGAAAAAAGACCGTGCCTCAGACTTCTCTCTCTCCTCTTTTTTTTTTTAATTTTTTTTAAATTTAATTTTTATTGATTTCAGAGAGGAAGGGAGAGGAAGAGAGAGATAGAAACATCAATGATGAGAGAGAATCATTGATCGGCTGCGTCCTGCACATCCCCCTACTGGGGATCAAGCCCACAACCCAGGCATGTGCCCTTGGCCGGAATCGAACCTGGGACCCTTCAGTCTGCAGGCCAACGCTCTATCCACTGAGCCAAACCAGCTAGGGCTCTCTCTCTCCTCTTAACAGAGCTCCTTCTCAACACCAAGCCTTTTATGTACATTATCTCATCTAATCCTTTCCTTAATCCTACGAAGCATAAGCACTGTGATTATTTCCATTTCACAGCTCCAAGAGGTAAAGTGACTTGCTCAGGGTCACCCAGCATTAGATACTTGGCAGAATTGGGATTTGAACCAAGATTTGCCCGCCTCCAAAGCCCTCAGTCCTTCCCAGCAGCTGGAGGTGGATGTGTAAATCAGCTTTGCTGAATAACAAACAACCCTAAAAATCTCAGTGGTTTGTAACAAAAAAATGTATTTCTTGGTCTTGTTAATGTCAGTGACTACAGTTGTGGTTCTGCTGGACTCTGCTCCACGTGTCTTCACAGTCTGAGCCCTGGGGTATGCCTATTCTTGTGGCAGAAGGGAAGTACAAGAAAACAGGAGAAAAATCCAGCAATGCCTCTTACAGTTCTCACTTGGATGTGATATATGTCACTCCCACTCACATCCTCTTGGCCAAAGCATTTCATTTGTCCAAGTCAATGGAGGTAATGATGTACAATCCAATTCTTTTACAGGAAAAGGGGGAAGGAGTAAAAAAATGGAAAACAATAATATAGTCTACCATGTCTGTTCTCTTGGTCACAAATATTTACTTCTCTCCCATTTGCACTTAAAATATACTACCCCTGCCCTAGTTGGTTTGGCTCAGTGTATAGAGCATTGGCCTGCAGACTGAAGGGTCCCAGGTTCGATTCTGGTCAAGGGCACGTGCCTGTGGTGCGGGCTCGATCCCCAGTAGGGGTGTGCAGGAGGCAACCAATCAATGATTCTCTCTCTCTCTCCCTCTTCCTTCCTCTCTAAAATAATAATAAAAAACATATAAAATATATATATACTCCCCCTGCAGGAAGACACCTCAAAAGAGTCACACTCAGTCATGGCAGGAGGCTTGGAGTCTATGGCCTTGTGATAGTCTCTGTGATTCTGGGAGTTGAGTTGCATGCTGGAAGCTGGGCGTTCTGTGTTAGAGTACTAATTCTGTTGAGCTTTTGGGCACCGGAGTTTGTCTATTAATTTTTTTCATCTGTAAAATGGGTCCAAGAAGAACACAGTGCCCTGCCTTTGACGGGTTTCTTTCTAGTTTTCTTTAGAACTTCCTTTAGATGCCTCCCTTCCTCATTTTATTTTATTTTTCTAAACAGCTCACTCATGAGGTGATGATGAAGATCACAGGATGCAGGTGGGAGGTCTTTTGAGATCCATAAACAGCACCAGGTTCAAAGCCAGTCTACAAAGGAAGAGGAAAAAGAGGGAAGTTGCAGGGAAAGAAATCTGAATACGATTACGTTAACGGGTACACGTGGCGGCTTTGGGAAAACTTGTGTACAGGGTCTCATGAGGGAACACACAAGTAACATACACGTGTGTGTCCTCACACAGACACTCTGTCTGAGATGCCTGGGCAGCTGATGTTCCGGAGAAAACAAGGAAGTTGTTAAATTATCCAGCTGTTCTGTCTAAATATGTTGCACATCTGGCAGCCTGGACACCTCTGAGTGACTTTTCACTTAATATAACATTCTAATGTTATAAGGAAAAAAGAAAAAAGAAAAAAATGAATAAAATAATTTCAGAACCAACCTCAGAACTCTAGAAGAGGAAAAGGGAGAGGAAAAAAGAGAAATAGGGGTGGGGGTGGATTAGAGGGGTAAGGGTAAGGGTGGGGAGAGTCTAAAAGGCAAAGACAGAGACGGATGGGGAGGGAAGGGAGAGAGAAAGGGAGAGGACAGGAGACCCAAGCAAGGAGATGGAGAGAGATAGAGAAAAACACAGTGAGATAGAGAAATTCAGAGAAACAGAGATAAGAAAGAGAAAGATAGATGAGACAGACTTACATAGAGAAAGTCAGACACAAACATACAGAGTAAGAGAGAGAAGTTGACAAAGATCGAGAGCGAGAGGCCCACATACAGAGGTGGAATCAACTACAGAGAGAAAGAGAGAGAGAGAGAGAGAGACTCCAAGAACTAGATTCACATAAAGAGATGGGCTGCCATTCCACCAAGGAAGAGTGGGATCAGAGAGACTGAGACTGAGAGAGACAAACAAATATGGAGCAGAGAATATAAAGAGATAGAATGAGAGAAACAGAAAGAAACAGCCAAAGACACAGAGATCCACACAGAGAAAGAAAACAAACCCTTCAAACAAAAAGAGCCACCAGGAGTTTCTGTTCTGCCAAAAAACCCTGGGAGTCAGACTGTGTTCTGTTAGGCCTTCGTGCAAAGCATTATTCTCATTAGAGAGCAAAGAGTGGGCTATAAAAAATGTTGTTTGATAGAAGTAATTGCTCCCCAAATGGGGAATTACTTTATTCATTTTTTTTCCTTATAACATTAGAATGTCTGAGGAGCACCAAAGACAGCAGTTAAGTGTTTATCTACATTCCACAAACATCTAGCATCAGTGGTTTCTCTTTAACAGAAGAAAAACAATTTCCGTATAAGAATGAGGCCTCTTGATGAAGGCAGTTGGGTGCAGAGCAGACTGCCATGTAGAAAGTGTTAGAACAGGGAAAGGAAATCCCCTTGCACCTGCCATGCTGATGGGCGGTTAGCAGTGGCTTCCCAGTGCGCTGTGTGAAGCCACATCTCAGGGAGAAGCAATGCTGTGATCCATTACTGATGTCTGCCGTGGCTTGGGAGGGGGCAGTCATGGGGGCAGTTTGCCATTCCTATACCAGAATCTCGAACCTGCCTGAAACATTGGCACAGTCTGGGATAAGAACACAAATGGAGGCCCAAATACCACATGTCTAAAATATAAAAGTTAGAAATCGAATTGCACCCGTGGTCTGGCCTGTGTTCTTGCTCACGGCCCTGGCAGCCTATGGCTGAAGCAGCAGAGCGCTTCCCTGGCCAGCCTTGCCACCTGCAATCCAGAGTGGGAGCTGGACATTCAGGCCAGGGCAGGGTAACTCCCAGATGATGACTGGGTCTGTAGGAACTAGGATGGGGACTTAGCTAGGCAATCTAACTCAGGATTTCCAGTTAGTTCTAAGCACCTCCCAAATTATACTTCCCAATTAGAGGAGAGGGAGGGGCATAGTTATTTAGGAACAGTCTAAGACAGATTGTGGGTGATAGGTGGTTTGAAGAGGCCAGCTTTAAATTGAAGCAGCCGCTTTACCCTCAGTACCCAGCTCAATACATGGCACATAGTAGTGCTCAGTATATATTTATTTTATTTTATTTTTTAAATATATATTTCTTTATTGATTTCAGAGAGGAAGGGAGAGGGAGAGAGATCTAGAAACATCAATGGGAGAGAATCATTGATCGGCTGCCTCCTGCATGCCCCCCACTGGGGGTGGAGCCTGCAACGCGGGCATGTGCCCTTGGCCGGAATCGAACCCGGGACCCTTCAGTCCCCAGGCCGACGCTCTATCCACTGAGCCAGACCGGCTAGGGCAGTAAATATTTATTTTAAAAAATGAATTATTTAACTATACTTCTTTGTACATTGAATCAGCATCAGGTTCCACAATGAGGGGCCAGGAAGTGCTGGGTGGGTGGGGGCTGTTTCTATTTTATAAAGGTGGCCAGAAAAGGACTCACTGGCAAAGTGACATTTGAGCCAAGACTGAGGGAAGTAAGGGAGTGAGACATGAAGCTATCTGGGGAACAATGTTCCAGGCAGTGGGGAAAGCTGGTGCAAAGGCCCTGAGACAGGACTATGCCTGGCATGTTTCAGGAACAGCGAGGAGGAGACTGGTGTAGCTGGAATGAAGTGAGAGCCAGGAAAAGCAGTGGGTAATGTGATCAGAGGTTCCTGAGACTAACTCCTATGAGGCCTCATGGCCATGTTAATGGCTTTTGGCTTTGATGTTGAGTGAGATGGGAGCCATCAGGGGGTTCAGAGCACAGAACTAATTTACATTTTAAGAGGATCCCTCAGACTGCTGGGCTGAGAGTAGACCAGGCAGAAGTAGGGCACCAGTGAGAAAGCCACTGCCTTGTCCAGGTGAAGGTGCTGGTGGCTGGACCGATAGCATGGAGATGGGGAGAAACGGTCAGATTCTGGACCTCTGTTGGATGTTGGAGGCAAGAGATAACAATTAATTTACTAACAAATTGGGCATGAGATTTGAGAGTCAAGGATGATTCAAAGTTTTGGCCTGAGCAACTGGAAGGATGCTTGCTGCCATTCCCCAAGTCCAGGAAAGACTGTAGGAGGGACTGGTTCAGAGCAACAGATCAGGAGTTCAATATCAAGCATGGATCTGGGGCCAGATCATGGAAACCAATCGCAGGCCGTACTGCATTGGGTTTCCCTTTCTTTTCTGCTCCTCCGGGGCCTCTCAGCTTTTTCTCTATATTTTGATTCTCCCTCTTCTCTCTGCAAATAGGTTGACTCTGATTACTTTTTTTCAACATGCCTCAGCAAGAAAACACCCAACCCTTCCAAGATTCTACCAGTTTGGCCGCCTCTGTCTCTCAGTTTATGCTTTAGAGAATTTCAGATAGTGTACCAGGCAGTCTGGGGCTCTGCAGCCAACTCACAGGGGCACCATGAAAGCCTTCACATCTTCGAGGCACTTGCAGTGATAGTTGACATCTCTCAGATGCCTCGTGAACCCTGAGCTCAATGTAGTTTCAGCATTAGATCCCACGATGTTTTTTTCCATGATGTCATATCTTTGCAAGCTGGGTTTTCCGTGGTTGCTGTAATAAAAAAAAAAACACACCACCGCTTACTTGAAAGCAATTGCTTGAAAATCAACGTGGCGCAGGAAATAAGGTGTTGTCCAACCTACTTCCAAGGTTTGAAAGCTTGTGCAGTCCCAACAGGCACACACATGCCATTAGATAGCAATTGTAGTTACTCAAGAATGAATTAAAATGTTAATCTTTCAATTCACTATTTCAAAGTCTGCTAAGTTGTTAGCTATAAAAATTTAAGTCCTAAATCTTTTAAGACGTTTGGACCTAACAACTTAATCAACGGAACTTAGGAATTTCTTTCTGCTTAGAGCCGGGGGTGGCGGTGGGAAAGACTGAGTGACGAGGTTCCCCACGACCTGAGAAAGTTTGAGAACCGCTGCCGGAGAGAGCGAGAGAGACTCTAATTGGTTCCTGGCCAGCCAATGGGTGCGTAGCTTTGAATCAGGTGACCCCGGCTGGGCCAATCAGGGACCCCGCTGGTCTGGACCGCGGCTAGGATGGAGTGTTGGCCCAGCAGGTGAGCATATCCAAGGTGTGGGTTGGTTGGTTTGTTTGTTTTGTGTTTATTTTTTTGTTTTTCCATTAAATATGGCTGCTTCCCTTAACCGTACCCCTCACACCACCTCGAACGTTAACTGCACAAATCTCACTCTAAGTCTGTCCCTGAGCCCTGCTGGCGAGGGGAATCCCAGAATTCTGGAACTCGGCCCCCCTTGGAGAGCCTGTCCTTTCGGATCCGTTCTGGTGTCTGTCCTTCCTCTCTGACGGGCCCGGCAAGCTTTGTGGGCGCTCCATTTTTCCAGCTGCTCAGCATTCGTGTCCCCATCCCGAATCCGCGACTCCCCAGATTGTGGCCTGCATGCGGGCAGGCAGCGCCCACCCCAAAGCAGCAGAAGTTACCAGAAACTCGCTTTCTCAGAATTTCTTGCAGCCAAGTCCACCCATTAGATGCACCCACCGAGGACTCTTAACCTTGCAGTCGGTGAAGCAGCAGGGTCAAGGAGAGATCTGGGGGCTGGGGATAGTGTAGAAGGGGCGGCACTGGCCAGGTTGCAGGGACAGTGGCCTCACTGAGGTCAGCGGGTTGACCAGGGGACTGCACCCGGGCAGGGGTCAGCGGGAGGAGCCGGTGTCCTCGGCAGCCGGTCCTGGCCCAGGCAGGTTTCTGGCGGAGGTGCCCCGTGTGTGCTATCCCTCTTTCTGTACCTGTTTTCCAACCTCATTCTCCAGCCTTCTTGGCAATTGTGTGAACTCAAAGCTCTCCCTGTAAATAAATTCCTATTCTGCCCAATTTAGCCAGAATCTGCATCTATGCCTGGAGTTGCTACTAAAAACGGAATAGATTCTGGAACTCACCTTACTCATTTATTGGTTGAAAAAAAAATCTTAGGAAATATATCTTATTGCTACATAAAAATGCATTTACACCAATCAGCCCATGAAATAGAAACTTATGCCTCAGAAGTAGGGTTATCTTATGTTCTGGTTTGTCTGGGACAGTTTTGGTTTGTAGTTGCTTCGGCCTTAATTATTATCAGCCCCTCCTTTTCACCCCCTCCCCCCAAGAAGTGCCAGTGAGGCAATAAAATGTATGGACACCTTACCCAGAAGCCCCCTGTATGCATGCACCCATCCCCCACTGTAGACCATCCTTTCCCTCAAGTAACCACTATCTGAAAGTTTGCTCTAATCACCCACCCCTTTTCTCTACAGTTTAAACACCAAAACAATGTATTGTTTAGTTTTACCTGTTTTTGAACTTTATATAAATGGATCCATGCTGTTCATATTTTTTGTGACTCTCTTCTTCCACTGAATTTTAGGTATGTGAGGTTTATGCTTGTTGGCAAATAATTGCAGTTCATTCATTTTTCCTGCTGTATAATATTCCATCATGTGAACATACCACAGTTTGCATTCTCCTGTGCATGAATATGTGACTTGTTTCTAGGTTTTGTCATTATAAACAAGTTATGAGGAATGTTCTTGTACATGTCTTGCTGGACAGGCAAGCATGTTTTTTTTTTCAGGGCTTATAACAAGGAAAATTGCTGGCTCATTGTAATGCATATAACCAATTTTATAATTTGGTTTTGCCAAACTGTTTTCCACAAAGGAGGTACCAATTGTGTTAGTTTTTTAGAGCTGCTGTAACAAATTTGCCACAAATTTGGTGGCTTAAAACACCAGAAATTTATTCTCTCACTTTTCTGGAAGCCAAAAGTCTGAAATAAGCATCACCCAGCTGAATTCAAGGTATGAAGGGGCTGCACTCGCTCCGGAAGCTGGAGGGGAGGATCCTTCCTTGCCTCTTCCAGCTTCTGGTGGCTCCAGATGTTCTGTGGCTTGTGGCTGCATCACTCCAGTCCCTACTTTAAGGAGCTCATGTGGGATGGCTGAGATGGACAAGTGAGTCAAGTGCTGTGATAGAATCATCTCTGAGGTGTTTCTGAAGTGTTTGACCCTGCTTGGGAAGGTCAAAGGAGGCTTCCTGGAGGACATGATACTTCAGTTGAGGCTTAAAGAACTAGATAAGTTAGGTAGATGGGAGGAGTCAAGTAAGTGGAAGAGGGTGTCTCAGGAAGAGAAAGCAACAAAGGTAAAGGCCTGGAGGTTAGAAACAGCACGCACATCTGAAGAACAAAAGCAGTTTGATGTGGTTGGAATGAAGGGTGTAGGCAGTTGAGGAAGTAGAAGGCTTTTTGTGCTCAGCCTAAGAGTCTGAAAATGTGAATTAAAAAAAATATTTCAAAAAGATTCATACTTGTGTGTTTGTTGTAAACTATTCACATATACATTGGAAATCAAAATTTCCCATAATACCAACTATCCCAGGAGAGGATATCTAATAATATTTGTGGTGTACATATATTTTTTTCCTTTTAAAAGATTGAGATATAGCCATAACCGGTTTGGCTCAGTGGATAGAGCGTCGGCCTGTGGACTCAGGGGTCCCGGGTTTGATTCCGGTCAGGGGCATGTACCTTGGTTGCGGGCACATCCCCAGTGGGAGGTGTGCAGGAGGCAGCTGATGGATGTTTCTCTCTCATCGATGTTTCTGGCTCTCTATCCCTCTCCCTCCCTCTCTGTAAAAATCAATAAAATATTTTTTTTAAAAAAGATTGAGATATAACTATATATAGGAAACTGTCCAAATTTTAAGTACAGATTGATGAATTTTTACCCAGGTTTATACCTGTGTAATCACTACTAAGATCAGGCTATAGAATCAGCAAGTTTAGGGGTCTTTCTATAATTTTTTTCTATTTATAGATCAATAATGTACACATACACATGTACTAATGTATATGGATATATATATGTATATATATACATGGACATACTAATATGAAGTGTAATTTTATGTATATATGATTATTTTATTTTTCAAAAATAGGATCATTCTTGACTTAATATTCTATGATAGTCTTTTTTCACTTAACACATCTTTCTATCTCAGTACATAAAGATCAAGAGATAAAATGTGATCTGGTTCAGTCATGCATTTATTCATTTACTCACTCATTCAACAAATACTATTTTTGAACTTATACAGTCTGCTCAGCTGTGTTTCACTGAAGAGATTTAGAGAGGAATGACATAGAGAGAGCGGATAGAACTAAGCTTTACTTTTGTAGATAGATCATTCTGGAAGAAGTATGCTGTCACTCACTTCCTTTGGTGCAAGAGGAGGGATAAAGCAGGTCCCTAAGGTAGGTGGCAGCTGCATTTTCCTTTTCGAATTATGTGTTTGTTTCCTCAACCACTCATTTCCACTCCAGAGAGACACCTATTGTCACTAACTTCTTACACATCCTTCCAGAGATAGTGGTGGTGTACATGAGCAGACACATGTACATGTTATTTTCATTTAGTCCTTTTAAAATCCATCTTTTCTTACTCAACAACATCTCATAGAGACCACTCATATCTGCACAAAAAGCATCCTCATTCTTTTTTAGTGGCTGCAGTTTTCTATTGAATGGAAGGACAACTTCTGTTTGCAGACCTTGCTGCTGTCTTATTACCTGCTGGAATTCTCTCATCCCCTGGCTGGTGGACATCTAGATGGGCTGGGTGATAGGCAGGGATCAGAGATCTTGAAATGCTCCTTGGCCTGACTGCCAGTCTTGGAGGCTGGAGCTGGGAGACCTCTGGGAGACATCCTGTGGCCCCAGGCTGTTCCCACTCTCTGTATGTTCAAGAAGCTGCCCTGGCTTGTTTATGGTTCTTTTCTTCTTGTTCCTGTGGCCAAGTAGGTCACCAGTTGGCCTGAGGGTCCTCTTGCCCACATCTATTCTTGAGCTCTCCCACCTGGGTATCCAGCCATTTCACGGCTGTCTCAGAGTCCCCAGGCCTGTGCCCATAGTTTCTGGCAGACAGGCTCACCCTTGGTCATGGAATGAAAGTACTCATTTAATGTGTACCTACTATGTGCTAGGCTGTCTGGTAGCCTTTTACAAGTTAATTTGTATAACAATTGCACCAAGTAGGTATTGTTGTCCCATTTTAAGGATGAGGAAACAGGCTCGGATAGGGGAATCAGAGCTGGATAATGGTGAATCCTGAATTTGAACCCACTTACATCAGACAGCTTAGTTTCCCTAGTACCCCTAGGCTCCCTGAGTCATTAAGCAGTAAGCACTCAATAAATATGTGTGGACTGACTGAATGAATGAATGAATTTGAGAGATATTTCCTGAGCAGGCCCTTTCAGACACTGGTTTAGGGGCTAGGGATCGAGCAGTGTACCAAGCAGCCTTTGTGGAGCTGAAATTCTAGTGGGAAGACAAGCTAAACAAATAAGCAAGCAAATACACAAAAATAAGATAATTAGAGAGTAATAGGAACTGTGGAAGAAAAATAATAAGATGAGGTACTAGGCCAGTGATGGCGAACCTATGACACGCGTGTCAGAGGTGACACGCGAACTCATTTTTTTGGTTGATTTTTCTTTGTTAAATGGCATTTAAATATATAAAATAAATATCAAAAATATAAGTCTTTGTTTTACTATGGTTGCAAATATCAAAAAATTTCTGTATGTGACACGGCACCAGAGTTAAGTTAGGGTTTTTCAAAATGCTGACAGGCCGAGCTCAAAAGGTTCGCCATCACTGTACTAGGCAGTGGTGGGGAGAGAGAGTGGGTGGGCCAATTTTAGATAGGGAGAGGGTCTGCAAGAAAGTGACCTTTGGACTGAGATTGGAATGGCAAGAAGGAGCTAGCTACACAGACACAGTAGGTGGTAGGGAAGAGAGGATTCCTGGCAGAGAAACAGGACATGCAAAGGCCCTGAGGTTGGATCAAGCTTGGTGGGTTTAGGAAACACGAAGGATTTCAGTGTGGCTAGAGCAGAAAAGGAGGGAGAGTGGTTGGAGTTAAAGTTCAGATGCAGGCAGGGGCCAAATCATGCAGGGGCTTGTCAACCGTGTAAAGAGTTGAAAGATACAAGTAGGGGAATGATCTTTTCTCCGGCTTCTGTGTGGAGAATACTCTGTGCGGTGGCAAGAGAGGAAGCAGGGAACATAGTGAGGAGACTGCTGCAGTCACCTGGCCTGAGATAGTGGTGTCCTGGACAGAAGGTGGGAGCCATGGAGATAAAGGGGAGAAAACAGATTGGGGGTACATTCTGAAAGGAAAGTCAAAAAATTTGCAGATGAAATAAATATAGTTGGGGGATGGGAGAAAGGGAAGAATAAGGATAACTCCTTGGTTTCTGACTGAAGCAACTTGGTGGATGATGATGATGGAATCGCTTATTGAAAAGGGAGAAGATGGGGGAGGAGTAGGTTTTGGTGAGGGCGGTTAGGGAGCGAGGAGGACGAAACGGAGTTCCATTTTGGACACAGGAAGTTGCTATGCCCACTAGGCATCCCAGTGGACATATCAGCTAGCAGCTGGATAATGAGTCTGGGACTCAGGGGAGAAGTCAGGCAGGAGACTGATGAGTCATCCTACCTATGGTATTTAAAGCCACTGCAGGAACTTGTGTGGGGAGCAAGTGAAGACAGACCCATTCTCAACAGACAGGAAGGTGAGGGTGCAGGTCGCCTAGGGTGGAGGACTGGCTTCCAGAATGGTGACCAAGATATCCAGCAGCTCAGCCTCAAACTCTGAGTTGTCCCAAGGGACCCTGGCTGAGGTTACTTCAGTGTTCTGGAAGCTGGTTCTTAGATGCTGTCCACAGGGCTTTTTTTTTTTTTTTAATGTAGGCTTTACTTTATTTTTGTTAATCCTCACTCAAGGATATTTTTTTCATTGATTTTTAGAGAGAGTGGAAGGGAGGGGGAGAGACGGAAAGAGAGAAAATCCGTGTGAGAGAGACACATCGATTGGTTGCCTCCTGCATGTGCCCTGACCAGGGCTAGGGACCAAGCCTGTAACTGAGGTATGTGCCCTTGACTGGAATCAAACCCAGGACTCTTCAGTCTGTGGGCTGACACTCTATCCACTGACCTAAACCGGCCAGGGTCCACATGGCTTTTGACCTTCTGAATCCTGACTCCTTCCTCCAAGAACTTCAAAAGCTTGGCTGGGGTCCACAGGGAGCTGCCATTCTCCCTTTAGGGCCTTTGCCAGAATGAAGGCCAGGAAACTGGGACAGTAAGTACCTCATTCAAGGTCATAAGGGCTCAGATGGAGCTGCCTCAGAACCAAGGAGGCAAACCCCCATCCACCCACATTTACAGTGGTTTGGTTTCTCATGAGGCTTTTGTTTTGCCAAGTGGGATATAAAAGCAAAAAAGGACTTACAGAATAATAAAGATGTTTAGCATGGGAGGAGCGAGAGAGACACCCTGAATTATAGAGACTGAGGAGAGGGAAGTTTAATATAGGAGGAAGTTTGAGAACATTTGGCTTGTAATGTGTGATATAATACCATCCTTGGTCTCCACTTGGAAACTTTAGCAAGATCTGCTATTCCTCAAGGCTTTGGAGGTTAGATTTGTGGGTTTGGGGTAGAACAGTGTGCTCAAACTGGTCTCTGGATGGTCCTGGGGTCCGAACGAACCACATGTGGGTTATGTTGGGAGTAGTTTTAGGGAGGCTGTGAAATGCCATGAAATGCTTTCTGCTCCAGACTGGAGCTCCTGGAGGTCAGAGAACACACATAACTCACTTCTGTGTTCCCAGTGACCAGCTTCTCCACATCTCTTAAATTGTGACCCAAAAAAACCCATTTGTGTCCAAATGCGGTGAAGGTTCATAAGTTGTGCTGCTGCCAGTGTTGGAGATGGACATGCTTCTAGTGTAGGGATAATTTGAGAGTTGGAAGTACTTACATAAAAACAGAGACAAATGAATTAACTGACAGCATTAGTGCATAAGGAACTCTCAGGCTTCTCTTTGTGTTCCCATTTGTGGTTCTGGGGCCATTCACACTCCTGTGTAATCTTCTCTCCTTCAGTGTGACGTGTAATTTGCTTTTTAGCTAATAGAATACAGCAGAGGTGATAGGATTTCACATCTGTGATTTCCTCGCATAAGATTATAACAACTGCCTTGCTTGCAGACTCTCCCTATTATCACTCTCCTTTGTTGGCTTTGATGAAGTAAGCTGCCATATGGAGAGGCCCATGTGGCAAGAAACGGAGGGTGACCTCCAGTCCACAACCAGCCCATAAAGAATTGAATCCTGAACCTTCACTGAGCTTAGAAGCAGGTCCTTCCCCATTTGAGTCTCTGATGAGACCTCTACCCAGCTAATATTCTTACTGCATGATGAAAATTTCTAAAATTGATTGTAGTGATGGTTACACAACTGTGAATATGCTAAAAAAAAAAACCACCCCATTACATTTGTACTATTTAAATGGGTGAATGTTATGGCATGAATTATATTTCAATCCAGTAACAACAAACACTTTCTTTTCTTGCTATGTAGCTCTGCTGGAATCACCTGGCCTTGGCTCCTGGCTGGAGTTCAGTTCAGGTATGTTTTACATGTTTATTCTATGTGTCTTTCATCCTCTTTGGATCAGAGAGTTAAATATCAGAAGTACAAAGGGGCAAGCAGGCACAGGTAAAGTTTTTTAACTCCTTGGCTCAGAACTAGCATATCACTTCTGCCCACACTCTATTGGCCAAAAAAATCATATGGCCAAGTCCAAGTTCAACATCAACAGGCCAGGGAAATACACTTGCTTCATCTAATGTACTTCAAGATCAGATGGGAGAAGGGAGTGAAGAATTGAGAATGATAATCTAATCTGTCACACCTTGTTTCTGAGCTCTGGTTAAACATGACATAGACCTAAACCTCCAAATCTGGGGCCACCTTAAATCTCCCCACAATTTCTGCCTGTTCCTGTATCTTATTTTCTCTTGCTTCTCTCTTCCTCATGGGTTTCCCTGTCTCAGGCTCATATGTCTATGTGAGCTATCTTGCTTTTAGCCTGAGTCAAACTCAGATGAGAAGTCTGGCCTCATCCCTATTTTTGAGAAGAAATCCAGTCACACTCAGCATTTCATGCACTTAGCAACTTTGCTGAAGATTTCAAGGCTTAGGGAAATGGCATATCGCATGGCATATTGCACATGTGCAATCGCATGGCATATTGCACAACCTCCCACTGTATTTATGACTCCGCAATGCTCCCATCTCTGCATGGAGACTTCAAGGAAGACTTCCAAGAGGATGTGACATTTGACCAGATCTCAAAGGCTGAGTGAGAGTTGAGCAGAAGACAGTGACAGGAAAGAACATTCCAGGGAGAGGGAACAGCATGGATAAAGTGAGGAAATGGCTGGTGTAGTTGAGAAAATGCAAGTATTTGGCATTGACTGGAATGGAAGATATGAGCTGGGGAATGGTGGGGAATGAGGCTAGAGTGTTCCACAGGCCCATGAAGTGGCTTGTATGGTATCCAACTAAGCTAGAACTCCTTTTCCAGAATTAGTTTCCTTGCATGGTTCTGGGCTAGCATTGTCCACAAGAGAAATTTATGTGAGATTTGGAAGGTGGAAGTGAAACTGAAATCATACTTTTTGTGCTCTGAAGGTTGATGCAGGGCCCCAGGCACTATTCCACAGGTTCCACTTGGTCCTCTCAGTTGTCATTGTGGCTCCAAGTTCATCCTCCCAGGTTCTTTGTGCTCATTCATGCCCAGACCTCCGCCTTGATAGCTGAATGCAGAGACAAGATCATTGAATAGACTACCAGCTCCTGCAATAATGTGCAGTCTAATCCTTGTAATCAATCCTTTCTTCTGTGGTGTTCATAGTGGTTCTTTGGTCAAACCATGACTGATACAGTCAGGATTGTAAAGACCTCTGGGTGCCACAGTGAGGCATTTGGGCTCCATCTTTTAGAAAGTTTTTTCTCAAATTTCAGCCATTTGAGGGCCATTGTGGTAGAGGTAATGCTAAATGTTCACCAATCCCTCTTCTTCTTGAGCTTATGGCGAAACTCCCGCCTCCCTTGCAGCTATGTTCTAGTGTAGTGGAAAACAGATAACTAATACAAATCTACATAATTTCCCCTCCTTTATAAAATGTCATTTACTTGCCAAAGACACTAGGTCATTGGTTCTTTAGTTTATTACAATTTAGATTTTTTTGCTAATTACATTCCCATGTATCATTTAATGTTAGTCCCCATATTTCTTATACACTGGTAGCAGGCACACAATGTCTGGTTATTCCATTTTGAGACGGTGTTTACCTATGCCGCCATCTTGGTCTCTCCCCCATATTTCTTATATACTGGTAGCAGGCACACAACGTCTGGTTATTCCATTTTGAGACTCCACTTACAAGTGGCAGCCTTATCTTGGTGAGATAGCCCCCTGGCATATTTGAACACTAACACTGAGCTGAGCTGTTGGTGCCTCCCAAGTATTAAGAAAAGGCAGCTGGCCCTAGCCGGTTTGGCTCGGTGGATAGAGCGTCAGCCTGTGGACCGAAGGGTCCCAGGTTCGATTCCAGTCAAGGGCACATGCCTGGGTTTTGGGCTTGGTCCAACCTGCAGGAGGCAGCCAATCAATGATTCCCTCTCATCATTGATGTTTCTATCTCTCTCTTCCTCTCCCTTCCTCTCTGAAATCAATAAAAATATTTTTAAAAAAAAGAAGAAAAGAAAAGGCAGCTGTGCCCAGCCTGTGTGCTCAGTGGTTGAGCATCGACCCATGAACCAGGAGGTCATGGTTTGATCCCCAATCAGGCCACATGCCCAGGTTGCAGGCTCGATCCCCAGTGTGGGGCATGCAGGAGGCAGCCAATCAATGGTTCTCTCTCATCATTGATGTTTCTATCTCTCTCTCCCTCTCCCTTCCTCTCTGAAATCAATACAAATATATTTTTTAAAAATTCTACCCTTTCTTCTCCTTGCATGATCTACAATAATAATCTGCTTTGTGTTGATATTTATTGCTGTGTTGCTGACAATTACCTGAAAGAGAAATTGGGGTGCTTCACT
>NW_005368420.1:1062774-1082266 GCF_000412655.1 Myotis brandtii | reverse complement strand
TATATATATATATATAAAAGGCTAAGTTGACTCGCACATGTGCGATACATATAAAGCTCTTGCTGGCGCCAGTCGCACACGTGTGTTTCGATCTGTCATTGTTGATTGTGAATTTGGTTGACACTTCTATTATAGAGAAAGGGTGAATAGAGATATTAAAATATTTCTTCTAATTAATTTCCTTTCCATGTGCACGAATCCGTGCACAGGGCCACTAGTGTATACATAAAAGAAAAGGCAGCTACTGCCAGTGTCCCAAATGAAAATGACTAAGGAGGATTAAAGCCAAGTGATGTCATCATTATCTCTGATGAAACACATACACAGGAGCCTTTGGCTTGTCTTGGCGGGCTCCTTCTTCACCCCTGTGTATTTCTATCTCCCTTCCCCTGCAGATTGTCTTTAGCAATTGCATTTGAAGTCATGTGATTATAAGTGGGTTAGAGGCTTGGAGCAAGTTCTGCTCTTGGGAAAAGTCTGGAGGAACCTCTCAGGCTATTGGCTTGCAAAAGTCTCCATTAGTGGCTCCTTCATTATTGCCTAGAACAGCGGGGAAAGGAGGGTAAAAACCACAGGGGTGTGCCCCTGCCTGATGGGGAAGGAAGGCCCCAGCTTTCTGCGGAGCAGGAATTACAGTCAGACTTCCTGTGTGTTGGGATCCGCTGGGGAGCTTGCTGGAAATGCAGATTCCTGGGCCTGCCAAACATCCAATGAGTTGGGCTCTCCTGGGGGATGGGCTTTACGAATCTACATGTAAAGAAACTTTTCACTTTGAAATAATTCCATTCTTGCCCAAACGTTGCTGGACTAGTGCAAATGACTTGTGTATACACTTTACTCCAATTTTTGCCACATTTACCATTTCTCTCTTTCCGTATATAAATATGCATTTTTTTTCTGAATCATTTGAGAAGTTGCAAGTGTGATGCCTCTTTACCTGTGGTTATCTCCTAAGAACAAGGAAATTCTCTTACATACCTACAGCATAATTATCAAATTCAGGATACTTAATATAATGCAATACTATTATCTAAGCCACAGTGAATAGCAAATTTCCCTAATTGTCCCTTTCTAAAATAATCCAGAAGACGCAGTGCTTTTTGTGCCCATTTCTTTTTTGTCTCTTTTAATCTGAAACAGTTCTTCAGGTCCTTTCTTTCTTTTTTTGTCCATGACCTAGACATTTAAAAAAAAATTAAAAACATGAACTATGTAAAGACATGAGACTTTTAAAAAAATACATTCTTATTGATTTCAGAGAAGAAGGAAGAGGGAGAGAGAGATAGCAACGTCAATGATGAGAGAGAATCATTGATCGGCTGCCTCCTGCATGCCCCACAGTGGGGAATTGAGCTCTCAACCTTGGCATGTGCCCTGACCGGGAATCGAACCATGACCTCCTGGTTCATGGGTCGAGGCTCAACCACTGAACCACACCTGCAGGGCTGACCTTGACATTTTGAAACATCTAGACCAGTTGTTGGGGCAATGTCCCTCCAGGACATTTGTCTGAGAACCAGCATCTTTACATTTCCTTTGACTTCGAGGCATTTAAGAGGATTGGGCAGCCCTAAGATACAAATACTCAAAACTCTAATCTCTCAATAAAACCGACGCCCAAAGAACTTCTCAAAAAAAATAAAATAGCTTTGCCGAGCCGGTTTGGCTCAGTGGATGGGGCGTCGGCCTGCGAACTCGGGGGTCCCAGGTTCGATTCTGGTCAGGGGCGTGTGCCTTGGTTGCGGGCGCATCCCCGGTGGGGGGTGTGCAGGAGGCAGCTGATAGATCTCTCTCATCGATGTTTCTGGCTCTCTGTCCCTCTCCCTTCTTCTCTGTGAAAAATCAGTGGAATATATTTAAAAAAAAATAGCTTTGTGGGGCACCAGATTTAGCTCCTTGTGGAGTTCAGAGTTTGGGACTTTATTTTTTTTAAAGATCCGATTTTCTTGGAACTCAAATCCAAGAGATTTCTTTAATTGCCTAGATTGCTAAACTGGTGTAGCCTGAAGGGATCCTCCTGGGCCTTTAATTTGCCCGACTTTGATCCTCTTTTGATCCTCTGGAAGCCAGGAAACTTCTGGCAAGGTCAGTGTTTTGGGGTGAGATGTGGCCTTGGGGAAGTAGAAGGGGCTGAGAGGACAAACACTAACCATTTCCTCCACACGCATGACATACAGGCAACTGGGTGCATGGCCACTGGCCTTGTCACCTGGGCAATTTTCTTACCCAGGCCTCACAAGTGTTCCCCAGGGAGAAACATGACCAGCTCCATTTTGCAGATGTGGCCACTGAGGCTCAGAAAGGTGAGGTCACTTATTTCTCTTCACTTAGTTAGGAAGTGGCTGAGCTGGAATTTGAGCCTAAGTCTATCTGACCATTATGGTACCTCTCACTAGGGAACAACGCATGAAGGTAAATTTGTGGTCCGAATGGGAATTCAAGAAATAGGAGGGGAGGCATGGGTCAGCCCAACCCTGGTCTTGGGACCAGAAGCTCTTGGTGGCATTTTGTCTGCCTGAGTGGCAAGAAATGCCCAGGATCACCTGCTCCAGTTCCTGTTTAGCCATTGGCCTTGTCACTTTAGTAAGTTGCTTACACTCTCTGTGCCTTGACTGTCCCTTCTGTAAAATGGGGAGAACCACATTAACTACCTTATAGGGATGTCGTAAGGATGAAATGAGTTAGTGTGGTAAAATGCTCTGAACAGCATCCAGTAGTGTGACATTAATGTCATTATCAACTCTTTATCTGTTGCAGACCCATGGGTGTGTGGGGCTGAGAGAATTGAGCATCTTTGGAGAATTCACTCCTCCCTCAGCTGCCTGGGTCTGAGGTTGTCTCTGCTGAGTTATGTTACTTCTTTGTCCTCATCTGCCAAATGGAGACCTTTCCCCAACTATCTGGACTTCAGAACCTCTCAGAAGGAGGTTAACCTTCTCTAGCCTTGAGATTCTGAGTCCTTGTATTTCAGAATTGAGCTGAGAGCTCTTGTTAAATGCTAGCATCTCCTGGAGGGCCAGCCTGGGTCCAGCTCTCCGCAGTAAGCTGTCTGAACACCCCACATTCTCATTTGCTCACACACATATTCAGTACTTTTATTTAGCACCTACTGTGTGTTAGTCACTGTGCAGGGTGCAGGGACTATACTGTAGCAAAGAGCATAGGAGACATGGTCCTGCCCTCATGAAGCTCACATGGTGGTGGTGACAGCAGAGATGTAAACAACAAACAAATGAATATATACTAGCAGAGAAAATTAATGGCAATGAAAATAAAAACAAGGCAAAGCAGGGAAAGGCGTCAGAGAGTGACTGGGAGGGAGGTGAGAGGGGTGATGTTTGAATATTTGAGTCTCAAGGAAATGCCTCTTGCTGGGACACTCAGGGATAAGCTGAGATACCTGAGATAGCTACGTAAAAATCCCTGGGAACTTGTTGCTGACACTGCCATCCTTTCTAAGGGGTTTCCTATCAGTGACTCTCTCCCCACTCCAATCCATCCCTCACACTGCAGCCAACACGGTCTTTCCAGATCTGATCACAGCACCCAGTGGCTTCTCACTGGCTGAGGACTACAATTCTTACTGCAGCCCGCAAAAAACCTGCTTTGTCTAGCTAGCCCCTGCCACCTTCCAGCCTTAGCTCCAGTCATGCCCCCTCCCATGGTGGGGCCCAGCCAGCAAGGCTGCCCTACTCCTAGCGGCTGGGAATACCCTTCCTACTGTTTGCCTGGGTCACACCCATTGTTCATCTCAGCTCAAATGTCCCTTCTTCCAGGAAGCCTTCCACAACTGGGTCAGACCTCCAGTAATACACTGCCATTGACTTCCTGGACTTGCATAAATCCAGCACAAAATGAATCCCACATATGTGTTTTTCTTCTGATGGTATTAGGGGGAAAAAAGATTCCTGTTTCCACCCTGACCTACAGAATCAGAATTCTTGGGGCTGGTCTCTTCCACCTACATTTTTAACAAGCCCCTGGTGCCTACTAAATCATGAGAAGCCCCCAGTGGAATTCCAGGGTGTTTTTGGGTCCTGTTGGATACTCGCTAGTGGGTGGAGATCCAAGACAATCTGCTAATTTTGAAATCAAAAGAGAATAAAAACTGCCCTCCTCCAAGAAAAACCTTCTCTGCTCCTGAGAAGGGATTTCCTGTCCAGGTCAGAGCCCACACATGGAACTTCTGAAAAGGCCTGGGATTCCAGTCCTGCCCGGGTTCTCCCCAGTTGGCAATGCCCACTCACCCCACCCCTATTTACCATCATTAGACCCTGCCCTGTTTCAGAGGAAGCCAGGCTCACTCCATCCAGGCTCCTGAAGACAAGTTGGAGCAGCAAATTAGTTGTGCAAGTTAATTCAAGGGCCACCTTTGGCCTCTCAGGAGCACAGATTATTCCAGAGCATTTTGGCTCGCTTCCCAGAAGCAAAGGGAGACACTTACTTACCTCTGCCTGATTTCTGGGAGCTAAAGCAGGTCCTGATGTTCTTTCTGGGCAGCTCCCTGTCATTTACCCAGTCAATGAACTCGACTGAACCTGGGCACACCCTACTTGGCACAGAAAACAGACTTCTTTTTCTTCCTGCTTATTTCTTACCAGGATGTTTAATCATTATAATAATCACTAGCATTTATTGCCAATTTACTAAGCTTTTTATACCCATCAACTTAATTCTCACAAGGACTGTATGAGGCAGAAATGGTGTTACCTCCAATTCACAGAAGAGGAATTGAGTCCGGAGAGCTGTGGCAAAGACGGTTATGTGTCCCCCAATGTCCCTTCTAAAGTTTCTCTCTTCTAACATAAGAGGAATTCAATTTTCAGCAGGAAACATGTTAATAAACTGAAAAGCATTGAATTGTACATTTTAATGGGTGAATTGTATGATGTGGAAAATATATGCCAATAAAAGCCGTTTGAAAAAAACTCAGTAGCGCCGAGGATAAGAAACCCTGGACGAGTAGGTAGTTTACAGAAGAAAATTGGGGGATCAGGTTAGGGGACAATGCAGGGCAGGCGACGAGTTTGAACTTTATTAACATTGATGGGTGACAAGATTAGTAGACTCATCTCTGGGTATGTGTCCATATTTCAAGATTCTTTGAGCACCTACTGTGTGCTGGGCATTTTCATGTACATGTCATCCCCATGATGGATCTGTTGTTAGGCCTGCATCCTATTGTGGAGATGAGTAAGCTGAGGCTCAGAGATTCACAGACTTGATTGAGGCGGCATAGCTGGTAAATTGTAGAGCTGGGGTCCGAATGCACTTGGATTTGTCCTTGCTCCCATGGGCTTTCTACTGCTGTCTACTGACTCTCAGTGAACTCTCTGCCGTGGCTCTCTCCTGCCACAGCCCTGGTTGCAGCCTGTAATCCTGGGGGCACCCCAGGAGGCCCTCCCCAGAATGCTGAGGCTCATCCCAGGCTGCAGTTGGTAACTGGATGGGGACTGGTTGCTTAGCAATGTGGATGCAGATCCTGCCCTGTTCCAGGGGAATCATCTTCCAAATCTTGACTGTGGAACTTCAAGGAGAATAGTCCCAGAAGGGCCTGAGGAAGCCAGAGCCTGGAATGAGCAGGGAGAGCAGAAGAGCTATGCCGGTGGGGGTTGGGGAGCATTTTGGAAATGGGGACCCTCCTTAAGGGGAAGACTCAGCTTTAGGGGACAGTGAAAGACAACGAGGAGACCTGGGTCAATCCTACTGACATTGTTATTACAACCACAGCTATGTTTCCTGAGTTCTGTCTGTGTGCAAGGCACTGTGCTTAGTGCTTTATATTCCATAATCCTTCGCCAAACCCATGCAATAAGCTATTATTATTTCTCCTTTGCAAACAAGGAACCAGGGCTCTTAGAGGTTAATTGACTTGTCGTGCTGTGGAAAGTGGGGAAGCTGGAATTTGACGCTCCAGCTTGGTCCCCATTGCAACCCTGGCTGGGCACTTGGTGGAGAATACTTACCATGTGGCTCCCAAGGCCCTGTGTGGCCTGCCCCACTCTTCCTGTGACTCTTTTTGCTCCAGACATACCATCCTTCCTTCATTTTCTCAAACACTCCAACCTTGTTCCAGCCACAGGGCCTTTGCATTTGCTGTTCCCTCTACCTGGGAAACCTTTCCATCCCTTGTCTTTATGTGGTTTACTCCTATTCATCCTTTTGATCCCCAGTGGAACATCATTCATTCATCCATTGATCTAAATATAGTTATTGAGCGCCTCCCAAAGCAGATAAACATGAATAAATAAAATATAGATGCTCCCAGTCCTCTTTCAGCTTACAAGCTAGTGAAAGAGACAAGCCAATAAAGACACAATTGCAAACTCCCACTGCTCCTGGGAAACATTCCCTGACTCCCCTGCCCTTTTGGCAAGAAGAGATCAGAAACCCCCTCTAGATGTACCCATGATCTTTCATAGTGTTTAGCCCACTGATAGGAAATCAGTTAATTATATAATTATATATTTAATGCTGCTCTCCTCTCCCAGGCTGTAGGTTTTGTGAGACCAGGGACTGTGAGGCTGCACTGTGAGGGTTGTTACTGTTATTATCAGAGGAAACTGAGGCACAGAGAGTTTAAGCAGCTTGCCCAAGGTCATACAACAGGTAACTGGTGGAGCTGGGATTTGAACCCATGTTTCAATCAGTAGGTTATGAGTAGGTCAGAATGAAAGGAAGAAAGAACGAAAGAAAGAAAAAAAGAAAGAAAGAAAGAAAGAAAGAAAGAAAGAAAGAAAGAAAGAAAGAAAGAAAGAAAAGAAAGGGAAGGAAAGGCAGGAAAGAAAAGGAGGAATGAGAACAGGAAGAAGAAGAACACATCCATACAAGGGTAGCCCATCGTGGTTATGCCTTCCCTGGCCAGCCAGGTCCCCCTGGAAGTTGTCATCTGTTTCAGAGCCAGGCCCAGCCTGGCCACTGGGTTCCCTGCTTTCCCTGCAGCTGTGTGGCAGCCTAGGGTTGCACAGCAGGCTGGAAGCTCCTTACATAACATGCCACCCACCAGCTTGCGTTGGGCTGCAGGGCGGGAGCAGGAAAAGGCAGCTTGGAATGTCAGAGGGGCCTTTTGGGATCAGCATTCCAACCTCTGCTTCTTAATTGAGCAAACCGATGTCTCAAGAGTATGATGTCATAACACCCGAATCCAGCATAGGGTTCCTCTGCTCCAGTACTCCAGAGGGAGCACTCTCACATGTCTATGAGCCAATACCCTGTGATTTCTGGAACCTTCTGTGTGCTCATATCAAGGAAGGACTCTGGCCAGAGAGCCCCAGAGACAATTTCGTGCAAGGCTGGGGCCAGGGAACAGAAGTCTGGCATGATGTGCCAAGCAGTGTGATAAGAATTTTATATAGATCCACATCTCCACTGGCATATAGTGAGGGAGATCCTATTGTCTCCGTTTGACATCATTTTGTTCCCTTTCTTACCGGTTTTGTGATCTTGGGCAAGTCTGTTTGTGTTTCTGACCTTCCATTTCTGTTTCACATTAGAAAGATGAAGGGACTTACCCAAACACATGCTAGTAAGAAGGAAAGCCAAATTTGTCCACCCACACATTTCCTGAGTCATTAATATATGAAAACATACTACTAATTTGGGGCAGGCAGTAGGCAGAGCTGAATCAGACTCCACTTCTGCTCTCAGGGAGATTACAGTCTCAGGAAGGAATAGCACAGGTGGTTTTCTTTCCTGACAGATAGTCCGTATCGTTTGGTAAAGGCTGCCTGCTGGAGTGCCACATCCTGGATCTGTGGGGAAAAAGTACTGGGATTGATTAGTAATGTCTGCCACAGATCAGCCATGGAGAACTAAGTATTGGTCAAGTCTTAAGATGGAGACATCAGAGGTCGAGTTTGGAAAGGCCTTCCAGGCGGCCAGAGACTGATAAGAGCAAAATGGGGGTTCTGCATGGAGCCCTGCAGGGGTGAGAAAGGAGGGAGGGGAAATAACCATGTGCACTTAAGGGGAACTTTGGAGATGTGCCCCGAGGGTTAGGAGTGGACTGTGGCTATGAAGACCTGTGGTGTAGCAGCTCTCCAAACTGGAGGTCTCTGGGGAGACAGCAGCTTAGAGAGCGCACAGGCTCTGGATGAAAAGAGACTCAATTCAAATCCTGACTCAGCCACTTATTGAATGTGTGACCTGGGACATATCATTTAACCTCTCCGAACCTCAGTTTTCTCTTCTCTAAAATGGGGGGAAGGCTATTGGAGTGATTGTTGAGTGAGGCCTGACAACAATGACCCACTCCTTGCAGGACTCAGGGGTGTGTGCACGCAGTAGTCTGTGTGAGTGGCACCTCCTGGCGCACCAGCGTGAATCGTGTCCTGGAGCTGTGGGACTTGGCAGCCTGGATAAGGAAACGGGGGCCCAGAGAGGTATGTCAGTTACCTAAGTCACACAACAGAAATGGGCTGGAGCTCAGGTCTCTCTGAGTCCACAGCCCAAGCCTGGAGCCAGCATGCCCTCCTGCCCACCACCAATTTGCCAAATCTGGAAAAAGGTTTATCCGTGACTAAACTGTGGGAGATTGCTTAAGCTGCCACTTCCCCATGTGGATTTCCCCACAGGGATATGTGGCAAAGGAGCGCGTGCCTGTGCAATCCTGAGCACGGGGCCTGGTGCACAGTGGAAGTCATTCAGAACAGGGAGGAAGAGGCTGGCTGGGAGGTTGAACACCACTCAGAAGCTAAGAAGGCACCCCTAAAAGAGAGAGGGTGACAGCAGCATTTGCAATGGAAGAAAAGCAGATGAGTCTTCAGCCAGTATAAGGAGGTAAAGGGGGCTGAGAAAACAGATTTGGGGGTGAGAGGGCTGCTCAGCTCTCGAAGGGGCTGCCGGAGTATCCATCTCCAGGTGCATCAATCAGTTAGGGTCCCATAGGAGGCATGGGGGCGGGGGACTGATGAGCATTAATGCAGGGGCTTGTAACAGAGCTGTGGGTAGGGGAAAAGGGAACCAGCAGGGGATGGTGGTGCTCCTGGGATTGGCAGGAGCAGGGAACTCCAGTCTTGAAAGAGCGAGGGGAGAGGCTGTCCTTGAATTTTGCAAGAGCTGTAGTCTTGAGACAGAAGCTGGGCTGTAGGTAGAGGAATGCAGCTCCCATTGGCCCGGCTGCCTGCATCCACACAGCATAGGGGCAGCCCCCCAAACCTCACGGACTGGAACTGAGAGTAGACAAGGGAACAGGGATGCTCTTACTGTGAGAAGGCAGGAAAACTGGACACATGCTTATCATGTGGCCCTGAGCAGGATGATTTCAGAACATTCTGGCCACTCTCACATTCTTGGATGACCATTGACTCGATCAGCTTTTATCTGGGACATTAAAATTATGTGGAATACGGTGGCACTTTCAAATGATGCAAATTCAGGGCAGGATGGCTGCTACATTCAGGCCAGAGATGTTCTCAGAAGGTGAAAAACACACCATTTCCAAACTCCCTGCTGTTATTAATCAGCAATGTCTCAGGAGCAGGTGTGCATGAGTGAATTTTGGGGTCATGGCAGATAATCCAGTCTGGCCAGGCTGAAGCAGGTGACGTGACTCTCCGCCTGATCCTGAGCCACTGAGCCGCTGGGTAAGGGGATTAATCTAAATCTCTCCGAGGAGAGGACGGTTTTTGAGAAAGCCTGGGACCCAAGAAATGAAAGCTGGACTTAGTGACCTCAGGCTTGCTCACTGGGATAATTTAGAAAAGCTGCCAGTGTGGTTGAGACCCCCTGGGATGTGGGGGTGGAAGACAGGGAGCTCAAAGGGGCCTGGGAGGAATGGGAATAGGAACTCGGGGCGGGGGGACTGGGGTGAACTGGGAGTTCATGCCCTTCTCAAGGGGGCAGTTAAGACCCAGTGCTGGCTGGTTGTCACCAAATAGACCCAGCTGGGCTGGATTTGGGTCCTGACTGGGCCTCTTACTCATTACGTGACATTGAACAAATCACTTCCCCTCGCAAGCCTCCGTTTTTTTAATCTGTAAAATTGGACAATAACAGGGCTCACCTCATGGAGATGTCCTGAATGAATGAATGTTCACAAATGCCTACAACAGTTTCTGAAATATAGTAAAAACAACTATATATGAAAATTTGCTAAATAAATAGGTAAATAAGATGGTAGGTTCTTTGTTGCCAGATCTTCCCATCTTTCAAGGGAAGTAAATCTGGAAATCCAAGTTTTAATAATCATATTAATGGCAAACATTTGGGCAGTTTAGAAACACCTTAAATATTGACACAGTTTTTAAAAAATATATTTTTGTTGATTTCAGAGAGGAAGGGAGAGGGAGAGAGAAATAGAAACAACAATGATGAGAGAGAATCATTGATCGGCTGCATCCTGCACGCCCCACACTGGGGATTGAGCCTGCAACTAGGGCATGTGCCCTTGGCCAGAATGGAACCTGGGACCCCTCAGTCCGCAGGCTGACGCTCTATCCACTGAGCCAAACCGGCTAGGGCAATACAGCTTTTTGAAGTACATGCTGTTATTACCCCCATTTTACAGATGGGGAAACTGAGGCACAGAGCATTCACATAACTTGCTCTAAAGTTACATACTAGCGAGTGGTAGAATTGGAATATAGGGGGAGCGACTGTCCCAGTTTCAGCACTGGAAGTCTCATGTCCCAGGAAATGCTTCCGTCTGAGAAACCAGCCTGGTGATCCCCCTAGATTCAGACCTGATCAGTGTGGCTCCAGCTTCCTGCTCTTAACCACTGTACTCTCTTTTCTCTTGCACGAATGCTTCTGATATCTAAATATTCCCACTATGGGCCAATTGGCAATTCCTGAAAGAATCTGATGTTCCATGGCATCGGACTTCTCACTTGTTCCAGAGATGTGCCTCGGGCACGACCCACCATTAACTCCATTTCCAGCCCCTCTGGAAAATGGGGGGTGGTGCTGAAAATGCCAAGCTTTTAATCTGGTGACTAGCCTCCAGGAGTCACCTCATGTGGACAAACGACACTCCAGGAAATTGCAAAGGATTTAGGAACTCTGTGTCAGGAGCCAGGATTAAAGACCAAATATAGAACAAAAGATGCTCCCAGTGATAACTCCATATGGTGCAGGTGGGTACTGGAAATATCAGCGGGAACACTTTGTAGAGCAGATGATTGTCTAACCACTGTGCTGTACCCCTGAAACCAATACAAAATAATGTTGAGTGTAAACTGTAATTGAAATGATTTTAAAATTAAAAAAAAAAAGATGCTCCTAGTGCTCTTACCACTTAGGAAATTACAAGGTCTTAGGAGCATCCAGGGCCCTCTCTGCCCCTCTCTCCCTCCCTCCCTCCCTCCCTAGCTCAGCATTCTTTACCTGTTCATAACCTTGCTGTGGGGGGACAGGGCCGGGGGGACCAGGACCAGGAGAGAAAGATAGCACAGATGGGGTGTGGGGAGGGTCCAGTTATTTACTTTTTCAAAAAAGACGGAAGCATTTGGCCCTGCTCCTGATGCCAAATTGAAATTAATGCTGGCTTCACTCCCAGGCTGGTTCCCACCCCATCCGGAGGGCAGAGTGTCTACAGCATTGAATCCAGGAAGGTCACTCGGTTGTCACCGCTTGTCACTGGGGAAGATGGGGAGGAGCTGTGACAATCGAGGCCCAAGAAGAAAACTGAATACAGCTCAGATGGGCCAGGGGACTTTAAAGAAAGGACTTCTCCCAGAGGGTGGGCAGGGTTCTGGCATCAGAGGGGAGTTTGAGGCACCAAGAGATCGGCAACAGAGGGAAGCCACAGGAAAGGTAGGAAGAGGCAGGGGAAGGAACGGGTGTGACAGAAGCACAGTGAGGGCAGGAGCTGGGGTGAGGGCCATCTGGACAGGAGGTATGCAGCTACCACCAGAGACGCCATGCCGAAGCAAGGAACGCAAATCCCTGCCACTGGGCCCAGGTACCTCTCAGCTCGTGGGCTCTGTGCACCGGACAGTCAACCAGCACCTCTGTCCCACATCTCATTGGCCACCTGAGGTCTCAGCCAGGCTCACTTTCTATAAGATTCAGTGTTCTTCACTCAATTTGGGAACACAAACCAGGATTTTCCTAGCAAGGAAGACATGAGGAAAGGGCTTGGTGTGTGGCCAACCTTTGAGCAGGGTTTATACAGAGGAAAAGTGGCTGCCCCAGCCCTGACTTCACACAGTTTCTTGCTCTAGTGCCCAACACCTATTAATCAGTCTTTTGTTTCCCAGGAAATTTTGTGTCCAAATTCCATTTCCTGGGAAAGAAACTCTGATTGGTCTAAACTGGATGAGGTACTCTCTTCTTGTCCAATCAGCCAAAGCAGGAGGGAGGACTGGGTGACATGACGTGCCAACATGGAGATTAGGCCACTCACCAGATTCCGGTCAAGGGCATGTACCTCGGTTACAGGCTTGATCCTCGACCCTGGTCGGGGCGCATGTGGGAGGCAACCAATCGATGTGTCTCTCATCACATTGATGTTTCTTTCTGTCTCTCCCCCTCCCTTCTACTGTCTCTGAAAATCAATGGAAAAATGTTCTCCAGTGAGGATTAAAAAAAAAGCATTGTGGAAGAAGTCAGAATCCTGTCAGACCATCAGACCCTTATCTATGGATTAGTACTATTCTTATCTTGAATGCCATAGGTGGGGTGAAATATTTCACAATCTGGTCAAGGGCATGTACCTCGGTTACAGGCTTGATCCTCGACCCTGGTCGGGGCGCATGTGGGAGGCAACCAATCGATGTGTCTCTCATCACATTGATGTTTCTTTCTGTCTCTCCCCCTCCCTTCCACTGTCTCCGAAAATTAATGGAAAAAATGTTCTCAGGTGAGGATTAAAAAAAAAAGGCATTGTGGAAGAAGTCAGAATCCTGTCAGACCATCAGACCCTTATCTATGGATTAGTACTATTCTTATCTTGAATGCCATAGGTGGGGTGAAATATTTCACAATCTTTTCAGGTTTTAAAGTTCTTAATTTGGGCCTCTCAGTCTGAAGAAATGAAGGCTCAGGGAGGTCAACTGACTTTTCTAAGCACACAGCAAATTAGTGGCGGAGGCAGGACTAGAACCTGTATATCTTAACACCTTGTCCAGTGTTCTCTTCATTATATCACTATGCCCTCCCTGCTTGTGTCCCATTTTTTGAGAATTATCTTCACAGCCACCTGATCATGCTCCTGGTCCAGGTGATGGGACCAGCAGTGGACATCAAATCCAGACTGGGTGAATTGGATTCTCTTTCCTGGGAAGTTGAGATTAGGACACGGATTTTTAAAAACGAGGCTCAAATGGGAACTCATGAGAAGCAAGCTGATTGGAAGAGGGGAGAGCAGAGAAAATAGTCTTTAGAAATAAGAGGCCAGGTTGAAAGAGCAGGTTGTTCCAGAGAGAGAGAGAGCTGGAGAGAGGAGCTGCCAGGCTCAAATGGGAACTCATGAGAAGCAAGCTGATTGGGAGAGGGGAGAGCAGAGAAAATAGTCTTTAAAAATAAGAGGCCAGGTTGAAAGAGCAGATTGTTCCATAGAGAGAGAGCTGGAGAGAGGAGCTGCCTTCTGACAGCTTTCTAGTCCTTGGTTCTTGTTCCTCTGGAGGATCTGCCTCCCGCTTACATGCAATAATGTGTTCATATAATTTAACATGTTTTTGGCTGCAAGTAAGAAACCGAAAATTCTGCAATTTTCTCTGGACTCTTCCCTCCACAGTGTGTAGGCTTTGCTCTCACACTGGCTTTCCTCATGATTACAAGAAGGCTGCTAGCAACAACAGGGGCCACATCCTTCCTTGTTCCCATCCATAGAGCTAGAAAAAGCATCCTCCCTCTAACCTCGCACTGTAAGTCCTTCCTTTTTATCTGATTAAGCCACTGTCAGTTATGTGCCTCTTCCTGGACCAGCTGCAGTCTGTAGGAGAATGCTGTGCACAGATGGGTTCTAAGTCCAATTATTGGCAAGGGATGGCTGTGATTGGCTAAGAGTGATCGAGATCTATTGTGTATGTGAAACTTCTCCTGGTCACATATACTGAATGGGAGAGGGATGGTTACCTGAATTAAATTGGGATCTTCTAGGAAGGAGGAGGGGGGAACTGATACTGAGAGGCAAAAAACACACACACATCATTTTGAATAATATCGAGTGAATTTCTGATCCTTGTAGTCAGAGAGTCCCTTGGACAATCAACTTGCTGGTCTGTGGCCAAATGCCTTTGCCCAGCCCCTCTGCAGCTTGATTCTAATTTCCTCCTCCATTCTGTAGACTGTGCTATCGCCAACATTTCTCACCGCTGGCTCATCATTTTGGCAAGCTGGCATCTCACTCTGCTCTAAGCCCTGCTGATGGAGCTAAAGATCCCTTTAGCAGAATTGATTCTGGCATGTTCTAATTTTAAAAGCCTTGCACTTCTCTGCATGGGGGATGCTGAAGCCGGTGCCCATAAAGACAGAGAGAGTAAATTCTTCTGAGGAAAGCCTATTTTTAACAAGTCCTGAACCTAATTGAACTTAATCATCTGTCGGTTGTTGACACTTGAAATGTGTGAGTCACTGAGCTATGTATGGAGTGGGCCATCAGACAGATGGGAGCTATCAGCTTCCAGAAGAACTGTTCAGGTTTGGAGCTGTGGCTTCACTCGGGGTTATGGTAAAGCATGAAGCTCTAGAGACAGATAGCTGTGGGTTCAAATATCGGCTCCCCCACTTACTGCCAAAGTCAGTCTATTTCTCCAAGCCTCAGTTTCCTCACCTGTAAAATTGGGATGGTTACACTTGTTCCAAAACACTTGTGAACCTTGTGAAGGAAAGGCTCCTAGTGATTAACTGGGCACAAATTCATAACCTGAGTCTGCCAGCCATTGCTCACAGAGGCCTCCCACACATCCTGCATTTCAGGGAAAAGCCAGAGACTGAGCTATCAGCCTTTTGCTGTGTTCCTGCCAGCTCATAAGGGAACTCCTGGCATCCTCTTTCCACCAATGGGCGGAGACCTGCTCCCTCCAATCGGAACTGCTCTGACCAATCAAGACAGTGCTTTTTGGACCAATCAGTCTGTGCAAATTTGGATTCCTCACTTGCATGAAATGGACCAATCAGGAAACAGAGTGGGAACTTTTAAAAATATATATTTTTATTTATTTCAGAGAGGAAGCGAGATGGAGAGATAGAAACATCAATAATGAAAGAGAATCATTGATTGGCTGCCTCCTGCATGCCCCACACTGGAGACTGAGACCTAGGCATGTGCCCTTGACTGGAATCAAACCCGGGACCCTTCAGTCTGCAGGCCAATGCTCTATCCACTGAGCCAAACCCACTCCCTGGGAACTTTCACTATAAAAAGCAGGTTCTCCCTTGTGTGGGGAGAGCATGCTTTTGATTTCCTCTTGAAGCTGTGTTTCCCTGGGTTTACAAATCTGAATAAAGATTCTCCTTTTTCCGCACTTTTGTTGACAACTCCATGTGAGTCATCAAGGCATGACATGGGGCAACTTCTACTTGGCATTAATATGCATAAATTTCCTTGCAGAAATGTTAGCACATTTGATTTGGGCATGTTGCTCAATCCTCATAGGTAATATACTGTCACACGAACATCTTTATGGTTACAATAGGGCTGCCTATCAACATTTAGGGCAACGTGCTTTCTTGTGCACCATATTACATTCCTGAAACCAACAAATATGGTAAGTCCTAAGACACATTTGTTCCAAGAGTTTAGGCATAAGAGAATGGCAATCTTAGTATGACTGAACTACAGTTCACTCAAGGGGCTAGGAGGTAGGGTAGAAATCACATGAAATCAAAATTGCCATAGAAAACTAGTACCCCCTCCCCCCAAATCATTTCCCTTCAGCAGTGTGGCTGGTTCTTGAGTTAGGCCCAGAGGATGTGATCGTGGTCGGCTTGTATTTCAGGGGTATTTGCATATAAAAAATGGAGTCCACAGGCCGACGCTCTATCACTGAGCCAAACCGGTTTCGGCAAAATGTTTATCTTTGAAACCAACAAACTCGGTTAGGCCCGTGAAAAATGCTCGGGTCAGACTGGGGTTCCCCGTGTCCTGCTCACAGATGGTGGGAGTGGGTGCTCCTGAAGAAAACTGATGGGCAGATTCCCCTGCACTGGTGAAGTTCTCTTAAATTCTCTCTTGAGTTGGTGCATGTAAAGCAGGTAAGTTTGCCTGAGTGTGAGAGGGAGGCGGGCGGTAAGGAGAGAGTGAGTGGAGAAGCCAGTGAATGAGCCTGTCAGTGGCCGATTCAGGGAAGGAGAGCAGAGCATTGACTGAGTCAATAAGTTAGTCTGGTTAAGGGGTCGCTGAGGAGTATGTGGTCCCCACGTCCCCCCAAAACTTCCCAATCACCCGCTGTTCTGTGACCCCCACCTGTGGGCCCTGCGCCCTTCCAGTGCGTTCCAGAGGAGAACGCCCGGCTGTGCGGGTCACAATGGCGCCTGTTCCAGGGGCCCCAGACGCCCGGACCGGGGGCTGCGCGAGCGAGCGCAGCAGGTAATCCCTTCGGGCGTTGCCCGCGCGCGCAAGACACACAGCTGCAGGCTCTGCAGGCTCCCAGGTAGGTTTCCAGCCCGTGTGGCTGCACCTGCTGCTCCACAGCGCCCCCTACTGGGTAAAAGCAACGACGTCGTTGTCTCCAGCCCACCCAGACTTTGGGTTGCCCTAACCTTGGAAATATAATGGCCCCCTTCACTTAAACATAAATGACAGTGTGTGAGATGACTCCAAGAAAGTCCCACAAACTTCCATTTCACCCCATAAGGATCCCCCAACTTTGATTCTAATTTGTGGGTGTTCCTGCATCCCTGCTTGGCTGGTGCCCCAAGCTTCTGGTTAACATTCCACCAGGTTAGGCAGCCCTGGCTCTGTTTCTCCAGGCTCCTCTCTCAGAACTGGCATTTATAACCCCACGTAGTGGCTCCTCCCAGGGGCCTGCAGAGCTCTTCATGATCCAGGCTTTTCTTTTACCAGTAAAGGCAGATTGTTAAATTGTAGCAGCGGAGGAGGAGCAGGCCTCCCCGTACCCCAGCTAATTAAACATTAGACAGTAAAGATGCTATCTACCTAGGAGCAAAGTTCATTCATTCAAACAGCATTTGCTGCGAGTTTGTCATGTGCTCCACACTACAGACACTGTAGTGGGCAGACTGAGGCCCGCTTGCCTGGCTCTCCCTGGCCTGGACCTTTGGATTTCTCAGCACCTTCTATCACACACACTGCTCCCCAGAAGTGGGCAGCTTTGAGGTTCTTCCCAGGAATTGCAAACTCAAATTCCTGCTGAAATGTGGACTTGGGGGTGGGGGTGGGGGGGCGGCGAGGAGTTAGACAGTAGGGAGGAGTGGAGCCTGCAGCCAGGAGAGTGAGTGCATGACCCACATTCTCATTTTAAAACATTGTCTACTAAGCAGAACTGAAGGCATTTTGAATTTGCCCTGTAGGCCTTGAGTTTGAGACCAGTTAATGAGAGGGTGGTGCTGCCGGGGCCAGGATAGGCGTGGGACTCTCTGAAGCCCTCTCTGTGAGAATGGGGATAGATTTGTTTGCAGGACTGGGCCCAGCCCAGAGGGCACAGAACGGGAAAGGCCTATCTGGGCATCTGGGAACTGGAGAGAAGCCAGTATCCTTGGGGAGCCTGGTTCTGTGTGTGTGTGTTATCTCCAGCTCCTGGAGAGAAACACAAAACATACCAAGTAATTCAAGGGCAAGATGCACTGATACTTGAAAGATCCTGATTCACAAACAAGCTACATTCATCAAACACGTGCTGTGTGCTAGCCACTGAGCTAAGAGCGTTATATGCATTATTTTCTGCTGAGGGTGGATGTGGGTATCCCCATTCTACAAATGAGGAGACTGAGGCTCAGAGGGGGAAAATCTCATTTTCAGTGAATGTCAGGTTGACTTGAGTCATGCTTTTAGAAAGGCGCATTGCAGGTCCACTCAGGAACAGAAACACCCGCGAATCTAGAAAAGCTCCTGGATGATGTGCAGTTGGAGCTGTATGAAATTCCAGAGCTGAAAGAGATCCCAAAGTGAGAGTCCTTTGCTCAGACCTTAGCGGTCAGGTGAATCCTGCTACAGCCTCTACCCCAACCTTGAAGGCTCTCCCAGAGATAATCAAGCTATGGAACCATTGTCTTTACCCCACCTCCCTGCCTGTGGGAATTTCCCAATATTAGATATTTTTCTCCACCTATTATTTACCAAAATTCAGTTAGTCCTCAAACCCTCTAGAAACCTTCTAGATTAGAACATCTCAGGGAAAAGCCAGAGATTCTGATATTATTAGCCTCTAACAGCTGCTTGAAAATCATTTCCAAGGCAGTGGATTATGTAAGAAAGGAATGCTCTAGGCTGCAATGAACAAAATAATTGATAAGAATGCCTCAAACCATAGTGATACTTATTATTTAACCAGAAGCCTAGAGGTAGGCAGTTCCAAGAATGGGGCAGTGGCAAATGGTCAATCAGACCTAAGTTTCCTCCCATCTTTCTTTTTTGGTCTCCTTTAATGTGACAGTATATTTCTCCTCATGGTCACAGGATGGTTGTTGCTGCAGCACCAACCATCATGCCTTCACAATAATTTCCTAGAGCGGAAGAGAGAAGAACATGGACAAGCTCTTTCTGTTCCAAAGGAATAGAAATAGATTTCTCCTTTTGTCTAATTGGCCAGATCTGGGTTACATGCCCATTCTTAGACCAATCACTGACAAACAGGAGATGGTGGGTGGGATCATCCCCACAGGGACAAAAAATGACCAGGAGTGGGGGGTGCTGTGTATCTAGGAGACAGAGAAATTCTGGACACTCCTCAGACCCTTATAAACAAGGGACTTTCACCACAGGAAACAACCCATATCACACCAGCCGCCATTTATTGAGCACTTACCACGTGCCACGCTCAGTGCCTAACACCATGAACAACCTGTGAGGAGGCTTCTAGAATTTCTATTTTCCAGATGAGGAAACTGAGGCCCAGCGAACTGAAGCAACTTGTCTAAGGTTAATAAGTGGCTGAAGGGGAACTTTTGCCGAGCTCTGATGATTGACACAACCGCTGCTTTACGCTGCAGGGGACCCGTCCGTGGGTAGCAGAGCTAGTAGTTTCTGCCTCAGGAATCTAGCCCCTAAGGTCTGGGAGTTGGGGTGCAGGGGATCTCACAGCCCTGGAGGACTTGTAGGGTTAACACTGTCGCCCTCTCCTCTGAATACCTACAGACCAGGGGGTCCCCCACAGCTGAAGCTGGGCGAATCCTGCTCAAACCCCACCAGGGGACACACTGCCCTGATGCCATTTGCCCCTCTTCTTTGGGAACACAGGGAGCAGGAGGGTAACCAACATGCTGGAACCATCTGCCCAGCTCCTAATAATAAATCGTGAGAGGAACAGGTTTCAGGCAAACATTGCTTAAAAAAAAGAAGAAGAAAAAGAAGAAGCCTCTTTTCACACCCGGGCAGCCATCTGCCGTGTCCTCCTCATGTGCCAAGCTGGGGAGGTGGGGGGCGGGG
>NW_005368420.1:1060913-1062728 GCF_000412655.1 Myotis brandtii | reverse complement strand
CGTTGGGTCCTGCACCACCAACAGGGGTGGCTCACAAGTTCTCTCCCTTTTGCCTCTGTGGACAGGGCACTGCAGAGAGAGGAGGGAGCAATCGCTGGCTGAGCAGAGGGAAAGCACAATTCCTTCAAGATGCCGATGGTAGGTGGGAATAGCTCTCGTGTAGACAGGGCTTGCTGTGGGTTAGGTGCTGTGCCGTCAGTGTACACATCTCAACTCCTTGAATCCCGACCACACATTTATGGGTGCCCTTTTGTGGGTGAGAGACAAGAGGCTCAGAGATGTGACGTGACTCACCCAAGGTCATCTAGCAAGGCTGCCTCTTCAGTATGCAACAGTGGGGCCTAGCTTCCCTCCATTCTGGCAACCTCGGGCTGGGGGTGTTTCCCATGTAACACATAAGCCGCTGACATCACTCAAGGGTGATCTTCCACCTCCAGCCTTGCCCCAGGCACCCTGTCCTCTGCCCTGGAGCTGAAATGTGGGCATCTCTGGTTACCTAACCTGTTGCTCATGCCCTCTCTGCCTCACCCAGTCCAAGAAGATCAGGAGAAAAGACTCCGAAATCCCCCCGGAACCTACAGAGAAGGAAAAAGAGCAGCTGGCTGAGTTGGAGCTTCGGAGGCTGAGGCAGCAGTTCCGGAAGATGGTGGAAAGTCGGAAGTCCTTTAACTTCAGCTCCCAGCAGAAGATCTTGACTCAGCAGTGAGTGATGGTTGGGGCTTTGTCCTAAGTGAACTTGTAAGAAAGTTTCACGTGGCTTGCCCTCTCATGGGGCCTTGGGCCAGGGCCCTTCTTCTGAACCCAATCTGAGGACCACTTGGGATAGCTTCAGTGGGCAGGGGGAAATTATTCTCAGAATCCAGTGTGTCTCAGGGACTCCAAGGGGAGCAGGGCATCCATGTCTTAAGGAAGGACCCAAATGAGAAACCGTTTCTGGGTCTTGTTTCTTTCTATACATGGGTGTTCTCTCTGAATCTCAGCCATGGCTGGTGGGAGATGGCTGCCTCCAACTCTTTCTTTTTTTAAAAAAATATATTTTTATTGATTTCAGAGAGGAGGGGAGAGGGAGAGACAGAAACATCAATGATGAGAAATAATCATTGATCAGCTGTCTCCTGTATGCCCCCCACTGGGGATTGAGCCCACAACCTGGGCATGTGTACTGACTGGGAATCGAACCGTGACCCTCTGGTTCATAGGTTGACACTCAACCACTGAACCACATTGGCCAGGCTGCCTCCAGCTCTTGAACTATCAAAGGTCACACAGAGAGACTGTTGTGAATCAATTCCAACCCCAAATTCCCAGGAGAGAGAGAATCTGATTGGGACTGCTTGGGTCAGATGTCTACTCCTAGAACAATCAGTGGTGGCTGGAGGTGGGGCTGAGGCCTAGGACACAAGATGGCTATAGGTATCATTCCCATGGTCCTAGCCCTGGAGGTGGGGAATGCCCAGAGAAGGAGAAGTCACCAGGCTGTCAACACCCCAGAGCAGCAGTCGCCAACCTTTCGGACCTCACGGACCACCAGTGGTCCGAGGACCACCGGTTGGCAACCGCTGCCCCAGAGAATGTTTCCTGCTTGTGCATCCTTATGGAATCTGCAAGGTAGAATGACTGGCCCAGTTGGCATGGCTCAGTGGTCGAGCATCGACCTATGAACCAGGAGGTGTTGGTTCGGTTCCTGGTCGGGGCATGCAGGAGGCAGCGGATCAATGGTTTTCTTTCCTCCTCCTCCTCCTTTTCCTCCTCCTCCTCCTCCTCCTTCTCCTTCCTCCTCCTCCTTCTCCTCCTCCTCCTCCTCCTCCTTCTCCT
>NW_005368420.1:1047739-1060492 GCF_000412655.1 Myotis brandtii | reverse complement strand
CTCTCTCTCTCTCTCTCTCTCTCTCTCTCTCATAGAATGTTTGAAATCGGGTTGCCCTAGGGTTATGGTATGTATAGTTTCTTTGGGCAGTAGGAAGGTGTTTCCTGAGGTTAAATAAGCAAACTTTAAATAGGTATTTTTAGATTCCCTCCAAGGGAATGTAATTTCTCAGCTCCATCCCTAATGTTTGTACAGGCAGACGCTGTCCATTATTAGAAAGAAAATCTTGCTGTTAGACGATGCATGGGGTTCGGAAGAGAGGGAGAAGGGGCTCTTTAGATTTCCCATGGATTTGACTTGCAGCCACTGCTAGTCCACATGGGATCTGCTTGTAAGTTGGAAAAAGGCACCCTTTCTCAAGAGATGTACTGCCATCTGTTGGAAACATTGTCACCATGTAGAGGTTTGTTAGAACAAGATAAAGTGTCTCCCAGAAAAGTGTAATAAATCAACAAATCGATATTTTTTCAAGCAGACGGTGCTCCTTTGGGCCATGCAGTCCCCAGCCTGCACATCTGTGCCTGGGCTTAAATGGGGGAGAAAGTCCCACCTGCCAGGTTTGGAAGACTAGATGCTCTAGAACTGGGTGTGCACGCTAGCAGTCCCTAGCCACATGTGACTATGTACATTTGCAATTGCCCGGCCTGTGTGGCTCAGTGGTTGAGCATTGACCTATGAACCAGGAGGTCATGGTTTGATTACCAGTCAGGGCACATGCCCAGGTTGTGGGCTTGATCCCCAGTAGGAGGCGTGCAGGAGGCAGCCAATCAATTATTCTCTCTCAACATTGATGTTTCTCTCTCTCTCCACCTCTCCCTTCCTCTCTGAAGTCAATAAAAGTATATTTTTAAAAATTGCAATTAATTAAACACAATTGAAAATTCACTTCTTCAGTTGCACTAGGCACATTGCAAGCGCTCAAAGCCACACATGCCTGGTGGATGCTATCTGACGGTGCAGCCAGAGACCATTGCCATCACTGCAAAATGTTCTATTGCATGGTGCTGTTTCAGGACAGTGTCGGCAAAGGACGGTCTGGCTGGCTGCCTGTTTTTGTAAATAAAACAGCCACAGCTACATTTATTTGTTCATGCATTGCCTATGGTTACTTTGTTGAGTAGTTGCAACAGAGACCGTCTGGCTGGAAAAACCTAAAATATTTATTCTTTGGCCCTTTATAGAAAAAGCTTTGCAGACGCTGTTCTAGTGTGGCACTGCCAGCACTTCAGTGGGCATACGAGTCACTTGAGGATCTTGTTACAGAGCAGATTCTGATTCAGTAGGTCCTGGGCTGGGACCTGAGCCTCTGCATTTCTCCAAGCTTCCCGAGGATGGTGGGGCAGCTGGCCTGCAAACCGCACTGGGCAGCGGGTGTGGGGTGCCCAGTGTTCACCAGAAACTTGGCCTCTGTGCCGTTTTCTGTTGTTCAGTTGTTGTGTAGTCTCCTGAGCCTTTTCTCTTTCTGAAACCCCCATTCGCCCATATCCCCCACCCTCTCTCTTCTCCAGAGTAGACAGAGGGAGAGAAAGGAGGAGACTCAGGTCAGCCAATTTAACAAATTAGCACCCCAAGTAGAGAAACTAGGGGACGTTAGGGTTACTATGTTGATTCAAAATTGAAAAATTGTCTGATGGGTTTGTCTCTCGTTATTAGAGACTAGTGGCCTGGTGCACGAAATTCATGCATGGGGGGTGTCCTTCAGCCCGGCCTGCACCCTCTCCAATCTGGGACCCCTTGGGGGATGTCTGACTGCTGGCAGTTGGACAACTCTCTCACAATCTGTGACCGCTGGCTCCTAACTGCTCACCTGCCTGCCGGCCTGATCGCCCTAACCACTCTGCCTGCCAGCCCGCTCGCCCCCAACTGCCCCACCACCACCAGCCTAATCATCCCCAACTGTCCCCAACTGCCAGCCTGCTTGCCCCCAACTGCTCCCCTGCCGGCCTGCTCCCCCCCAACTGCCTCCCACCAGTCTGATCACCCCCAACCCTCCCCTCCTAGCCTGATCGCCCCTAACAGCCTCTGCCTCGGCCCCGCCACCATGGCTTTGTCGGGAAGGACATCGGATGGTCTCCCTGAAGGTCTCCTGGTCTAATTAGCATATTACCCTTTTATTAGTATAGATAATTGGTTGTCAAATCTGGAAATATGCCAGTGAGCTGGGGGCAAAAGACAACGTGGGGGCCCCCACCATGTCTGGGTAATGGGTTTTGACAGGCACAGCTCCAAATTGTTCCCTAGGAAAAAAATGCCCCTTGGAGGAAGGCACAGCAGTGGGCAGTGCAGTGAACTGGGTCGCAGGCGATCTGAGTTCCAGACCTGGACCGAAGACTTGGGCAGGTCCCTCCCACCGCTTCAGTGGGCTGTACCTCTCCGAGTCTCCTTTCACAGCGAAGGACTCTGGAGAGTCTGATCAAGGTGAACTCGGGTTCAGGGTTAATCGTGCACTGCTTTCCTAACAGAAAGGAAATCAAGACCCTGCAAGAGGAGCAGGATGAGATCACCCTGCATTTGAATCTCATCAAGTCCTCCAAGAACTTGGATCTGAATGAGAAAAACTATATGGAGCTGCGTTTCCTGCTGGAAACCAAAGACGACTATGACTCCTTGATTAAATCGATGAAAATGCTCTTGGCTGAACTGGATGAGAAGGTATGGTCTTACTTTTAAAGGGCCAAACAGAACACAGAGCAAGGGGAATGGGTATGAGAAGTACCCATGATGCCTTAGGGCAGATATAACACCCCTCCCATCTTCACTTTCCTAAATGTGACTGGTCACTCTCTCCACCACTATTGATTCCAGCTCTGTTGACCCATTTCTCCACCATGATCTCCAGTGCTTCCCCACTGTACTTTAAATAAATTTCCAAATTCTTACTTTACCTCTAGGGATTGGCTAGAGGTAAAGTCCAGGTAAAATCCATAATCTGACTAGTATCGGTTGCAAACACCAATCACTGATAGATATGAAGCATGAATGAGGAAGAAACCTTTCTTGTTTTAAATCACTGAGTTGGGGGGTGTTTATTACTGGAGCATAACCAAACATCATCTGACTGATGCAGTAAGAATTTGAAAATTTACTCGAAGTACAGTGAGGAGGCACTGGAGAACACAGTGGAGAAATGGACTAACAGAGCTGGGAGATCGATCAGGGGTTATATAAAGTGGTGGGTAACATCCATGGTGTGACAGTTAAGGATGCGTTTGGCTGCAAGTAACATATAATACTCAAGAGGAATGTGGATCAAAAGGATATTTACTTATCAATTATTTTTTCAAAATATATTTTATTGATTTTTTACAGAGAGGAAGGGAGAGGGATAGAGAGTTAGAAACATTGATGAGAGCGAAACATCAATCAGCTGCTTCCTGCACACCTCCCACTGGGGATGTGCCCACAACCAAGACATGCTCTTGACTGGAATCGAACCTGGGACCTTTCAGTCCTCAGGCCGACGCTCTATCCACTGAGCCAAACCGGCTAGGACTCAATTATTTTTTTTTTTAATAAAAACTGTGTTTAGCCCTAACTGGTTTGGCTCAGTGGATAAAGTGTCCGCCTGCGGACTGAAGGGTCCCGGGTTCGATTCCAGCCAGGGGCATGTACCTTGGTTGCAGGCACATCCCCAGTAGGGGTTGTGCAGGAAGCAGCTGATTGATGTTTCTCTCTCATCGATGTTTCTAACTCTCTATCCCTCTCCCTTCCTCTCTGTGAAAAATCAATAAAATATATTTAAAAAACAAAAAACAAAAAAAACCCAAATTGTGTTTATATGTAGGAGACAGCTTGATTGTAGGTACAGAAAATTATAGAGGATTTTACAGCTGCATACCTCCCAGAGGGGCACTGGACAGTCACCAAGGATGGGGCACAGTTCTTGGATGTCTGGTGTGGTCTCAGATGTTGCAGGATGTGTGACATCTCCTGACCCACCCATTAAGTGCCACTAGAGTTCCATCACTGCAAGAGCCCCCAAACACTCCACCAGGTTACAGAAGGCCCTTTGTGGGGGAAAGACCCGCTGGAAACTTTCTGTTGGGAACCATGGGTTAGGGTAAGGTGGAATTTATGCCCACAGGTGAGTGAAATTTACAGCAAAAACTCTAAATTGCCCTGGCCGGTTTGGCTCAGTGGATAGAGTGTCAACCTGCATACTGAAGGGTCCCAGGTTCGATTCAGGTCAAGGTCACTTACCTCAGTTGCAGGCTCCTCCCCATCCTGGACCCTGGTCGGAGCTCATGCAGGAGGCAACCAATCAATGTTTTTCTCTCACATTGATATTTCTCTCTGTTTTTCCCTCTCACTTCCACTCTCTCTAAAAGTCAATGGAAAACTATCCTCGGGTCAGGATTTAAAGAAACAAAATAAAAAACCTCTAAATTGCTTCATTTTAACCCACACTGGCTAGGATTAAGTTGAATTGAGCATGTATCTGAGCAATTAAAATTCTATTTATAGCAAAAGAAATAACACTGCAATTTTTGTTTTAGCACACTCAAGTTAGTTGAACTGTCGGATTCAACTGGGTTTTCTTTCTTTTTTTTATTATCTTTTCAGATTACTCAGATGGAAAAAAAAATTATAAACCAAAAACAGATCTTCACAAAAACACAGGAGTCCAATCACCCCCGGAAACTGCAAAAACAGATCCACATGCTAGAGACACGTTTGAATCTTGTACGTAAGGGGTTCTCCGCAGCTTTGCAAACATCTCTGCCTCCCTTTGCTCAGGGTAAAGAATGATGTCTGTGGAGCCATTAGCAGAATATATATACTCATTTAGTAGACAGACTCAGGAGGTGGTTAACTAATGGTGTACGCCTAGATCAGGCAGCCTGTTAGAATTTACCCTCCACTCACTCTGTCCCACCCTCTCTGTTCCATCCTCTCTTGTTGGCCCATTGTTACCCAAGGTGCCTTTCTCCTTCTTGCTCTCTGCACCTTGGCACATGCGGATGCCTGCATACCCTCTACTCATCCCCTTTCCTTCCCCCCTTTCTGGGATGCCTACTCTTAGTTCCCTGCTTCATAAACTCCTACTTGTTTTCAAGAAGTAGCTCAAATATTACCCTTCACCAGGCAGAATTAGTTAGACTTTCCTCCCCCATGCCAATCTGCTCGTGCCTCCATTAGAGCGCGTGCCTTTTGGTTGTCATTGATGTCGCTGAGACATAGTAGGCATAGATTGGCATACCTTGATAAAAAGAAAGTGGCGTTTCCTGATCGCCTTCAGTCTACTGTGATTTTGGCATTAAGCAGGATTTTGTTGCAAACTGGAATAAGCAAAAATAGCTAATGTATTGGTCATAGAAGTGAAGATTTTTAGAGAAGAAGTGGTACCTTCAGGCACAGGTGGATCTAGGTCAGCGGTTCTCAACCTGTGGTTCTCGACCCCTTTGGGGGTAGAACGACCCTTTCACAGGGCTCGCCTAAGACCATCAGAAAACACATATATAATTACATATTGTTTTTGTGATTAATCACTATGCTTTAATTATGTTCAATTTGTAACAATGAAAATACATCCTGCATATCAGATATTTACATTATGATTCATAACAGTAGCAAAATTACAGTTATGAAGTAGCGATGAAAATAATTTTATGGTTGGGTCACCACAACATGAGGAACTGTATTAAAGGGTCGCGGCATCCGGAAGGTTGAGAACCACTGATCTAGGTGCTCCAAACATGTCTTTAGGACACATTAGCTGTCTATTTTTTCTCTGGGTGGACGTCATTCTTGGGCGGCCTCCAACGTGAACAGACACCAGCAGAAAGGGACTCTCTCTTCCCTAGGGTTCAGACACAAGTCCCAGGGTTCCCATGGGGCCAGCCTGGGTCCCGTGCCCATCCCTGAATCAATCACTGTGGTCTGGAGTCACGTGGCTACCCTTGGACTGCATTCCTCCCTCCTCCCCCTTCTCCCATCAAATCGGGGAAGGCAGCCCTATCCAATGATGTGGTCTGAGATTGAGGGAGAAGATCCCCTAGAAAAGCATAAAGAGCCCTAACCAGTTTGGCTCAGTGGATAGAGCATCAACCTGTGGACTGAAGAGTCCCAGGTTCGATTCCGGTCAAGGGCATGTACCTTGGTTGTGGGCACATCCCCGGTGGGGAGTGTGCAGGAGGCAGCTGAATCAATGTTTCTCTCTCATTGATGTTTCTAACTCTCTATCCCTCTCCCTTTCTCTCTGTAAAAAATCAATAAAATATATTTTTAAAAAAGAAAAGCATAAAGGAATAAGGAATGCTGGGCAGGTACAAACAATACATTCCAGTCTGGCTTGTGAAGTTGCAGCTCCCCGGACACTAGCCAGAAGAGAAGGAAAGTGAATTGATTTGGAGGGAAGCTTGTCACTAACTCACTACACAATGATCTTAGCTTTGCCAAAACTCTGACCACCAAGCTTTACCCAGGAATGGCTGAACCAAATTTGACCTGGTCTCTGTCTGCCTCCCCCCCTAACCCCCCCGACCCTGCCCCCTTAGCCTGGAAGCTGCCTGAGGGCAGGGCAGTATCTCTTTAATATCCCTGCACAGTGATTTGCTGCCATGCTCAGAATGCCTAAGATGCATGTCAAAATGCAGGTTTCTGGACCCCTTCCACAGTTACCTCAGAACCTCCCGGGCTTGGACATAGGCTGCACTATTTAAAAAAATATATATATTTTTTATTTATATTGATTTTAGAAAGGAAGGGAGAGGGAGAGATAGAAACATCAATGATGAGAGAGAATCATTGATTGGCTGCCTCCTGCACGCTCCCTACTGGGAATCAAGTCCACAACCCGGGCATGTGCCCTTGACTGGAATCGAAACAACTGGGACCCTTCATCCCAGCAGTCCCACTGAGCCACACCGGCTAGAGCTGCACTATTTATTAACAACCCCAGTGAGGATAAAGGTGGTTAAGAATCAGTCATGCCTGTCACAGTGTGAAGCTCACAGTCGGTGCTCAGCAGACATCTATTGATTGAATGAATTAATAAACGCATACGTGATCTAATGATGACTTGTCTGTAGAGGTTGGCTTTTTGTTAGAGGTCTATTCAGATTTTCTATTTCTTCCCGAGTCAATTCAGTAGTGTCTTGCTTCTTTAACACTCTACAAAGCACAGGACAGCCCTTACCACAGTGCATCATCCAGCCCAAAATGTCAAGAGTGCTGAGTGTGAGAAGCTCTGCGTGAAAACAGCCCCATCCCAACTTCTTTCCTGTCATCAACTTATTGAAGAGACCAGGTCAATTGTCCTGTAGAAAGTTCTACTTGCTGGATTTGGCTGATTGCTCCTCATGGTATCATTCAGCTTGTTCCCCTTGCCCCTGTAATTACTGAAAACCAGAAGTTAGGTATAAACATAGGTGAGAAATTTGAAATCCAAGAAAAATAACTTGTCAAAGGCCACTGAGCCAGTTGGTGGCCAACATAAGCCTCTCACCCAGTGCTCCAAGCCACTGTCCTTTGGGCCTGGGGTGGGAGGCTGGGGGAAGACCTCCCAACCCTTCGGCTGCTTTTTGGAAGCTTATCTCATGCCCTAGGTACGAGCCCTGTTTTGAAGCACACCCCTCCCCACAGGTCACCACGAACTTTAACAAGATGCTGACCACCAACACTAAGCTCCGCAAGGAGATTGAGGACCTACGCTTTGAGAAGGCAGCTTATGACCACGCCTACCAGCAGCTCCATGGGCGCCTGTTAATGCAGAAGAAAATCATGAATGAGGCCATTGAGCAGTCCGCTCAGGCCTATGAGCAGAGGTGGGCGGAGGGAGAGACCCTTGGGGGGGAAGGTCTCTTAGATCCCTGCTGATCATCTAATGTCCTACTCTGGGCCCGCTGCCTCCTGTGCTTATGTGTTGAGGAACCTTAAATCATCATCATAACTCTAAGCGCTGACTGTGTGCCAAGCCTGATGCTAGGTGCTTTGGGGAATATTTCAGCCCTCACAAATGCCATAGGAGTTATACCCCCATTTTATAGACCAGGAAGTGGAGGCTTAGAGATGCCAAAATACCCGAGATCCAGATAGATGGCAGATCTGAGATTCAAAGCTCTATGCCATATTATCTCCTTCAGGTGCCCCTGCCTCTAGTCCTAGGGGTCTCTCTTAGTCTCCCGGCTTTACCCTCACAGGGCCAAAAGTCATATAGTTTAGCAGTGAAGAGCACATGTTTTGGAGTCAGTGAGTTCTGGGTTCGAATCCTGGCTCTAACACTGCTATATTGTCGTAGGACCTCTTTGTGTGGTAGTGAGGATTAAATAATATATATGTATTAAGGAGTGGCTGGGACATAGTAATTGACAAGTGGTGATGATGATGATGGTGATAATGCTGATGGTGGAGGTGATGATGGTGATGTGTGTTCTGGTGGTGATGAAAGAAGAAGGATTTCCTGGGGGTGGTCTAGACTTGGTAGCTCCTGTCATTCAGGTAAAGAGGGCTGCTCCTCCACTCCCTGATGGAGAGAAGTGGTGGGCATTGGCGGAAAGTCCCTCTGGGCTGGCAGGGAGGGGGGATCCTCTGGACACTCAGGCTCTGTGCCCCCTTCACCCAGACTGGAAGCCACGGCTCGAATGGCTGCCATGAAGGATCGCCAGCAGAAGGACATCTCTCAGTACAACCTAGAGATCCGAGAGCTGGAGCGTGTCTATGACCACGAGACCAAGCTCAAATCCTTCCTGCTCATCAAGCTGAATGATCGGATGGAGTTCGAAGAGCAGGCCAAAAAGGAAGGTACACTCTCCTGAGGCAGAGGGACCAGATGGTAAACCAGGCTGAGAAGCTTTAGCTCCGACCCAGCAGCCATGGAGAGCCACAGCATGTCAAGGGCTCATGTGACCAGAGGTGCCTGGAAAGATCCTTCTAATTGCCACATGGGGACCACATCAGAAAGATAAGACTGAGTTCAGGAGAGTAGGAGCTATTGCAGGTATCCAGGCTGGAGAGAGCAAGGTTTAGAGAACTTTCTTGGTTCTGATTTCATGAATCCGCCAAGTTCTGAGCCTGTCTCAGGCCTCTGTCCCCAGGGCCTCCTTGAATTTCATCCTGCTCAAATGTCTCATCCTTTGAGAGGACTTCCCTGACCATCCAGCTCCCCGTCACAGCACCTCCATTCTCAGGCCACGATGGTAGTTATTGGATTTCTTTTTCTTTTTACTTGGCTCTCTTCTTTTTGTCTGATTCCCCCACCAAAGCTCCATGGGGCAAAGGTTTTGTACTCACAGAGCCCCACTCAGTGTCTGGCACATAGTAGGTGTGCAGTTAAGATATTTGTGAAGCAACTAAGGAGTGAAGTTTTCCCATCTCCTGGGAAAGCCTCGCGTCCTCCCCAAGGCACAATAATTATAAACACAGAACACATCTCTGCTGGGCTCTGCACTGAGCGCCTTCCTTTTCACACTCCTATCGCTGGCTTTTCCTTTCTAGCTCTCAAGCCAAAGAAGGCCAGGAGGAAGAGCAAGGGTGAGAGTTTTGAGAGCTACGAAGTGGCCCACCTCCGGCTGCTGAAGCTGACTGAGAATGGGAACGTGAATGAGCTCATTGAGGAATTTCTGGCCAAGGAGGAAAAGAACTTTGCCCGGTTCACGTATGTCACAGAGCTCAACAATGACATGGAGACGATGGAGAAGAAGACTGAGAAAATCCAGGTCAGAGCCATTCTTTACAAAAAAAATGTTTTTAATTGATTTCAGAGATGAAGGGAGGGGGAGAGACGGAGAGAGGGAGAGAGGGAGAGAAAGAGAGAGGGAGAGGGAGAGGGAGAGGGAGAGAGAGAGAGAGGGAGAGAGGGAGAGAGAGAGAGAGAGAGAGAGAGAAGAGAGAGAAACATCAATAATGAGAGGGACTCATTGATCAGGTGCCTCCTGCATGCCTCACGCTGGGGATCAAGCCCGCAATCCGGGTATGTGCCCTGACCAGGAATTGAACCGTGACCTCCTGGTTCGTAAGTTGACACTCAGTCACTCAGTCACTGAGCCATGCCGGCTGGGCAGGGCCACTCTTCTTTCCCAGGCCTGAGACCAGCCCGCCCCCACAGCAGCCTTACCCACTGGGGGCTCTTTGGAACACTCTTTCAGATGCTCTGCAACAAAAAGGGCCTCAAGGGCAAATCAATTCAGGAAACACTACATTTCCCCCAATGTCCTGCCTGCATTTTCAACCTTTCTGGAATTGGTATTTGCCTTTCAATTGATACACACATTTAATGTGGTCATGTCCCCTCACTCCAAGTGACATCTATTATCCATGTCATGTTTTATAATCCAGGGTTCAGTAAACTATAGCCATGGCCAAATATGGCCTGTGGTCTATTTTTGCATAGCCCATGAGCTAAGAATGGTTTTTATATATTTAAAGGGGTATAAAAAATAAGAATAATATATAAGACAGACCATACGTGGCCTATAAATCCTGAGAAATCTATCTGGCTCTTTGCCTCAAAAGCTTGCTGCCCTCTATTAATCAACAGCTTCACAGAATTGAGAGGAGATGGTCAATTCATCTTGGAGAGACTTGATGTCCATGAGCATAAGTAAATGCCCTGCCAAGTCCTTTGGTGAAGAAACCTGGTTGCCTTCGTTGAACCTGTCATTTCCCAAACTTAATTGGCTCCCCGGGCTACTTATTCCCCGGAGCATACATAAACAGCCTTTGGGAGCTTGTTTGGAGGTTCTAGCAGGGGAGCGCAGCTACTCGTATACCCTTGACCGAAGACCGGTCCTCTCCTTGGGGGGGAAGGTCGTCCGAGCGCGCAGCTTCGGGAGGGACGAACATGGATCGGTGAGGGAGGAGGGGGACACCCGCCTAGCCAGCCAGATCAGCCGAATCAACCCTGGCGATCAATGGGGTGACAGATGTGGCAGCCAGATCGCCCTCACGTCCCATAAACAGCCTTTGGGATGTCTACAAAGGGCAGAGTCTAAACTCAGGGTGACACTCCAGGCTCTTCAAAATGTAGCTTCAACCTGCCCTGCAGGCTCCGCCCCCATCACGACCCCCAAGGCTCCCTCTGCAGCTGCCAGCCCCAGCTGTGCCATGCATTTCCCTCCCCAGAGGCTTTCCGTGTGCTGCCTCCTCCTCCCCTCCCCTTGCCCTTCTTCTGATGAAATACTGCACATTAGTCCCTGCCCTGCGCAAATGTCATCTCCTCAGGGAACTTATTCTTCCCCCGGAGGTCTCAGTGTTCTGTTTATACGACTGGAGGAGCCACTTCCTTTTGTAATGTCACTGTTTCCTGAGTGTGGGGCTTGTGTAAGTAGATCATAGCTAGAATGTATAGGTGGAACTTGTAATTTACCAGCGATGAATTGATTTTATTTTATTTTATTAAAAAATATATATTTTATTGATTTTTTACAGAGAGGAAGAGAGAGGGATAGAGAGTTAGAAACATCGATGAGAGAGAAACATCGATCAGCTGCCTCTTGCACACCTCCTACTGGGGATGTGCCTGCAAGCAAGGTACATGCCCTTGGCCGGAATCGAACCTGGGACCTTTCAGTCCGCAGGGCGATGCTCTATCCACTGAGCCAAACTGGTCAGGGTGCAATGAATTGATTTTAATGAGGATTAGGAAAAATGTAGCTTGCAGAGCAAACTTGTGACTTGGATATTATTAGTGTGATCAGTAATAATAGTAAACAAATAATGATCAACATATTAAAATAAAGTTTGGTTAAATTACAGACTATTCAGAGGTAATAGTAGGTTGATAGATAATAATAGTACAGGTGGCATGCAGAAATGGCGGAAATGGAGGCGGTTGTATCAGTTAGGGTTGTCCCAGGAAACAGATGGCATGCCCCAAATGGGTAAATTGAGGTGAGTTTTTTAAAAGGGACTATTTACAAAGAAAATTAAGAAGGGAGAGTGCAGGACCAGCAAGAGGAGAGGGGTCCAGAACTGGTGAGGGGAGGGAGCAGTTTCTGGAATCAGGAGCAAGGTGTGTGGAGAAAGCTGTCTGTGTGCCCTTCCTGGAGGGATGTGGCCAAAGTAGTAACCTGCCAAGGAGTGGGGAAGTACCCCCAACCTCACTCTCCTTCTGCCCTGTAATCTCCAGCTGGTGTCTCTCATTGGCTAGGCCCAACCCAAGCCAGAAGGCAGGAGGGTAGATTCTGGGAGAGATGGAGAATGTCCAGCTCACAGTGTATTCCCTCTGCATTCCTGATGCCCAGGAAGGCCCCGCACACAATGGGAGGCACATTTAGTAATGGTTCCCAAACAGTAATTGACCTTGACCTTCCCATTCACCTTGAGGTGCTCTCCTGTCCTCCATTTGCCACACAGACTGCCTCTGGCATTAGGATGAATGTGTCTGATGAAGATGGCCAGATTCTCACCCTCTCTGGGCCTCAGTCTCCTCATCTGTAGAGTGACTACTTGCACTAGAGCAGTAGTTTCCAAGCCTTTATAAAAAATCTACAGAACATTTTTGTTTAAACTCAGGTTCTGAGGAAACACCAGTAGAGAAACAGATAAAATGGAGCGGTCCCCGATGAAAGGGGTGGAGGTGGATGGGTGATTGGAGGAGGTGCCTGAGACTTAACCTTTTGGCTTTCTTGTGGCATCTCTGCTCAAACTAGGGCTCAGGTTAAAAAAAAAAAAAAAAAAGTTAAAAACAAATAGGATTCTAACATCTGCCTTCACCCCTACCTGGAGGGTTGTGGTTAGAGCGATGGGTAGGGCTAGTTCCCCAACAGGATGTATGCAGCTTTCCTTTTTTTTTTTTTTTTTTTTGTTTTGTTC
>NW_005368420.1:1039711-1047611 GCF_000412655.1 Myotis brandtii | reverse complement strand
TTTTCTTTTTTTTTTTTTTTTTTTTTGGCTTGGTCTCTCCCACCCCCATATTAAAAAATTTATTAGCTGCTAGCATTTAAAAATGAAACTCTGGGTTTCTGATTTCTCTTGGAAAATCAGATTTGACAACTCCTGCCCACTTTCGCGCGGGAAGCTTAGTCCCCTGCCCCTATCATCCCCCAAGCCTGCCCTCTTTCAGCCAGACCAGCCGGGTTTGAGTTTGCGATCTCCCATGTAGGTGCTTCACCACTCCCCTCTGGTGGCCATGTGCAGTATTGCAGGGGTGGTCTTTGAATACAAAGAGATCTGAAGGAACATGGAAGGATGGTCTGGGAGCTGGCAGGACCCCGAATCCTTATTTTCCAGGAAGGAGCACCTTACTAGTTCCAGTGGGGTGACAGAGACAAGCCATAGAGAGGGATTTGAGGAAACTGACTTGGCCAGGAAATGGTTCCCCAATAGAATTGACTTAGATCTTTCCCATTCCCCATGATGGTACCTTACTCTTTGCTACACAGCTTGCCTCTGGCATTAGGGCGGGATGTGTCTGATGAAGAAGGGCAGGTCCTTGCCCTCCCCGGGCTTCAGATTTTCCATCTGTAGAGTGATGTTTGCACCAGAACAGTAGTTTCTGAGCTCCTTTTTGAAGTTACCGAAGTGCCTTTGGGGGCTTAACTAGAGCTGCAAATGCTTGTTGAATAAATCCTGAAAACTCTGCTTTCCAATGGGAAGGCTTAATATGTTAAAAATCTTAGAAGAGAAAGATATGCTCATTATAGAAAATTTGGAAACTACCTAAGGATAGAAAGAATTTTAAAAACAGCCCATTATTCCATTGCCTAAGCACAATCATTTTGAACTGTTTTCTTCTGATCTTTTTTGGTGATGCTTTAAAAACGTAACACAGTTGTTATCACATATTATGCATAAAGTTGTATATTATAATTGGAAGAGTGTTCTTTTGGGTTATTTGTTCATCCGGCAAGTTATTTGTTAAACACCTTCTATATGCCAGACACTGTTCTGGGCACTGGTAATATGTCTGTGAACAAGGTTTCAAAAAGCTCTTCCTTCATGGAGCTGCTTTTCTGCCAGGGAGAAACAGACAAAAAACAACAAGCCCAACAAACACATAACTGATAGAGTTTATTAGAAAGTGAGAAACGTGGATAAAAAGATAAAGTGGAGCCTGTGTAGAGAGGGATTCTGGAGTCAGGTGAGGGCATGGCCATTGAGAAGTTAAGCTTAATCAGACTTGTAGGTGAGGGAATAAGCTGTACAAATCTTTGGGGGGTGGGGGATGACTATTCCAGGCAGAGAAAACAGCAGTGCAAAGGTCCTGGGGCAGGAGAGTGCAAGCAGGCTAGGGTGCCTGGAATGGAGAGAGAGAGATGGGGTGAGGGCTGAGGTTCGAGAGGGGAGGGATGCTATGGGTTCTGGGCAGAGTATATTTCCAGAAGAGCTTTTGGCAGTCACGCTGAGAAACAAGAGCCGTGGGAGAGTTCTGGGCAGAAGAGGAATGCCACCTACTCAGGTTATGTACGAAATTTGGAAAATACTAAAAAGTACAAATGGAAACCCCAAATCAAGAAGCATCCTATCACCCCGGGCATGGCATTGGTTAATCTTTTTGGAAGATTTCTTTTTGGGTTACTCTTTTCCCTTTAAAGATGGGAAACATAATCTACATGCCTGTGGGAAAATGTAATCCAAGAGCATATAAAGTTTCCAGGTGATTCTGGTTCATGCTAGAGCTTGAGAACCGCTGCTCAAGGCTGCCTGTCCATTACAGTAGCTACTCACTCCATGTGGCGATTCAGTTCCTCAGTGGCACTAGCACATTTCAAGTACTCAGTACCCACGTGTGGCTGGTGGCTGCAGCACTGGATGATGCAGACAGGGCATTTCAACCATCACAGAAAATTCTATTGACCACACTGTTCTAGACACTTATCCAGAAAAAAACGAGCCATCCACCCTCCTATTCTCGCAATGTTTTCTTTTTGTTGTTGTTGCTGACTACTGCAGTATTCTTTTTAAAAAATATATACGTTTTATTTATTTTAGAGAGAGAGGGGGATAGAGAGATAGAAACATTGATGAGAGAGAGAAACATCAATTGGCTGCATCCTGCATAACGCTTACTGGGGATCGAGCCCGCAACCTGGGCATGTGCCCTGACCGGGAATTGAACCAGTGACCTTTTGGTTCATGGGTTGACACTCAACCATTGAGCCACACTGGCTGGGCCCTCACCTTTTTAAAATTAGGAAACCGCCAGGGCTATAAGAGGGACTCAGGGGTTCTGGGCTCCTTGGATTGGATAATTTAAATCCTCACAAACTCCTGGAGGCACAGTCTGATTTCCAGGTGTGGGGGGGAGGGGAGCACCCACTTTTTTCATGATCTGGTTTTTCTCTCGAGCAGAATGAGATCATCCACTTGCAATCCCAGCAGAAAACGTCTGATGATAATGACCTCTCTGTCATGAGCCAGCTGGAGGTAAGACCAGGATGGGAAGGAAGGGACACAGGAGTTTCCGTTGTCTGTCTGTCTGGCAGCCTGTCAGTTGGTTCTCAGGAGGAGTAAGAAACCTGCCCTGTGACTCTCTACTGGCCTGAGTCACATCTTGGCAGATCTGACCCTTTGTCACAGGCAGCCTCTGCTACAGGTATTGCTGCAGAATTTTGTCCCTAGGGCCACTGTGTCCATTAAAGACTCCCCCACTTCAGGGAGCCTAGCCCAGGCCCTTGCAACTATAAATTTATCCCAGGTTGGCAAATTGCAGACAGATATCTGCCTCAGTCTTTTTTCTCTCCCTTGTCCTGGCTGTAATCAATCAATAATAGTTATTACAAACATATCTTGAGCAAGTACTACATACCAGGTATTAGGCTAAATGCTTTGCTTACACTCTCATTTAATCCTCACAGCGGCCCTATGAGGTAGGTGCAGCATTTTACAGATGAGGAAACTGAGGTTCAGAGAGGCAAAGTCACTTGACCAACATCATGGAGCTGGAATACTGTATGAGCTTTGCGTTGTACTAGTATTTAGCTGCCAATAACACCGACCCAAAATAACTGGGGCCTAATCAAGATGGAAGTTTATTTACTTCGTTAAGAAATAAGACTGAAGTCATGATGTCACCAGGGACCCAGGCTCCTCTTTTTGTTTTGCCATCCTTAGTGTGCGGCTCACATTCCCAAGGATGCCTCTTAGTCGTGAGGATGAGTATGGCTGCCGATGGTCCAGCCATAACGTGGTTGAGTCAGCCAGCTTGAAAGTTCTTTCCCGGAAGTCTCAGCCAATGATGTCTGTGTTTACACCTCACTGGCCATTCCTATTGCCAAGGAGAGTTGGAAATACAATTTTTAGCTGGGCACATGGCCACCCTAAATACAATCAAGGTTTTGTTATCCAGGTATAAAGGGAGAATGGATACCAAACATCTGCCAAAGATGTGAATTCAGACAGTTGACTTTTTTCTTTTTTTAATTGTATTGATTTTTTTTACAGAGATGAAGGGAGAGGGATAGAGAGCCAGAAACATCGATGAGAGAGAAACATCGATCAGCTGCCTCCTGCACACCCCCCACCGGGGACGTGCCCGCAACCCAGGTACATGCCCCTGACCGGAATCGAACCTGGGACCCTTCAGTCCGCAGGCCAACACTCTATCCACTGAGCCAAACCGGTCAGGGCAGACAGTTGACTTTAAAGCCCTCTTATAATCCAATGGTTTCTGGCCCAGGAACTGTGTTCCTAGCTCATTTCCCTTCTCTTCTCTGGGGCTTCTTTCTGTTCTTGGCACATGCACCTGGTAGACAGCTATGGCGGTGCCATTCTCTAGTGAGCCACTGGGGGGAAGCAAAGCACACGCTGCCCATTGAGCTGCTGCTGCTCAGAGGCCTTCCCCAGGAGTCCAGGTGTGAGGAGTTCCACTTCCAGGCAGGACCCAAGTCCAAGGAGACCCTTCCCAGGCTGGGCACAGACTTGCAGTCCCATGTCCTCGGCTTTGGGTCACCCAACGTCCAGGTGGTTTCTTGAGGTTGGGGTTAGTGCTGCTCTGCATCTCTGGGCTTTGAAGGCCTAAAGGGGGGCAGCTTAGGGAAGCTGGGCTCACCAGGCAACCCCAAGCATCTCTCCCACCATCAGCTCTTAGTTCCTTTGGCATTAAAGGGCCTTCTGGAGGCCTTTTCAAATGCAAAAACAGGACAATTTGTCTTAATAGCCCCCAGCTTTCTTAGTTCTGCTTCCATCTGCTCTATTCTTGGAGCCTTGCCACACACCTTCCATTTTGTCATCTCCAGCCCCTCTGGGAGAAAAGGTGGGGCCAGTCTTTGATGGGAGGGTTTTGCATAGGAGTTAAGCAACTAGGCCTTGGAAACAAATGCTTGGCTATAACTCTCAGGAAAGTCACTTCCTAACTGTGTGACTTTGGGAAAGTGATTCAACCTCTCTTAGCCTCAGTTTTAACACCTGTAAAGTGGGGGTAATAATTGTTCTCACTTCATAGGACCGTTACTATCACCTTGTTACTAATAATTGTCCAAGTGAAGAGTTGAGCCCAAGGTCAGGTACTTAGACAACTTGATACAGGAGAGCTAAAAACAAGTTTACTTTTCTTCTCTGACCTCAATATTCCTCATCTGAAAACTGGGTCAGTGTTATGAGGATGAGTTGAGATGATGCGTGTAAAATGCCTGGAACCTTTTAGGTGTTGGACACATATTATCACTATCACAATAGGCTTTTTAAAGAAAATGTGAACTTTTTCAAAAAATATTTTTTTGTTGACTTCAGAGAGGAAAGGAGAGGGAGAGAGAGATACAAACATCAGTGATGAGAGAGAATCATTGATCGGCTACCTCCTGCATGTCCCCTACTGGGGATCGAGCCTGCAACCCAGGCATATGCCCTTGACTGGAATCGAACCTGGGATCCTTCAGTCCACAGGTAGATGCTCTATCCACTGAGCCAAACCAGCTAGGGCAAATTGTGAACTTTTGATGCACCTTTAGAAAGAGAGGGCAGCTCTTGCTGAACTGTGAGAAAAATGCAGTCCTGGGCACTGAACATTCTAGTAGCTAGGACAGGAAGCTGCCTGGTGCAGTGGTTGAGAGACTGTTGGAATCCTGGCTTCCCTTTCCTGGCTGTGTGTCTCAGAGCCTCAGTTTCTTCACCTGGAAAATGGGTGTGCAGGGAGGGTTGACCCCTTGGACTAATTACCTGGGACAGAGCCCTGGGGAACGGGGTGGGTCCTTACAGGGCCCCTTTTACCTTTGCAAGTGGAGGACTCAGAGGGCGATGCTGGAAGCGGTGGAGCACTCAACCGAGTGCATTGATTCTCAGCCTGGGCTGCAAGTCAGAATCACCTCGGAGGCTTTAACATTCCCGATGCCCAGGCTGCACCCCAGACCAGTGACTCTGAATCTGACACTGTATTTGTCTGTGCAGCAAATACATATATTATATATTTTTTAATTGATTTCAGAGAGGAAGGGAGAGGGAGAGAGAGAGAGAAACATTAATGATGAGAGAGAATCATTGATCAGCTGCCTCCTGTACGCCCCCCACTGGGGATTGAGCCCTGACCTCTTGATTCATAAGTCAAAGCTCAACCACTGAACCATACACCAGCTGGGCTGCACAGCAAATATTTTAAAACTCCGAGGTGATATTAACTTGAAGGCAAGATTGCGATCCAGTGGACTCTAGGAGGTTCTTAAACTTCACTGGGCGTTAGAATCACCTGGAGGTTCATTAAAACACAGATTGCCAGGCCACACCCAGAGCCTCTGGTTTAGTCTGCACTGCAGCCCCATAACTCGTATTTCTAACAAGTTCCCCACTGAAGCTGAACTGCTGGTCCTGGGACCCCACTTTGAGAACCACGGGGCTCGAGCAATGTTTTAGCCCGTGAGTGGTGAAATTAGTTTGTTGGACTGCAACCAGCATTTAAAAAATAATGAGACAGGATAGAAAAGAAAATATTAGAACACACAATAAGAATATTGATTTGTGAAACTTTAATTTCATTTGATTAGATAATATATATGAATACACACACATACACATACATATGTAGGTAGGTAGATAGGTAGGAATTAGGCCGCAAATATAAAATATATTTCTTCCTGTGGGCTATAATTTTTAATAAATAAGTCACCAGCTTTCAATAAAAAAAAACAAAGCAACTAACCCACGCCCTAGCTGGTTTGGCTCAGTGGATAGAGCGTCGGCCTGTGGGCCAAAGGGTCCCGGGCTCGATTCCATCAAGGGCACATACCTTGGTTGCAGGCTCCTCCTTGGCCCAGGCCTGGACCCTGGTTGGGGCTCATGCAGGAGGCAACCAATTGATGTGTTTCTCTCAGATCGATGTTTCTCTCTGTCTTTCCCTGTCTCTTCCACTCCTCTAAAAATCAATGGAAAAATATTCTCAGGTGAGGATTATTAAAAAAACACACAAACTAACTAACTACCCAGTACACATGTAGATATACATACATTAGGTATACAATACATACATACATCATGTATACAATAAAACTTACATTGAATAATATCCTATTACCTGCAATTTATTCTAGTATTTTTCTCTTACTTTTCTGTTCTACTCCACTTTTAAATGCTGACTGAGGCTCATTAATTGATCTTGCACCCGCTTCGAGGTTTGAAAACTTGCAGTTTGGAGACCCTGGCCCCAGAGGGTCCTGAACCCTCATCCCCACTGAAAGTGTTTAGGGGGGGCTGAGCCCAAGGTGGCAGCCTGGCTGACCTGGGGTGGGAATCGGGGTCTGCCACCAGGAGAAACTAAAGAAGACCACGGAGGAGGCAGATATGTATGAGAACAGCTACAACGAGATCCAAAAGACCTTGGAGCAACTCAGGAGTTCCGTGGAGGACCTTTTTAAGAAAATAAATTGTGATTCCACCAAGATCCTGGTGCAGTTAGGGGAGACAGGGAAAGTCACCGATATCAACCTTCCACAGTACTTGGGTGAGTCAAGCTGGGGCCCATTAAAATCTTAGGAACCATTTCCAGAGCTTTCTGTAACCAGGCATGAGGACTTGTTCTTATTTGTTTGTTTGTTTTTGTGGCAGTAAGTCTGGTGGTAAAGCATGTGGGCACTAATGCTCGCCTGCCTGGGTTCAAATCCTGGTTGTACTCTTATAAGCTGTGTGACTTTGGGCAACTTTCTGAACCTCTCTGTGCTTTAGTTTTTTCATCAAAAGAAAGAAAGAAGTGATCTTTATTAGGGCAGGACTGCCAGTTTGTGGATACTGGATTTTTCCTTCCATGCATCCACAGTCTACCACAGTCCCTGGCTTAGTAGGCATCCAATAATCATTTGTAGAATGAATGAATGACTCTGGAGACTGCACGGGGCTATGTACCACAGGAGAAAGGGCAGCTCCCCCAACCCAGACAGATCCCGGAAACATTCCTGCAGGTGGCAGGGCCTGACCTGGGTCTTAAAACTCCAGTAGGGGTTATTCAGGGAAGGTGTAGTGAAAGCATTTTAGGCAGAAGGAACAGCATGAGCAAGGCCTGAAGTCTGAGACAGAAGAGCACTGAGGAAAAATCAGTAGTTTAAAGCAGGGCAGGCCCAGGCTTCCAATTTTTACTGTAACCCAATGTTCCTCAACCTTCTTTTTTTTTTTTTTTAATATTATGGATTTTTATTTTATATTTGTATCTTTTATAATGAGAATTTTGGTTTCTAAGATATTTATTTATTTGTTTTATCCTATTATTTATTTATTTTTATTAAATCTTTATTGTTCAGATTACATTTGTTCCTCTTTTTTTTTCCCCCCCATAACTCCCCTCCTCCCAGTTCCCGCCCCACCCTCCGCCCTCACTCCCCACCCACTGTCCTCATCCATAGGTGCA
>NW_005368420.1:1035851-1039595 GCF_000412655.1 Myotis brandtii | reverse complement strand
TTTATTTTTTAAATCTTTATTGTTCAGATTACATTTGTTCCTCTTTTTTTTTTCCCCCATAACTCCCCTCCTCCCAGTTCCCGCCCCACCCTCCGCCCTCACTCCCCACCCACTGTCCTCATCCATAGGTGCACGATTTTTGTCCAGTTTCTTCCCGCATCTCCCATTCCCCTTTCCCCCCCAAGAATAGTCAGTCCATTCCCTTTCTATGTCCCTGATTCATTATAATCACCAGTTCATTCTGTACATCAGATTATTTATTCACTTGGTTCTTAGATTCACTTGTTGATAGATGCATGTTTGTTGTTCACAATTTGTATCTTTACCTTTTTCTTCTTCCTCTTCTTAAAGGATACCTTTCAGCATTTCGTATAATACTGGTTTAGTGGTGATGAACTCCTTTAGCTTTTCCTTATCTGTGAAGCTCTTTATCTGACCTTCAATTCTGAATGATAGCTTTGCTGGATAAAGTATTCTTGGTTGTAGGTTCTTGGTATTCAGCACTTTGAATATTTCTTGCCATTCCCTTCTGGCCTGCCAAGTTTCTGTTGAGAAATCAGCTGACAGTCGTATGGGTATTCCCTTGTAGGTAATTGAGTCTCTTTCTCTTGCTGCTTTTAAGATTCTCTCTTTGTCTTTTGCTCTTGGCATTTTAATTATGATGTGTCTTGGTGTGGTCCTCTTTGGATTCCTTTTGTTTGGGGTTCTCTGCGCTTCTTGGACCTGTAAGTCCATTTCTTTCACCAGGTGGGGGAAGTTTTCTGCCATTATTTCTTCAAATAGGTTTTCAATATCTTGCTGTCTCTCATCTTCTGGCACCCCTATTATTCTGATGTTGGTACGCTTGAAGCTGTCCCAGAGGCTCCTTACACTATCTTCGTATTTTCGGATTCTTTTTTCATTTTGCTTTTCCGGTTGGGTGTTTTTTGCTTCTTCGCATTTCAAATCTTTGACTTGATTCTTGCGCTCCTCTGGTCTGCTATTGGGTGTCTGTATAATATTCTTTATTTCAGTCCGTGTATGCTTAATTTCTAGTTGGTTCTTTATCATAGCATCGAGGGTCTCATTAGTTTTCGTGACTCTCTCCTCAAGTTTATTGACAGCTTCTAGCACATTTTTGCAAGCCCTCAAAATTGCGATTTTTAGCTCTATATCCTCCATTTCTGTCATGTTTTTTTGTCTCCGCATTTTTTATGCTTTCTTGGTGCACCCCCTAGTGGTCTTTGTGCGCAGTCTTGTTCTAGTTGAGCCTTGATTGTTGTAGTTAATACTAGAGGGATTTGACCACCAGGCCGACTGGCTGTGTGAATCAGCTGTGTCTGCCGCGGAAAACTTCTGTCCTCTGGGGAGGTGCTAATCTAGCCTTTGCCTGAGGCGATCCGGCAAATGGCTCTGCGCAGGGCTTGGGCGGGGCGGGCTCAACAGGGCGGGCGGAGGGAGCCGTTATGGTGCCCTCAGTCCTGTTCCCAGAGGCTCTGCTTCTCAGAACCCCCGGAACCGCTGCAAACCTCGGAGGGAAAGCTGCCTTCCAACTGATGCCAGACACTCCCGCTTCTCCCGTTTGGGTCCGAGTCCCCAGCGATTCGCCCGTATCTGGAGCTCAGAGTCTGAGACTCCCCCCTGACCGAAAACGACAACCGCGCTCTCAGCCACCAGCCCGCTTTGCGCGCGCACCTCCGCACCTGAGTATTTTCCACACTGCGCCTCCTCTGAGCCTCGGTGTGCTGTTATTTTTCCTTCTAGTTGAAGAGTCTCTCCTCAGCCAGCTTTCCTGTGGTTCTGGGTGATGTCCGTTCTGTCTTTTAGTTGTATTTTTGAAGTGGTTGTTTGCGGCAGCAATCTCCGGTGTTTACCTATGCCGCCATCTTGGTCTCCGCCTCTGTTTTTATCTCAACCTTCTTTTTATTATCACCTTCTAAGGAGCCTTTTTAGATATTCTTTCCCTGATTGCTCCATCCTCATAAAAACTTAATACTGTTGATACACTAAATTATAAAAGTATAGTATAAAGTATGAAAGTATAAAGCATGCATATACATACAGGACATAAACAGATATAAGGATAGCTGTTTATGTCCTGTATGTATATGCGTGCTTTATACTTTATATCAGGGGTGGGGAACCTTTTTTTCTGCCCAGAGCCATTGGCCATTAGATATTTATAACATCATTCTCGGGCCATACAAATTATCAACTTACTAGTAAACATTAGCCTGCTATATTCGGTCATTTAATTAACTCACCCCTAATGCCTTGGCCGGGCCAGACCAAATGATTTCACCCATGGGCCACACATTCCCCACCCCTACCTTATAGAATCAGTTTACTTTTTGCCTCTCAAGAACCAAATTTTACCTTTTTGGGGTGATACTGCCCCCTTAAGAATGCATGGTGTAACCCAAGAGAAAGCCATTGTCCATATAAGAGCGCACGGCAGCCCCCACTTCCTATTCCTTCCTTTCCTCTCCAGCGGGGGGCACCACCCCGAGATTCCCCTCTTGGTGGTGATCTTGATCGCCTTGTTTCCCCCCAGCCATTATTGAAAAGAAGACCAACGACCTGCTGCTGTTAGAGTCCTTCAGGCGGTTGCTGGATATGGAAGAGGCAGACACGGAGACCCTGCCGACTTTCAACAACCCTTTCCGGGGCAGCTCTGCCCTCCTCAAGATCGCAGAACCCATGAAGGTCAACCCCCCAGTGCTCAGGGCTGACCCCTTCACCGACCGGTTGGATGAAGGTGAGTTCTCTTTCTACCCAGATTTGCCCAGGTCGCTGGGTCAAGGCTCCTTGGAAGTCTGCAGTCAGGAGAGTCTGCAGTGTTGAGCCTCAGTTTCCCCCTTTCTATGAGCCCATCGCTTTCATCCGGTACCTTCTTGGCTGTGGCCACTTGACATGGTTCCCTTAGGGATGCTTCTCCCTGTGGCCCAATGGCCTCGCCGCAGATCCTGACGTTTAGTTATCCTGGATGTATTTTAAAATCACAACTGTTTTATGACCATTTAAAATGAATCTTAAGCCCTAGCTGGTTTGGCTCAGTGGCTGGAGTGTCGGCCTGCGGACTGAATGGTCCCAGGTTCAATTCCAGTCAAGGGCTCGATCCCCAGTAGGGGATGTGCAGGAAGCAGCCAATCAATGATTCTCTCTCATCATTGACGCTTCTATCTCTCCCTCTCTGAAATCGACAAAAATATATTTAATAAAATAAAATGAATCTTAAAATATCCAAAATTTCCAAATTGGCAGATTAGGGGCTCACAAGATCTCATCTCTCACCCTCACCCTATGCTCTTGAGTCTCACTCCACCCACGACCTCCCTTGGTCCCTCCCCATTCAGAAGCCTTCCATTGACCTTCCTTTCAGAGTTCATGATGCTCCCCCTCATGGCGAGGGGGTTGAGGAACCAGCCCTTCTCCCTGAATCAGGGGATAAAATCGGACCCACTTGGTTTGGGGTGGGCAGTTTGGCAGCTTGTATGGGAAGCCTGAGAAGTGGATACACCCCTTAAGCCTGTAATCTCACCTGTGGGAATTGGTTATCCAGGAAAAACGTATTCGGGGGTCTAAGATGAAGGTGGTAGGATATTCACTGCAGCCCCAAACTGGAAATGACTGAAATGCCCACTCATTAGAGATTGGCTAAAGAAGTTACCATTCACCCCACATACAATGGGCTACCACACAGCCACTAAAAAGAATGTGATGGTATATAATATATCTATATATTCAGTGGTTCTCAACGGGAGC
>NW_005368420.1:1010581-1035813 GCF_000412655.1 Myotis brandtii | reverse complement strand
AGGTGATTTACTCCTCAGGGGACTTTTGGCCATGTCCAGAGATATTTTTGGTTGTCACAACTTGGAGGAGGGGATACTACTGGCATTAGGGGCCAGGGATGCTGCTAAAATCCAACAATCGTACAATGCACTGGACAGGCCTTCATAACCCTGATATATATGATGAGAGAGAGAGAGAAGAATAAGAGAATAAGAATAGGAAGAAGGAAGAAGGACGAAGAGGAAGATGAGGAGGAGGAGGAGGGAGGGAAGTTGAGAGGGAGGGAAAGAGGGCGACACCTTGATTATGCACTTGAGAACAAAGAGGATGTAGAGGCAACTTATGGCGGATATTTCTGGGTGGTAGTTTGCAGAGAACTTTACATTTCTGAGTTAAACAATTCTGTATTGTTTAAGGTTTTTTTTTTGGAAAAAAAATTTTTTTTTTACAATGACCTGTGTTACTTTAGTAATCAGAGAAAAAAGTACATTTTGAAAATGCTGCCCCGCCTCTCTGAGCAGCATTTCAAGTGTGCAGGTATGCCAGGGACGGATGGAAAGACCTGCCAACACGCATGTGCACGTGTGGGCACGCCTTCTGTTCGATTTAGCCGAGGCAACCGAAACTTAGCAGGAGTGAAAGCTGGGTCTGGTGTCAGCCGCCTTAGGACAGCTTCCCTCGGCCCTTTGAATTCCTGAAAGGGGTGGTTTGTGGGCATAGATGGCAAGGTCAGATGTCTGCTCCTGTGTTCAAGGGAATGTTGATAAATATTGGCTTCTCTTAGCTCACTCACCTCTGTGGCTCACATGTGTGAATTAAAAGAGGCACCCCCTCTGGGCACATTAATTAGAAAAAGGTGCCCCGTTTGGGCACACGTGGTTTGGCAATCTAGTAGGAGCTGGATTTCAGCCCATTCATTCATCATTCATTCATTCATTCATTCATTCATCCGTCTCCACCTGGCATCCTTGTGCTGTCTACCTCCTGAACAACGGCACAGGGGGTGGCCCTGTCTCCTTGAGATTAAACCAAACTCACCTGGGAGAAAACAACAGTTACTGTCCGGGCATCCCTGAGCAGTACATCCCTGCCTATCCTCTTCCTCCCTGAACCTCGAGAATGGTCATACTCCAACCCCTGCATTGTGGGGGAACCCAAACCAGGCTTGGACATTCTTGCCTTGGGCACCCATGAATGGGGCAGAGAGGCACTGTCCCTGGGAGGGAGGTGTGCTGGGTTCGACTTTCAAACTCTTCATCCGAGTCTCACTTCTGGCGCAGTGGACCAGCCCCTGGACCACAGCAGCCTTCGGCAGATGGTGCTCAGCAACAACACCGCGCGGGACTCTCGAAATAGGGATTTACAGCTTGACAGCATTCCTGAAAAGGGGGACGACCTGAAGCCCAAGAAGAAGGTAATCAGCATCTGACATGGGTGGGGCCACATTTGTACCGTAACCCGAGAGAATAAATGTTTTGTTCTGTAACCCCACTGCCTCTTCATACTCACTGCTAGGAGACTAGGGCGCTGGGAGCACCCGGGAACAGGGTAGAGGAGCAGGAGGGGTTGAGGTCTAAAGCCCGCACAGCATCCAAGAGCTGTGTGAGGCCACCATGGCCCCTGAGAACCTGAGATTGTGGTCAGCACAGGTCCCCCCTTGTCATGTCAACTCGGTGAAGCAGGGACGAGTAAAGCGTAGGGGCCAGTGGGGAAGCCAAAATATTGATCTTCACATCGCAGAATCACATGGGGGTGGAGCAGCCATTCACAGGCAGGAACTGCGAGCCACATAACCTCTGTCTCCGCTCCCCCTCCCCCGTGTGTGTGTGTGTGTGTGTGTGTGTGTGTGTTGGGCGAACCTATCACTGCAGAGCTGTGTCCAGGGCGTCTTGCCCCGAAGCACACGCTGCACTTGAATGCTCTGAGCTGGGGCCCCTCCCAGGCCTTCCCGGGACCTGGCTGTTTCTGCAGAGCCCCGGGAAGCAGGTTCTGGGCATGAGGCATGTGGGTCATTGCAGTGAGTGGAACATAGTGGGGCGCCCTGGGTCCCTGCCTACCCAGCTTGCTGTTGACTTTGAAAGGGGCCCCGTTTCCCGGCAGCCCAGGCTGAGGTCATCATTCGTGCTGATGGGGCTGCCCCTGAGCTCCTGCAGGGGCTCGTGGTTATTCTTGAGCCTTGAAGACTCTCTCCAGTCTGGCTCTTCTGACTGCCTGGACCCCGTCATTCCTTCTCGGTGGCTCCAGCTGCCACTCCCACCCCCACTTTCAGCTCTTGGCTCCCATCCCATCATTCGCTTGGGCTGTGTCCCGAGTTCTGGGGATTCTCTTGAAAACTTACGAGGGTCTGACGTTCATTACTCTTCTTCCTGAAAGGCATCTGGGGAACAGCCATGTGTTTGGGGAAGGGGCTGATTTTAGCCCCAGGATGAGATGAGGGTTAATCATGTGACCCAGCTCAGCCAGTCAGAGCACTCCACCTGTTTCAGGGTTGGTTAGATACCCCAAAGGCCCTCTTCTGGGATGGTGTGGAGCTGGGAGAGATGTGCCCTCTTTCCAGTAAGATTGCTGAGGGGATGGACAGGAGCCGTTTTGCTACCTTTGAGAGCCCAGCAACAGGAAAGAAAGCAGTGCAGGGGAGAGGCCTCCTCAGGTGCTGATGGCGCCGAGTGAGCTCCTGGATGCAGCTATGCCTGAGGCCCTTGGACTTCTCAGTTACGTGAACCCATTTGTTTCCTAAGTTGGTATTCTCACAGCCAAAATAGACCCGAATGCTTTAACGATGACTTTGATCACTCAAAATGAAGAGTCAATTCATGCCTAGGCCTAGTTCCTGGACCTCAGAGTCAGAAATCAGTACCCATTTTCCAACTTCCTAGAGAGAAGTAGACAAGTTCTACTTTATCTCAAATTAGAAATTCATCTCTTACAATGAACAGATGTGATTTTTTTTTTGCCAAATGAACATATTCTTAGGATGCATGTGCGGCCTCTTCCTCTTAAGTCATCACGGGGCCTGTCTAAGCACATTTGTTGGAGGAGCACTCCAATGATGTCCTGGGGGAAAGGGTGTCGTGGAAGCTGGGCTCTACAACTGCTTGAGCTCTAGTTAACATTCCAGTAAAATGTAACCCTTGATAGAAATAGTGCTGAGTGGCTGAGGTCTATTTTAAATAGTCACTAAGATTCAATAATAATGACAGCAGGGCCATCACTAGCTTATATTCTGCCTTTGTGGGAATTAGCAAAGGGCCAGCCATTCTGCAGGCCCTACTGTCAGAGAAACACCGTGGACAAATACACGACCTCCTGTTTATTTGGACGTGGCCTCTGCATGGATTTCCATCTGAGGATGTATGGTCATGTGGTGTCGATAAGCCACCCAGGCTGCAAAGAAGGTGGAGGTAGATACATGAGGCAGCCACAGCTAACAGGCCAGGGGCAGGGATGGTGGCTTTCCTGGGCCAAGTGATAGGAGAGCAGGGACCACCCCCCCCTCCCCACAAAGACAAGCCCAGGTTGGGCAGTGAGCCCCTCCCTCAGTCCTTTTCTTCTCCATGGGTGATGATGTGCACCAGGTTCTTATAGTCCAAGTTGCCAGTCACATCAGGGGGGAAGGCGGCAAACATCTGGTCAATCTGCAATGAACCAGCAAGAGGTGCAGAGGATGATGGGAGGGGAAGAAGGAAGGAGGGCTGTGTGCAGGGGCAGGCCTGATGGAGAGGCAGTGGGGGTGCGGGTATGGGATGGGGATGGTGAGGATTCGTGTCAGGGGGGTAGTAGACATGGAGATGTGTCACTAGACCCCCTCCAGGAAGGCCTTGTCACCCAGCTGCTGCAGAGCTGCAGGACCCAAGGTCACGCCCTTCCTGGGGCAGCCCATAGCCTCTGATCAGTGTGGGCCCAGCGTGGGACCTCTCGGAAGGGCTATTCTAGCCACCGGGAGTGTTAACCAGGTCACTCCTTGGGTCAGTATCTCCCTCCAGCCCTCCTTCTTCCTTGCCCTTCCTTCCCAGGTGCTGACCCCAAGGGCCACTCTGCAGGGATGTCCCCCCAGAACCCAACCTGAGACAATAAAACAGGGATCACACACTCAAGTGTGCAAAGGAGTTTGACAGGTTATGTAAGGGAGCAACGTGGGCCTGGTGGGGACTATGGCTAAATAGGGACACATGGGTCACCTACAAAAGTGGCAACGGCTCAGGGCCAGCTGCTTATGGCCATGTGGTTAAGGAGATCAGACTCTGAGGGAATCTGAGTCTAGAAATCTAGATTAAAAAAAACATGCAGTTTCCACATTTAAAAAATATTGGCTAGTTATCTTAAAAAACCATACTGGCTACTAATAGCTAACATGTGATAACATTATCCTTACCACATGTCAGCACTTTACACATACTAACTTGTTTAATCCTCACAGTGTACTAAGGTAGGTTCTATTACTGTTTTTACGTTACAGATGAGGATATTGAGGCACAAGGAGGTTAAGGAGCAGGTCCAAAGGGGAAGGCTGGCTCTTTTAACTGCTTGAGTTTTGGAGAGAAAAATCTAAGTAGAATTTTTAGTAAGATGTGGAACTTGATGGAATCAGGCCTGAGTAGGGACTATTTTAAATAGACTCCTTATGGAACATGAATAATATTGATAAGACTGTTGCTGGTTCATATAGGACTTTTGGCAAAGTATTAAGTGTCCCTTCTTCCAGGCACCTTACTGCCACCTGCCAGAAAATTATATATTCTGATTTAAAAAAAAATTATAAAGACACCTTACTGCCATCTGCTGGGAAACTGTTGCAACAAATATACACTGTGATATCCTATATAATAAAAGCCTAATATGCAAATTGATCAAATGGTTGAACTACCGGTGAAACGACCAGTCGCTATGACATGCACTGACCACCAGGGGGCAGATGCTCAATGCAGGAGCTGCCCCCAGCCCCCAGGCCCCAGGCCAGCCACCGGTCACCCCAGCGGTTGCCCCACAGATCAGCCCTGGTCGTTGGCCAGGCCTAGGGACCCTACCTGTGCATGAATTTCGTGCACCGAGCCTCTAGTATATTATAAGAACAGCTTCCAGGAGAACTGTGTCATGCGGAGCCTACGTGACAGTCCGTGGTACCTGCATGCCGCCCTTCCTCCGTCAGGAGATTGGTGCTCTACCCAGGGCTCCCTGCATTGCGCGGGAGGTAGACCTGCAGTCAGACCTGCATTTACCGTCAGTGTTGTCCTGTTAGGCAAGTGTCTTACTTCTCTGGGCCTCAGTTTTTCCATCTATAAAATGACAATAATACTAGTTCTGACCTCGTGGGGTGATTGAGAGAATGGCATGGGATAAGGGCTCAGTAAACAATGGCAGGTTCTGTCTCCATGTGGGTTAGAAAAGAGGAAGATGGAGTCCCCGGAAGGGAGATGCCAGGAGCTGGGGTGCAGAGAGCGTCCAAAGGGCCCTGTTACCTCCTCGTTGGAAAATCTCTCCGCCTGTGTGGTCAGCATCTCCTTAATGCTGCAGAGAGAGAAAAGCCGGTGTTGGCTCAAGGTGTGTGGGGGGGAAGCAGGGAGCCCCCATATCCTCCCCCACAGACCCCACTCACTAATCAGCCTTCAGCACCCCTTTGCCTTCGGGGTCAAACACTTTGAACGCGTTGAGAATGGTCTCTTCAGGGTCTGCCCCTGAAACAGAAAACAGGGTTGAAAGGTGCTGCGGGTGGCTTGGAACCTGTTGGACCCCAGGAGGCAGGACCTAAGCCCCCCACCTCCCTCGCCCAGGTTGGGGGGCCAGTGCAAAGGCTATTTTCCTTGGAGAAGAGACCCTACCTTCCTCTGAGCACTGAGCCTTGATATTTTTAAAAGAGTGGGTTAAGAATCCAGTTATTTTTGAGCAAAACTCAAGGTCAAAGATGGATCTAGATTTGGAAAAACTGGGATTCAAATCCTGACTCCAGCACTTGTTAGCTATGTGACTTTCTCTGAGCCTCAGTCCCCGTCTGCAGACTGGGGAGCAGAATAGATCCCATTCCTAGATGCTGTTAAATGAGGTCATGCGTACAAAGTGTTTAGCATGAACTCTAGCTCAGTGGGTGCCTTGAAGCAACATTAGCTGCTGTCTTTGTTTTTGTTTTGTTTTTTTAGAGAAAGATAGAAACATCGATGAGAGAGAGACATTGATTGGCTGCCTCCTGCATGCCCCCTATTGGAGATTGAGCCCAAAACCCAGGCATGTGCCCTGACCAGGAATCAAACTGGTGAACTCTTGGCTCATGGGTCGACGCTCAACCACTGGACCATGCCGGACGGGCTAGCTGCTGTTTTTATTCTTTTCCCCCGAATGTTACCCTGCCTCTGTCTTCTGGCAATTCTTGTCTATTCTCCTAGTGCTTTAATGCATACCCAAAGATGAAGACACATAAAGACAGACACACACACACACACACACACACACACATACACACACACAGATGCACATCAGCTTACCCTTAAGTTTCTCCCCAAACATCGTTAGGAACACGGTAAAGTTAATGGGACCTGGGGCTTCCTTTATCATGTCATCGATTTCCTCATTTTGCACGTTCACACGCCCTAGGAAAGGAAACACACACTCAGGGCCTCCCAGCCGGGATGGAAACAGCGCGCAGCACCCTGGCATTTGCCCTGTAATTTCACTTCAGGGAACCTAGTCTAAGAATAATCAGAGACAGAGTGGACCTGCTGGAGATTCACGTGAGAAGATGTTCCCGACAGTGTTATTTATAATAGCCAGGCCCAACTCTGGTGTAGGAGGGGTTAGTTATATTTAAAATAGTGTCTTTAGAACCTGGAACATTTTATACAGATATTTTAATATTTTACTCCAATGGGAAATGGCCATCTTATAAACTGGCCCTTCTTGGCCGGAGGTGGGAGAGACAGATCAGAGTCCCTGGAGCGTACTTGTTCAAATGATACCTGCTGTAACCCAGGAGCCTCGGAGATTCTGCCATACCTCCCCACGCTAGTCCTTGCCACAGGCCTCTATAGGACCTTCAAGCAAATTAGAAAAAGATACCCCTTCTTAATTTATTTTTATTCTTTTTAATCCTCACCCGAGGATATGCTTATTGATTTTTTAGAGAGGGGGGAAGGAGAAAGAGAGAGAGAGGGAGAGAGGGGGAGAGAGAAACATTGATGTGAGAAACATAGATTGGTTGTCGTTGGGTAACAAACCTGCAACCTTTCGGTATATGAGATGATGCTCCAATCAACTGAGCCACACCGGCCAGGGCAGGATAATTTATGTTTTAAATATAAAAATCCACAATGGCTACAAACATGAAGAGGAGTCTGTCGAACTGTGCAGCAGTGCACAACCTGTACTGCTATTCACAGTGACCCTGAGCTCTGGGGATCAGAGTGTGTATGTGTGTGTGGAGGGGGTGAGTGGTGGCAGGCGGGACATGTCCTATATAATAAAAGCGTAATATGCAAATCGACCAAACAGCCGAACAGAGGAATGACCATCGGGACGACCATCCCGGACCACGATATGACACCCACTGGCGCCAGGCCAGCCAAGGCGGGTGCGATGCGATTGGTCGGGGGCTCAGCCATTGCCCCATGATTGCCCCACAGAGGGAGGTCCACGCCACTGGCCAGCGGGGCGATCAATTGGGGAGCTTCATGATCGCCCCAGGCCACCGACCTTCGGGCTGTGGTGGGTGGGCGGGGCCTCCCTCTGCAAGGGAAGCCCGAGTCCTGGGTGCTGGCTGCCGAAGGGCAGCCTGGGTCCCAGGTGCCAGAGGGAAGCCAGTGCCGGCAGCCAGGGGAAGGAAGGCCTACTCTCGAATTTCATGCATTGGGCCTCTAGTATATTATGAAAAAGCTCCGTGCACTTATGTTCACATTTGAGATATACATTTTAAAAAGCTGAATCCAAAATAGAATGATTCCAATTATTAACCTCCTCCTCCAAATACCTAGAAAAGACTTAGAGGCTGAAATGTTAACAGTGGAGTGTGGCCTAAAGGGTACTGTTGTTTTCTCCTTTATACTTCTCTAAATTTTCCAAGTGTCCTGCTGTGAGCTGGCACTGCATTCAAATCACACACACAAAAGTAATAAAAAGAAAAGATATGAGGACACACAACAGTTAAACTCTTCTTTCCTATCCTCTGAAATTTGTCTTAAAGGTCAATCATGGTTGAGCTGTTGCTTTGGAAAACGACAAGCTCTTCACCTTTTCGATGGTCCCACCTCCTGGACCCTCCTGCAGGCCTAGAGGGGCAACGTACCAAGAGCAGCAAAGGTGTCCCTCAGATCATTCTTGTCGATGAAGCCATCCCTGTTCTGGTCCATGATGGTGAAGGCCTGTGGAAGGGAGGTGGTTGGCTGGTCAGCTCAGGAAAAATCGGGGGGCAGGAGCCCAAGAGGCTGGGCCAGGGGGTACGGGAAGTGGGATTCTGGGATTTTCAAGGAACACTGAAGGACATTAAATCCAGAGTCAAAGATTTAAAACAATCTGACAGTTCCTCAAAATGTTAGGCATAGAGTTACCGTATGATCCAGAAACTCATCTGGCAGGTTTCCAGTCGAGAGTTAGAACATCTGTCCACACAGAAACCTGAATATGAATGTCCACAGCAGCACGATTCATTATAGCCCCAAACTGGAAACAGCCCACATGTCCATCATTGGATGGATGGATAAACAAAGTGTGGTCTATCTATACCAGGTGTGAGGAACATCCGGCCTGTGGGACATATAAGGCCCTCAAAATCATTTGGTCTGGCCCTGCCAAGGCACTAGGGGTGAGTTAATTAAATGTTTGACCAAATATAGCAGGCTATTTTTTAAATATATTTTTTTTATTGATTTTTTACAGAGAGGAAGGGAGAGGAATAGAGAATTAGAAACATCGATCAGCTGCCTCCTGCACACCCCCTACTGGAGATGTGCCCACAACCAAGGTACATGCCCTTGACCGGAATCAAACCCGGGACCCCTCAGTCAGCAGGCTGACGCTCTATCCACTGAGCCAAACCGGTCAGGGCAGCAGGCTATTTTTTAAGTTGATAATTTTATATGGCCTGTGAATGATGATATAAATATCCAAATGGCCCTTGGCAGAAAAAAAGATTCCCCACCCCTGATATACAATGGAATACCATTCAGCCATAAAAAAGGAAGGAAATAATGGCATGTACTACAATATAGGTGAGCCTTGAATCCCGATGCCAAGTGGAAGAAGCCAGGCACAAAAGGCCACATATTTGTGTGACTCAATTTCTATGAAATGTCCTGAGTAGGCAAATCCATAGAGACAGAAAATAGACCCGTGGTCACTAGGGGCTGGGGAAGAGGGAAGTGTGGAGTGACTGCTGACAGGTATGAGCTTTCTTTTGAGGGTGATGAAAATGTTCTGAAATTAGATAGGGATAATGGTTGCAAAACTCCGTGACTGTACTAAATAGCCCCTGAACTGTACACTTACTTTTAAAATGCCAATTTGTGGTATGCGAATTGTATTTCTATAAAGCTGTTATTGAAAAAGAAAACAAGTTAAAAACCAGGGTCTCGTGCCTGCCCCCCGACTCGCCAGCCCACATTGTCTGTAAAAGACAGCTGGTAGTCTTTCTCAGCTAGCTGGCAGGGAGACTCCGAGAGCTGTGTAAATGCCCAGGGATTTTATAAATGACATGTCATCACTATTTTTTTTTTTTTTTAGTTCTTTGTGGCAGCTGGAACCCTGTCCCCTGTCCCCACCTCCAGCAGCTGATCTCCTCTCAGAGGTTGGGATGGGGTGAAGGAGAGGGGTGGTGGCTTTTTCTTCCTGGAAGGTGACTATTTTAAGTTCAGATATGACATTTCATCCCAGGAATTCCTCTTTCCCTGGTGGCCTGTGGGACACAACATTCCTGTGACTGAAAGTTAGTGGGGACAAAAGGTGCAAGTGTGCACATCCCATTTGGACGCCCCAGTGGTCTCCCCTTTGGTATAAAACACACTGGTCGCTTTAGCAAAGCTTAGCGTATTTTCCTCTGAAGGGCAGGGTCTGGGAGCGTGGGTGCCTCAGTGTGACCCAATCACAACTGCTGGAAAAAGAATTAATTGTCTGTCCTTCAAAGCCTTCAGGCGGTTTTGCCTGATTGTTATTTAGTTTGCTTCATAAGGCACAGTCCCGTAGAATGTGATAGGGTTTCAGACCTCGCTGGTACTCAATAATCGAGGACTGTAAAATTCGAAATCCAAGAGATACTGTTTTCCATCTCTCAGATTGGCAAACATATTTTAGACTATTGGTCAATGTTGACAGAGATGTGAGAGAAAAAAGCACTTTTTCCTCTTGGGGCCAATGGGAGGAGGAATTAGCATCTCATTTCTGGAGGACAATTTGGACCAACGAAACATGAATGTGAGAACGAAACTTCTCATTGGTTGCCTCCCGCATGCGCCCTGATTGGGGATTGAACCCACAACTTTTTGGTATACAGGATGACGCTCTAACCAATTGAACCACTAGGCCAGGGCTGCTATGTATGTATGTATGTATTTAATTCCTTTGACCTAGAAATTCTACTTTTAGGATTTTACTCCAAGGAAATAACCAAAGATACAAGCAAAAATGTGTTCCTTATGAAAAAATAAAACATTCTAAACACATGTAATATCCCACTGTAGGAAGTGGTTTAAATAAATGATAGAAAATGTTGATACTGAATTGCTCAAAGAAAACTAGAAGACACTCATTGGCAGGTGCAGAAGACTGTAACTTTGTTTGACAAATATATATAACAAACATGACTAGAAGGCTGTATACCCAAATGTTAACTGATAATCTATCTCTGGGTTGTAGAATTATAGGTCATTTGTGTATTCTGAAAATTTTCCTACATTTTCAACAACAAGAACAAAAGCTTTACTTTGATGATTAGCAAAAATTATTAAAAATCTGGGGTTGTTTGGAGGCTAAAGACATCTAAGCAAGAGGTTCCCATGGGGAACACGGAATGAGGGGCAGGTGCTCCCCAAAGGGTGGGAATCTGCCTTCAGGCTAATGATTCCATAGCTGCACCCACCTCCTTAAATTCCTGGATCTGGGTCTGTTCAAACATGGAGAACACGTTGGAATTGGCGCCCTCGGCTCTCTTCTTGGCTTTCTTGGGTGCCTAGAGTGGGGGGGAAAGGCATCGATTAAAAGAGTCAGAAATTAGAAAATTAGCTCAGGCCCTGTCTCTGGGTAAATCTCAGCTGCTCATCCGTAAAATGGGGGTATGGTGTCCACACTCCTCTCAAAACACTGATGCTGGAGGGATAAAATGACACAAAATGACATTTCTCCAAGGCCCCCCTGGTTCTGGTGGATCATAAGAGATTGAGGATCTTGCAGCAGGCTCCTTTTAAAAGCTTGTTCGGCTGGTGTGGTTCAGTGGTTGAGTGTCCACCTATGAACCAGGAGGTGGCGAATTGATTCCCAGTGAGAGCACATGCCTGGGTTGCAGGCTAGGTCCCCAGTGCGGGGGCGTGCAGGAGGCAGCTGCTGGCTGATTCTCTCTCATCATGATATTTCTGTCTCTCCTTTCTTCTCCCTTCCTCTCTCTGAAATCAATAAAAACATATTTAAAAATATTTTAAAACTAGGAGTTTAGGTGTGTCTCTGGAGATGGAGCCATGCTTTCAGATCAGCCCCCGCAGGGCCCAGCCGCTTTTGTTCCAATGCATTTCACAAAAAGTTCAGTAATGCACAGAAGGAGAATTGATTGGGGGCGGGAGTCAGGCTCACGAAACCATGAGGAATGTCGAGATGAAATGACACTTTTTCAGGGTGTTAAAACCCAATCGCTCCCCCACCCACACACACCATTTCCCCCTGATCCAAATGGCAGCGAAATCTCTCTAAATGTTCCGGCCTTGCACCACACAGACAGTGCAAAGAAGACTTTAAATAGTCACAGCTTAAACACGGGTACATACATTATTTCATTTAATCCTCGTAATTGCTCTGTCAAGTAGATGCTGTTAATACCGTCACCTTTTTACTGGGGAGGCAACTGAGGCTCAGAGAGGTTGGGTCACTTGCCCAAGGTCACATAGTCACAAAGCAAAAAGCAGAGCTGGAGTTGAACTTGGGCAGTCTGGCTCCAGGGTCTGTGCTCCTGACCACTCTCCTCTGCTGGCCCTAATTTGGGGGCTTCCTGCTTCGGGAGGGGGACGCCTAACCGAACTGCGCCTGGAGAAAGGTTTTAATTTTGCAAGTTCAAAAGGTGAAAACAAAAAGATCTTTTCCCCAGCTGCCCGAACAAGAGAAAAGAATTACAATTTGATCCTTAAAAGCGTTCAATCCCATTTTGCAAGCCCTGGGAGTTATTGATTCCTCCGGAGGTCAGTAGACAAGCCATAAAAAAGCCAACTCTCTTATTTTGTTTTTGCAAGTCCCCGGGAGCTGCTGTTATTTGTGGCTTATCAGGGCATTGATTGGGGATCCTCTATGCGGACACAGCCAGCAGCGCTTTCCCCACCGGAGCCTGGGGTCCTCAAAAGCCACTGCCCCTCCCCCCTCCTGCCCCCTCAGTCCTTTGCTTATAGGTGGCGTCCCCTTCTCGTCCACCCAGCATTACTCACCTCCGGGAGCCCTGGCTACTCACCATGGTGGAAAGGACTCAGCGCTGGTTCCCTAGAAGAATCCCACAGGCTGCCCACTCTCCTCGCCCGAACAATAAATACTTCCTCCCCATGTTTAAAAATAACCGCATGACCACTTTTGGCAGTTGATAGGTAAGGCCCCCCCACCCCCACCCCATGCCGTTCTTCTGAAGTAAGGGCAGCTCATTCGACACCTGGTGACACTTGAGACCCAAAAAGGCATTCAAGGTTAAAGAGGCAGGCGGCTGGGTCACGGGAGAGATGCTTTCTGCAGCGCTTGGGCGGGCGACACTTGTGCTTGTCAGTTTTGAGATGGAAAATGGCAGGGAGAGGGGATTAGAAGTCTCACATGGTCAGGCACAGGTCCCATCTCAGGGCCTTTGCACCTGCAGGTCCCTCTACCTGGAATGCTTTTCCATCCGACATCTGCCAGGCTCCCTTCTTCTCCTCCTTCAGATCTTTGCTCAATGTCACTTTCTCAGTGAGACTCCCCCACCACCTGATTAAAGTAGCCATTCACGCCCGGCACTCGGTTCTCTGTTTTTCTCCACAGCCTTTCTCACTCCCTAATGCACTATGCACCACAGAGTGAGCGGAATTCACTTATTTCTGTTGTTCAGTGTCAGTAGACAGCTCCAGAGGGCAGGGTCCTCACCACGCTCTCCCTGGCTCCCCGCTCGTGACCGGCACAAAGCAACTGCTCAACAAATACTTGTCGGTTACTTAATAACTCACTTACCGAGCACTCACTATGGGCCAGGTGGGTTCTCGGTAAATGGCAGTCATCACTCACTTTCCTTCTTGGTGGAAAAAAAAAATTTCATTTTGGAGGCACAAACCCAAGAACCATTTATTGCCTGGACAAAAAGAGATGTTTTTTTCCCCTTCTCTAGTTATACATGGGATAGAATTTCCCCGAAGCATCTTCTAACAGAATCTTTAATAACAAAATACGTGTTTTGTTGTGTATTCATAGGTGTGTACACAGACACTCGAGTGGCACCTGCACTGCACATGCACACGCACATGCATGCACAGGCAAAACACTCCCGGGTTAGAATTACCCCGAAGCATCTTCTAACAGAATCTTTAATAACAAAATACGTGTTTTGTTGTTAGGCATGTACACAGACACTCAAGTGGCACCTGCACTGCACATGCACACGCACACGCATGCACAGGCAAAACACTCCCATGCACCCATGCACATACACATTGGCACGCACACTCACACACATGCTCAGGCACACAGACAGGTCAAGAGCTTTTCTGCCCACCATTCTCTGACAACACGCTGTCTGAGGGTCCGATGACCTCTGAAGCTTCACTCAGGTAAGGGACACACACATCATAAACTTCAACCTGACAAGAGTAGGAATTCACGTTCAACTGTAACGTGGTGGCACAGTGATCTGTTTTGATAGCACAGCAGTGTATTATTTCATTATTTTTAAAGCCCAACTATTGGTTTACTACATAAAACGAAAGCTGAAGCAAGCAAAACTTAGGGAAACACAAGCAAAACCCAAAAATGACTTCCTGGACTTCAAGACCTGATTTGTGACCTGAAACAATGAAGGAGGTGAATTTCCAAAAAGGGTGTTGCAGTCCCCACAGTGGCTGGGAAAAGGATGTGCAGGGACCACCTCAGAGTAAAACCACCAAGAGATGCAAGTAATAGGCCAGAAGGAGAGGCCGAAAGCGAGCCAGCACAGCTGATCCTCAACCAACGCGAGGGTTACGGGTGCTTGCCCCCCAGGAAATCTGCGCATAACTTCTGACTCCAGACGGCCCTTCGCATAGGCCAGTGGTTCTCAACCTTGGCTGCACATTAGAATCACCTGGGAATCTTTTTAAAATCCTGGTTTCTGGGCCTCATCCTCCGGAAATTCTGTTTCGTAGTTACTAATGTTGTGGCCTCACCCCATAACAAAGAAACAGAATTTCCGGAGGATGAGGCCCAGAAACCAGGATTTTAAAAAGATTCCCAGGTGATTCTAATGTGCAGCCAAGGTTGAGAACCACCGTCTTATAAGAACTCTTGTGATTATATTGGTCCCACCTGGATAATCCAGGATACTCTCCCCATCTGAAGATCCTCAACTTAACTACACCTGCAAAGCCTCTTTTGCCACATCCTATGTAATCCTATATGCTCTATCCACTGAGCCAAACCGGCCAGGGACAGAAATCAGGATTTTAAAAAGATTCCCAGGTGATTCTAATGTGCAGCCAAGGTTGAGAACCACTGGCTTAGGCAGATTCGCAGATTCGCCAAACTGCGCCTGGAAGCGACACAGACACGTACACAGACGGCGTGATGGACACGCGGTGGCGAATCTGCGGTTGCTCCCGCGAAAATGCTGTTTTAGACCCTCGGCTGATTGAATCCCCGGATGAGAAACCCGCGGATACGAAGGGCCAACTGTATGTTTGGGGGGTTAAACCAAACCACACCCGCCTGCAAGTGGACCCCTGCCATTCAAACCCGCATGGGTCAAGGGTCAGCTGTTACATTTCCTCCAGCCGAGGAGGAGAGGCGGACTCCGCGGGACTCCGACGCCGGAGGGTGAGCAGGGAACGCACACCCCAGTGTATGTCCCGGTGAAAGTCACGGAGCTCCCGGGGCTCAGAGACGGAGAACTTAGCCCCGGCGGAAGCCCTCCGGCCGGCATCAGGCTTTCCCGCGGACACGCTGGAGGCGAGCAGAGACAGGGGGCTGCGGCCCACAGGCCCCCAAGCCCCCCGAGGTGCCTGTCATCCGCCGGTTTCAGGAGGAGGCACACTTCCTTCCGGTTCTCCTCCGAACGGCCCAGTGTGGATGCCCAGAGTTCGGGAGTCGGGTAAACCGAGGTGCGAATCCAGGCCGGTTGCGTGAGCTTCCCCTGCAGGTTTGTTCTCTCTGAGTCGCATTTCCCATCTGTAACCTGGGGATGAGCATGGCACGCACCTCACAGGGGTGTCGGGAGGATGGAATGGGATCAACGCGTGATAAATGTCAGCCGCTGTGACTGCTTTGGGGTGCTTGACTGTCAGACCTGGGTGCACCCCCCACACGTGGGACCAGGAAGTTCCTCACCTTTTCTCAGGCCTGGAAAATGGGGCCTAACCAGGTGGAGGGGAATCCTTGGCCGGGAACTGCCCTCTTTCCACCGACTCTTTGGAGTCTCAGGGTCGGAACCTGCATCTGGAACGCCTAACCAGGTGGAGGGGAATCCTTGGCCGGGAACTGTCCTCTTTCCACCGACTCTTTGGAGCCTGGGGTGGAGCGTCGCAGGGTCGGAACCTGCATCTGGAATGGGATCCAGTGCCTTTGCCCGAGTCCCCTGACAGGTAAGGGACGTTTGCATTCCGGTAAAGCCTTTGATTCCCGCTTTGCAGATCACTGCTCCTGATGTTTTCCTAAAGTAAACATTAACCTTTTCCATCTCAAAATGGTATGTGGATGAACTGGCAAAACGAATCTCTGCTGTGGGTCCCTACCTATTGCACATAGAATGCCAGTTAAATCGGAATTGGAGAAAAACAAGAAGTAATTGGGGGCCATCTGGGCACTGGGAATGTATCTTGACCCAGGGGCTGTGTGCACAGATGTGTTATGTTCGGGGAGATTCACCAGCCCTACACCGAGGACTCGTGTCCTCTTCAGTCCCCGAATTCAAGTCGAAGTCGTTGTATCCTGCCTGGTCGGGTGAAAAGGAACCCTTCTCGGTGTGGTTGTTTAGTACCATTCTTACGCAGACCAAGTGAACTCCTACGCTGATGCCAGTAAATGAAAAGTTAATTTAGTAACATTCACATTTAGGAAAATGCCTGGCCCAGCAAAGTGCCATAGAAGTGCTTATTTTGATATCATTGCCAGTAACTGGCTTAGCAGGTCAACTTGCCTTGGGTGTAATGCCCCTTTAAGGGCGGAGGTGAAGTCAGCCGTCTCCTATGGAACAAAGGCATACCAGGCCCTGCCAGCCCAAAGCAGGGTGGCTGATAGACTCTGTCATCAAGTGATAGCGCCTATCTTCCTGTGTCAGGGCCCCCAGGCGTGAGCGAGAGCTGCCAGTTAGAGGACTGGGCCTTGTACCCAGGGTAAATGGGTCAGCCACGCTGATGGGCCACCCTCCGTGTGCCGAGTGCAACTTGGGCAAGCAACATGAGCAGACCACACCTCAGTTTCCTCATCTGTGAAATGGGGACAATAGCGGGCCTTCAAGCGTCCTCATGGTGTTCGAATGAGTTAACTAATACTTGTGAAGTACTAGGGCACTGCTGGGCACACAGTGAGTGTCCAGTAAATGTCAGCTCTTAATCCAGAGTGCTGGCTGTCACCCGAGCTGAGAGAGGGGGTAAAAGAGACAACATGGTCAAATATGAATTCATTTCCTCTCCTCTTCCTCTCCCGAACCCCTTTCCTATTAATAACTATTTCTCTCTTAGGCACCCAGACCCAAATCTTCAGCCACCTTGATTCTGTCCCTTTGGTGACAAAGTCTATCTATTCTGCCTCTAAAATATCTTACGAATACATTCTCTCCCCCTGTCCTGCCCAGATCTGGCTTATGGTAGTGGCTCTTGATTGGTCTGGTGCCTCTCCTCTCTTGTCTCCAATATACTCTAAATATTTTCCCCCAAGAACAATGATGATGACCCACATATGTTCCAGAACACTCAATGGTTCCCCACTACCTAACAGAACCTCGCCTCTTAGGCTTGACAGTTAAGATCTTTTGCCACTTGACGTTGACCTACCAGAATGGTGCAATGTTTGAAAGCTGGGTTCCAGGTCAGTGCCTCTTGACTGTGGGGCCCTGGACAGTGGCTTAACCTGAGATTTCTTACTTAATAAATGGGGGAAACAATAGTGCGGATCTTAGGAGATCGTCTTTATTATCATTTTTAAAATTTATCTTTCTTGTTGAAAGTATTATAGATGTCTTCATTTTCCCCCCATTGATCCCCTCTACCCTGCTCCCGCACCCTCCCCAGGCCTCTGCACTGTTGTCTGTGCCCATGGCTTATGCATATATGCACATAAGTTCTTTGGTTAATCTCTTCCCACCGCCACTCCCTCCCCTCTGAAATAAGCTAGTCTGTTGCATGCTTCAGTGTCTCTGGATCTGTTTTATTCTTTAGTTTATTTTGTTCATTAGATTCCACATATGAGTGAGATCATGTGATACTTGTTTTTCTCAGACTGGCTTATTTCATTTAGCATAATACTCTCCACGTCCTTCCATGCTGTCTCAATGGGTAAGAGATCCTCCTTTTTTACTGCTGCAGTGTATGCCATTGTGTAAATGTACCACATTTTTGTTGTTGTTGTTTTTATCCATTCATCCATCTACTGATGGCCACTTGGGCTGTTTCCAGATCTTAGCTATTGTAAATAACGCTGCTGTGAACATATCCTTTATAGTAAACCTAAGTAATTGTGATACTCATGATAGCAGCTAACATTTATTGTGTGCTTACTCTGCCAGGCACTGTTCCAGGTGCCCTCCATGTTACCACTCATGCAATATGTGTAAATGGCTTTGTTCAGCACCAGGCACAGAGTACTTGCACCATGAGTTCGTGTATGTGTGTGTGGTGTGTGTGCGCGCGCATGCACGGGTATGTGGTTATTATCAGTTACCTTTCCAGCCTCATTTCCTACTCCAGCCCCACCTCACCCTCCAGGTCCCTCGTGAAGAGCTTTTGGGAAGATGCTTTGTGGCACTTGTTGGCTGCATTTCATTTGTGGAGTTGTTCTTGCCTTCAGTGATAACTTCCTGGTGGAGGAAGGATACACGCAAACTGGCCGAGTCCTGGAAGGGATATTAAGGCTGTGCTGGATCCTTGAGGGTAGGCAATAAGGACTGGGGAAAGCAGGCCTGCCCACCATGGCCACCACCCAGCCACTGCTCTGTGAGCTTGCCAAACTGTGGTCCCCAAAGAAATAAAATCATCACCATCCCACTTATCTAGAGCTTCCTGTGTGGCAGGCGTTGTGCTAAGTGCTTTACCCGTCATCTATTTCATCCTCACAACACTGTGAGGAAGGCACTAATTAATAGGAGACCCATTTTTCAGATGAGGAAACTGAGGCTCAGAAGAGCAGTCACTTTGTAGGGCCCAACTGCAAGTGCCTGTCATAGATTTGAACCCAGAATTTCAGGCTCCACCACTGCACTTTTCCTCACCTTGGTAGTGGGGTTTTCAGGACTTGGGCATCTGGACCCCAGCTCTCACCACTCCAGGGAGCCCAGCGGGTGGGTCCAGCACCAGGCAGCAGACAACCCTGTGATGGCATTTTTGTTCCTGGTATTTTTAGCTGTCGATCATCTGCTTTGCCCGTGTGGGGGACAGAGGCACCTAGACAGTTCCATTCTTACTGGTGCCCTTCAGATGTCCGTCTGCCTGCGCTCACCCCCACCCACCCCAGCAGGCTCAGCTGTCTTGGTGGCATGCCTGGCATTCGGGGGCATTGTCCTCTTGGTGAGGCCCAGATTCCAGTGACAGCTGCTGCCCGGACCTCCCCCACCAGCTTTTCCGCACTCTCCTCTGCCTGCCTGATGGAGTCCCCCTTTGCTGAGACCGTGTGGTGCCCTGACAGCTGAACCTGTCACTAATGCCTGTCAGTAACGCCTGCTCTGGAGCTGCTTAAAGGACAAGCTTCCAACTCAGTCATCCGACCCGAGGTTCTCAGGTGAAGGACCTTTCAGCGTGTCTTTAGCTAGCACTCCCCTGGGCCCTTCCTGGCACTATCACTGCTGTTTATGGGGCTGAGATCCTGGGGCAGGAGTTGCAGCCTCAGATCTGTTGACATTTTGGGCCAGATCATTCTTTGTTAGGGGCAGGGGGTTGTCCTGGGCCTTCTAGAACGTTGAGCACCATGTCCCTACCCCATAGATGCCAGTAGCAAACCTCCCCTCGCAAGATGTCTCCAGATACTGCCAACTGTCCCCTTGAAGGAGAAATCATCCCCAGTCTGACCTAGAGAATTGTTACCATGATGGGAGAGACGGTTCCCTGCCAGTAGACTCTGAGATGGTGTAGGGGTGCTGAAGCCCACGGACCACCCTTTGCCTTTCCTGCTGGTCTCTCCTGTCCTGGCCGTGGGGAAGGAGGGAGTTTGGAGTCGGGTCTGGGATAGAATGCCACCTGTCACTTGCTCGCTGGTGACACAGGGCAAGTGCTTCTCCTGCCTTTTCTCATCTGCGAAATGGGTTGGGTCAGAATGCCAACCTCATGGGGATGCTGTGAGGCTGGACTGAGAGAATGTTGAACAAAACGGAACTTGGCTCTTCCCTCCCACTGTCTTCACAAATCCTATCCTGGGGTGATCTGTGCTCGCCGTCGGAGGAAAAGACTTTTCTGCTTGTGGCTATTCTGCGTACTCCATGGTCACTGAGTCCCAAATACAGTCTTACTTCACTGTTTAGAACGTCCAGCCCCAAGTGGTAACCAAAATTCAGAACTTCTCCCTGGAATTCACGCCGAGTCTTCTGTCCTCTGTCAGTGCCGGCCTGCAGTGAGCACACAGCTACACGGATCACATCCCTGTGACTCCAACAGGCTCCCCGTGTGTCTCCCTGCCTCCAGTCCTTGGCCCTCTACAGTCCGTGGGCACCTGGCAGCCAGAGAGACCTTTTCAAAGCCAGTTGTCACAACCCCTACTTTTAAATGGCTGCCCACTTTCTTTAGATAAAAACTCTTCCATCGTCTCTCCCTTCTTCCTTCCTCTCTTTATCTAGGTCAGGGTTTCTCAGTGTCACCATGCATGCTCCTAGAACTTTATTCCTGTCTCGGGTCTCAGAGGACACCTACAAAGGAGATATAATATCAAATACACGGCATATGACATGCATGCATCACTCTCTGATCCAGCGCCCGTGGCAGGCATTGCTAATAAATCACAGCTCAATTGGAGTTGGCAGGGGAGATGAGCTGACATCCTGACGTCTCTCACATGATGGGGGTGGGTGGGTCAAGAGTGAGGTCATCAGCACTATTGACATTCAGGGCCAGATAATTCTTTGTGGGGTGGCTAACCTGTGCATTGAAGGATATTAATAGCACCACTGGCTTCTTAGATGCCACCCAGTCATGACAATCAGAAATGTCTCCAGACATCACCACGTGTCCCCTCGGGGTATAAATCATCCCCATTGAAAAACCACTGGTCTAGGTAACTTTTATTCATTGTTCCCCACCTCCTCGAATGAAGGTGTCCGGCACCTGGCTTCTGGCTCCCTCACTTACCACAGCTGCATGTCTCATTTATTTGTCTGATAATTCGATGAGCATCTGACTCCTGCTTGGGCTGTAGTGCCGGAAGGCAGAGATCATGCCTATCTCGCTCACCATCTTCCCCCAGCACCCAGCACAGTGCCTAACACATAGTAGGCACTCAATCAGTATTTGTCGAATGGCTGAGGGATGCTCCATTGCGGCATTCACTGCATTCTGTCAGGACAGAGCCTAGGATTCATTCATCCTTATAGGGCTCTCAGTCCTAGCACATAGTAGGTGGTCACTATAGACTTGTTTCATGGAACTGAATTCCAAAAGGACCGAGGATGGTCCCAAAGTGAGTCTAGAACACAGGTGGGAAAGGCCTGGGCACACTTCCAATGCAGTGTCTTGGGGGCGGAAGTCACTGCTCCTCGCACCCACCTCTACCTGTCCAAGGCTTCAGGTTGGGCCCCCTCTGGCTGACTAAGAGGGCATCAGGGTGACAGGCCTCAGAGAAATCTTCCTGAGTTGAGTGTGGATGACACTCTTTATCCCCTGCCCCTAACCTTGTGAGAAAGGTCAAGAATGTCAGCTCATCTCTCCTGCCAACTCCAATTGAGCCCTGATTGATTAGCAATGTCTGCCATGGGCGCTGGGTCAGAGAGGGGTGCACACATGCCATGTGCCATGTATTTGCCATTCCTCCTTTGTAGGTGTCCTCTGAGATGTGAGACAGAAAGCAAGTCCTAGGGTCATGTGCGGGCAAGGACAATAGGAGAGAATTCAGAGGTTGTGACACACAATGGAGCCATTCCATTTCCCCAGGAAAAGCCAGACAGAAACAGCTACATTTGCCCTGTTCTCCTGGGTGATTTTAGACAATGGAACAGGAGCCGGAGGGATTAAGGGAGAGTGTGTACTAATACCTCTGTATCCTGGCCAGGGGCCAGGGCATTTTACAAAGAACAAAAATAGACTGGTGAAATGGGAAAGACAAAGAGGGGTGGATTATGGCATCCGCTCTGGAATGAAGGTGTGAGGCCAACAAGGGCCTCTGAGGTGAGTCATGGTTTTACAAAGGGAATAGGCCCAGTGAAGGGAAGGTTCTGCCTGGTACAATGCCCAGAGGCTGTGCTCAGGGCAACCGAGTGAATATTAATACAAATGGAGAAAGCAAGGCTCATCTTAATTCTGAACAGAGAGCTGGGACCCCTGGATCAGTGTGAAATTCTTTGGGCTGCAAGTGACAGAAATCCATTAGTAGCTGCTTAAACCAATGGGAGATTATTTTTCTCTCATAACCAGGAGTTTGGGAATAATAGACAGTCCTGGGGTTGTTCAGCAGCTGGACTTGATCAGGGATCCTCGTGTTGTTACTGTGTTTCTATTGACTCCCTTCATGCTCCCAAGACGGCATTCACAGATCCCAGTATCTGGGCAGGGCAGGGGTGGTGTTTCTTTACACACACATCTACTTATTTTTACATTTATTTTTCAGTTATGGTTGATATAAAATATTGTATTAGTTTCAGGTGTACAACATAATGATTAGACATTTATGTACCTTATGAAGTGCTCACCCCAATAAGTCTAGTACCCATCTGACACCATACATTGTTATTGTTGTACTAGAGGCCCGGTGCATGAAATCGTGCATGGGTAGGGTCCCTAGGCCTGGTCAGCCATCAGGGCCGATCTAGGCCTTCCAGCTGCCGGCCAGGGCCTCCCTTCCCCAGCTGCCAGCAGGGGCCTCTCTTCTCCAGCTGCCTGCTGCCGGCTGGGGCCTTCCTTCATTCTGTGCCGCCCCTTGGTGGTCAGCACACATCATACCGAGCAATTGAATTCCTGGTCTCTCAAACTCCCGAGGGGACAATTTGCATATTAGGTTTATATATATATATATTATTGACTGTATTCCTTATGTGTACTTTACATCTCCGTGAGTATTTTTATAACTGGCAACTTGTACTTTTCCTTCATTCTGTGCCGCCCCTTGGTGGTCAGCACACGTCATACCGAGCAATTGAATTCCTGGTCTCTCAGTCAAACTCCCGAGGGGACAATTTGCATATTATATATATATATATTATTGACTGTATTCATTATGTGTACTTTACATCTCTGTGAGTATTTTTTTATAGCTGGCAATTTGTACTTAATCACTTTCACCTTTTTCATTCATCCCCCAAACACCCTCCCTTCTGGCAGCCATCAATTTGTTCTCCAATCTGTAAGTTTGTTTCTGTTCTGTTTGTTCAATTATTTTGTTTTTTTGGATTCCACGTATAAGCAAAATCATAAGGTACTTGTCTCTCTGTCTGACTTAATTCGCTTAGATAATACCCTCTAGGTCTATTCATGTTGTTGCAAATAATATTTCATTCTAAAATCATAAGGTACTTGTCTCTCTGTCTGACTTAATTTGCTTAGCATAATACCCTCTATGTTGTTGCAAATAATAATATTTCATTCTTTTTATGGCTGAGAAATATTCCATTGTATATAAGTATCATACCTTCTTTAGCCATTTGTCTATGGATGAACACTTAAGTTGCTTCCATATCTTTGCTATTGTAAATAATGCTGCAGTGAAAATAGGGATGTGCATATCTTTCTGAGTTATGGTTTTGGATTTCTTTGGATAGATACCCAGAAGTGGAATTGCTGGGTGTCATGGTAGCATTTTTTTTTTTTAGGAGCATATCTCCTTCTTACCAGGGAGAAAAATAGCTCGCTTTCCCAGAAGCCCCCAGGAGACTCTCCAAACATTTCATTGGCCAGAACTAAGTAAGGTGCCCATGTCTAGACCAAGCGTGGCCTTCCTTCTTTGAGATCAAAGGCTTTTTAGCCAGATCCTGAACAGAGTTCTGTTAGAAAAGAAAAAAAAAGATGGCAAATAGATTTGGGATAGGCAATGAATATTGTTTATTCATCCCCACCTCCCCTTATATAGCTGAAGTAATATTTCCCAAAAATATATAGTGGAATACAAAATGTTCAGCAACAAAATGTTTCTACAGCCAAAGAGTGAGTCTAGTTAAGTGGGTTCTTAGTTTCAGAACTTCTCAGAGCCTTTACTAATAGTCATTAGCATTTTTTGAGCACTGACTGATTGCCAGACACGTATCAATTGCTTTATCTCTATTATCTCACTAAATCTTTCTAATAACTCCATGGGACAAGGAAATGGGAACTAAAGAAGAGGGCAGAGCCGGGATTTGAACCCAGGATTGTGATTCTAGACCACTGTGATACCATACTCCACAGAGCAAACATTGACAAAAATGGACAAATTATTCCTCTCTGGGGAGATACTGTGCCATGGTTGAAAGCCTAGAAATTTCCTCCCTTCCTCCACACTGACCCTGGCTACTGGGAGAAAAATCCAAATTTAAACACATCCTCATATGGACTTCCCAAAACTGAAGTCTACCCCCGTTACTCTTTTCACAACACCCTGCTTTTCTCTTTCAGAGCACTTACCGCAGTTTTAAATTAGATATTTGAATGTATTTATGTGTCAAGCATCTGTCTCCCTCGCCAGAATATCGACGCCCTGAAGGCTGAGACTTTTGTCTGTCTTTTTCTCTGCTTCAGCCCCAGCACCTCCAACCATGCCTGACAAACAGTAACCTGCTCAATAAAAATGCTGAGTCAATGAACAAACTTGGCGTGGCCAATCCATTTCCACCTTCTGTAACGGAGCCAGCACAAAAGGCTGGGTAAAAACTGGGTTTGAAATTCTCTTTGTGTGGGGTGATAACAGATACACAACCTGAGAAATACCCTAGACCTGAACTGACCCCAGGGAAGCCAGAAGGTCCAACAAAGATCCCTGGAGAGTTGACTTTGAGTTGCCGCCATCTGATTTCCATCAAGGCCAGTTTTGGCCAAATTTCTCACCAGGAGAAATCCATCCACTGTGAGAGATGAACTCAGGGCCCCACATTGGAGAGAGTGCGCCGCATTTCCTTCTCAGCCCCTCTTTCAGCCTGAAAAAGCCCCACAGGTTTATCTGGTTTCCCAGAGGAGAACATGGGGGCTTCACTCCCAATCACCTCCCTACTTTGTTCCTTCCCAAATTCCTGGGTTTAATGGTATGAAATGTATCTGAAGAGAGTGGGACGCTGCAGTTCTTCAAACTTCCCAGGAGGGGGCGGTGCTACTTTAGGACTCAACACAGCTGTCTTCTCGCTTGCAAATGAAGGGAGAAGAAATCTGAACAGGGAGAGGGACATTTTTTCTGCCACCTGTCCCTCACCAGGCTTGCCAGATCCATCTCATCGACATCACTTCGGAAAAAGAGAAAGGCGAGGATGAAACTCTTTGTAAAGGAAAACCATTTGCTTGTTTATATTCCTTCCTTCCTTCCTTCCTTCCTTCCTTCCTTCCTTCCTTCCTTCCTTCCTTCCTTCCCTCCCTCCCTC
>NW_005368420.1:1009418-1010530 GCF_000412655.1 Myotis brandtii | reverse complement strand
CCTCAAATATTTATTGAACTTCTACTATATACTCCAAGCCCAGTTCTAGGTTCTGGGAATTAACAGGGAACAAAACAGACAAAAATTCTTGCCTTCCTGGAGCTGAACTTCTGGCTGGGGACCGCAATGGGGCTGAGGGATAGGGTAGGTGGGTGGAGAGGAAATTATAGACGATAAACATAATAAATAAGCAAGTTACATAGTAGGTTAGAAGTTGATAAGTTCTATGAGACAACGGAGGGACATACAGCATGGGAAGAGGGAAGAGAGAGGTGTGTGATGGCGATTTTAAGGAGAGTGGTGAGGGAAGGAAGGCTCCTGGAGAAATGACATTTGAGCAAAGACTTGGAGAAAGTGGAGGATTTGGGGGAGAATATTCCAGGCAGAGGGAACTGCCACTGCAAAGGCCCTGGAGAGGCTGAGCTGGCATGCTATTTTGTTTTAGTTTTTAAAAGTACAAAGTAATATCCACTTGTTGTGGGAACATTAGATATTGAAAAAGAAAAATATCACTTGTAATTCTTACCCAGAAACAACTGGTGTATATTTTTGTGGTCTATTTTAAGCATACACATGTACAAATACACAAATATATACAGTAAATATGTACACACAGATATATACAAGATATATCTCTACATATGTATTACAAAATGGGGTCATTCCATACATATCTATGTAATCTATATAATAAAACTAGAGGCCCGATGCACGAAATTAGTGCAAGAGTAAGCCTTCCTTCCCCCGGCTGCTGGCACTGGCTTCCCCTGGCACCCAGGACCTGGACTTCCCTCGCAGCCCCAGCTTTGTGCAGAAGGTTGTCCAGAAGGACATCTGGAAGGACATCCAGTCTAATTAGCATATTATGCTTTTATTATTATAGATATAAAAGCCTAATATGCAAATTGTCCCCGTGGGAGTTCAACCAGGAGACCAATTGCTCGCTATGACATGCACTGACCATCAGGGGGCAGTGCAGAATGAAGGAAGGCCCTGGCCGGCAGCTGGAAGGTTCCTATTGGCCCTGATCGCTGGCCAGGCCTAGGGACCCTACCCATGCACGAATTTCATGCACCGTGCCTCTAGTCTATATAATAAAAGCCTAAGTGACC
>NW_005368420.1:999097-1009220 GCF_000412655.1 Myotis brandtii | reverse complement strand
CTGGCGAGTGCAGTGGCAGTGGCAGGAGCCTCTCCCGCCTCCATGGCAGCGCTAAGGAGCAGCGAGCAGGGGGCCGGTAAGGAGAGAGGGATCCCGGACTGCAGGAGGGTTGTCCGCCTGCAGCTTAGGCCCGCTCTGCAGGTAGCAGGCGTAAGCCAGCAGGCGGACATCCCCTGCGGGATCCTGGACTGTGAGAGGGCGCAGGCCAGACTGAGGGACTCCCCCACCTCCAGTGCACTAATTTCATGCACCGGGCCTCTAGTAGCTTTATAAGCATTTGTTTGCTTACTAACATAACCAGAAGATCATTCCTTGTTAATAACTATTGATCCACATCGTTATTATAACAGCATGTAAATCCTATTGTATGGATGTCCCATATTTTATTCAACCATCTCCTCCTTTAATGGGCATTTCGGCTGTTTCCCATTTTTCTCAATAATAAATGGTGATGCAGGCACCGTTCTTGTAACATTTTTACATTGTCCAAGTACCCAGTTCTTTCCCTAGGGGTGCTTCTACAAGTGGAAATGCTGGGCCAAAGGTTGTGCACACTTTGGAAGCTTTTTATGTGAGAGCTGTGTGTTTCTTGAGAGAGCCTTTGGGAGGGCTTCAGGGGGACCCTACAGGGGCCCAAGGATATGCTTCTTAGTACAAAATTGTTTTTCCTGAAGAGAAACAAATACCCCACTGCAGGCTTGGCTCCAGGGGCTGGCCATATGGGTAATTTTAATTTTATTCTTTATGTGTTTCTATATTAAATATTTTATTTTGGGGCATGCATTGCTTCTTATATTAAATTTTCTCACAAAATAAATGCATGCTTTTTATAAAAACCAAACACAAGAGAAGTATGTAAAGTAGAAAGGGAAGATCTGCATCTCCACAGAAGTTGCCACTGTCGATTTGTGTGTCCAGCTTTTAGACATGGTCCAGCCCCTGTCCACGTGTCTGATTTTATTGACACATCTCTCTCTCTTGTGCTCACTCTGCTCCAGCTACACTGTCCTTCTCACTGCTCCTTAAACGGGCCAAGCTCATTTGGCCTCAGGGCCTTTGCACCAACTGTTCTCGCTGCCTGGAGCCCTTCTCCCAGATCTTTACAAGGTTGGTTCTTTGTTATCTCTGTGTCAGCCCAGATGTTTCCTCCTAAGAGAGAGGGCTCCCCTGGCCGCTCAGAGTAAATAAGTCCTCCTCTCACTCTTTCACATCACTTTACTTTCTTCTTAATATTTATTGTAATCGGAGTAGATTTTGTTTATTTGCTTCTTTATTTTCGCTCTCCCCTATCAGATTAGGAGCTCTTTATAGGCAAGCATTTTTGTCTGTCTTGTCTACTACCACTGTCCAGTGGCTGGTACATTGTAGGTGCTCAATAAACATTTATGGATATTGTTGAATGAATGACACAGCTAAACATGAATATACTTAAAAACCAAAGAGAGAACTCTTACAGATCAACAACAAAATGACAAGTAACCCAATTTAAAACTGGGCAAAAGACCTGAAGAGACATTTCTCCAAAGAAGATATACAAATGGTCAACAAGCACAAGAAAAGATACTCAAGCTCACTAGTTGTTAGGGAAATGCAAATCAAAGCTCTAATGAAATATCAGTTCACACTTATTAGGATGGCTACAATAAAAAAAAGAAGCAAAATAAAAAGTATGGGTGAGGATGTGGAGAAACTGAAAACTTTGTATATTGCTGGTGGGAACATAAAATGATACAGTCACTGTGGAAAAACAGTTTGGCAGTTTCTCAACAAGTTAAACAGAATTATTATAAGACCCAGCAATTCCACTCCTAGATGTATACCCAAAAGAACTGGAAAGAGGTACTCTAACAAAATCTCATACACAAACATTCACAGCAGCACTATTCACAATAGCCAAAAGGTGGAAATAATCCACATGTCCATCAGTTGATAAGTGGGCAAACAAAATGTGCTATACACAAACAATGGGATATTATTTAGCTGTAAAACAGAATGAAATTCTGATACCTGTTACAGCATGAATGAGCCCTGAAAACATTTCACTAAGTGAGAAAAGCCAGACATAAAAGGTCACATATTGTATGATCCCATTTCTAGGAAATATCCAAAATAAGTTATTCCATAGACTCAGCAGATTAGTGGTTGTCAGGGGTTGGAGGAAGGGGAATGGGGAGGGACTGTTTAATGGAATGAGGTTTCCTTTTGGGTGATGAAAATGTTTTGGAACTAGATAGAAGTGATGGTTGTACAACATCGTGAATGTACTAAATGCAACTGAATTTTACTTCTCTAAGAAAAGAATACTGTCAAAACAATAATCAATCAGCCAATCAAATTAAGATCATGCCACATATTTTAAAACATCCAAATGGGCTCATTTAAAAACATGTCTTCTGTTCTTGCTTTCATCACTTAATATCTGAGAGATATCTAAAGCAGCAATTTTCAACCGGTGTGCCACAGCACACTAAGGGCACGTGCCTTGGTTGCGGGCACGTCCCCAGTGGGGAGTGTGCAGGAGGCAGCTGATCGATGTTTCTCTCTCATCGATGTTTCTAACCCTCTATCCCTCTCCCTTCCTCTCTGTAAAAAATCAATAAAATATATTTAAAAACGTGTCTTCTGTTCTTGCTTTCATCACTTAATATCTAAGAGATATCTAAAGCAGCAATTTTCAACCGGTGTGCCACAGCACACTGGTGTGCAGCAAGAATTTTTAAAACGTGCAATCCCTGACTCTTTTAGTCAAGGGGCACTGACCTCTTTTCCCTTAGACTGACAAATAAAAAAGTGATAATAGCCAACACAGCAATAGCCGTTGGTGTGAATGAATCAAAATTATACCTATTTGTTTGTCAATCAGCATTTATGTACCAACTCCCTCTTAATGGACCTCTAGGGTGATTCAAATTTTTGCCTGATGATAAGCCATTTTCTATTGCTTCCTGGTATCTTGTCTGACTACTTCTTTAGAATTAATTCCTAGTAGTGCCGTTGTGGGATAATGGCACTTTTTAAAGAGATTTGATGCATAGAACCAAACTGCCTTCTCGAAAGATGCTAATTTTCACACTTACCAGCTGTATATGATGTTATCCCACACCCTCACTAAAACTGCTTACTTGAGAGATGGAATATATTTCCAAAGTGCTTTTTAGCCATTTTTATTTCTCCTCCTTCTCTTCATCCTCATTCTTATATCACACTGTATGTTTCTGCCATTTTCCCATGTTAAAAAATCAACAACTGGCAATATTAGTTATTTTTGCAACTATATTGCAAATATTTTTCCAGTTTTCCTATTTGTCTTTACCTTATTTCATTTTTATTGTGGTAAAATACATATATTATAAAATTTACTATTGTAACCATTTTTAAGTGTACATGTCAGTGACATTAAGTCCATTCACACTGTTATGCAACCATCACCACCATCCATTCCAGAACTTTTTCATCTTCCCAAACTGAAACTTTGTACCCATTAAACACTACCTCCCCATTTCTCCCTTCCTCGGCCCTGATAACCTCTATTCTTTCTGTCTCTATAGATTTGACTGCTCTAGAAACCTCATGTAATACAATATTTGTCCTTTTCTGACTGGATTATTTCACTTAACATAATGCCTTCAAGGTTCATCCATGTTATATCATGTGACAGAATTTTCTTCCTTTGTAAGACTGGATAATATTCCATTGTATGGATATACCACATTCACCCATCAATGAACACTTGAGTCGTTTCCACCTTTTGGCTATTGTGAATAATGTTATGAACACGAGTGTGCAAATATGTCTGAGTCCTTACTTTCAATTCTTTTGTGTATATTCCCAGAAGAAAGTGTCCTTAACTTTTTACTTTTTTTATGACTGTTTTTCACATGCGGAAGTTTTATAATTTAAAATATTTATCGATCTTTTCTTACTGTGGCTCTGGGGTCATTTTTTTTTAAAGATATGTTTTTATTGATTTCAGAGAGTGGAAGGGAGAGGGAGAGATAGAAACATCAATGATGAGACTGCTTTTCACATGCGGAAGTTTTACAATTTAAAATATTTATCGATCTTTTCTTACTGTGGCTCTGGGGTCATTTTTTTTAAAGATATGTTTTTATTGATTTCAAAGAGTGGAAGGGAGAGGGAGAGATAGAAACATCAATGATGAGAGAGAATCATTCAGTGACTGCCTCTTGCACGCCTCCTACTGGGGGATCGAGCCTGCAACCCAGGCATGTGCCCTGACCCGGAATCGAACTATGACCTCCTGGATCATAGGTTGATCCTCAACCACTGAGTCACACAGGCCAGGCTCTGGGGTCATTTCTATATTATTTAAAAATATCTCTAGGTAAGGGCTCTATTTATTCATTCCTGTGAAACAAACCTCCCCATAACTTATTGGCTTGAAAAAACAATAATCACTTACTGTGCTCATGAATCAGCAATGTGGACAGGACGCAGTGGGGCCAGCTTGTCTCTGCTCCATGGGGCCTCTGCTGATGCAGCTCAACTGGGGGTGGGAAGATCCACTAAGACTCATCTGGCTGGCATCTTGGTGCTAACCTAGCTTTATAGTTTTATATTTTTATATTTAGGTCTATAAGCCATTTTCAGTTAATTTTTGTATATGGGGCAAGGTTTAGGATGTCTACTGTCACCATTTCTGTTTAACCTCTGTAGTAGAGTTTATGTCCACTTTGATAAGGCACGGTAAAGAAATAAAAGGCATTCATATTAGAAAAGAAGGAGTAAAATTTGCAGATGATTTGATCAACCACTTAGAAAATTTACGTAATTTACAAAAATGCTACTAGAATTAGTGAGTTTAGCAAAGTTGCAGGATACAAGATGATTATACAAAAGCCAAGTGTATTTCTACATAGAGGCAGTGAACAATTGGAAGCTTTTTAAAACAGGGCCATTTACAGTAGATCAAACATAGGAAATATTTAGCAGTAAGTCTGACAAAAGATGCATAAGGCTTGTAGACTGAAAACTACAAAGCTGAAAGAAATGAAAGAAGACCCAAAAAACAGAGAGGTCTGTTGTTCATGGGTCAGAAGACTCAATATTGTTGAGATGTCGATTCTTCTCAAATTGACCTGTAGATTCGATGCAGTTCTAATCAAAGTCCCAGGAGGCTTTTTATAGCAATTGACAAGCCGATTCTAACATTCATATGGAAATACAAAGGACTTGGAACAGTGAAGACGGTGTTGAAAAATAATAACAAATTTGGAGAACTAACACTACATGATTTCAAGACATTGTAAAACTACAGTATTCAAGACAGTGTGCTCTTGGTGGAAAGATCAATGAAACAGAACAGAGTCCAGAAATAGATCCAAACTTAAATGGACAACCGATTTTCAACAAAGGTGCAAAGGCAATTCAGTGCAGGACAGATAGTGACTTGCCCATTCTAAATTGGGTTGTTTGTTTTTATAATAAAATTGGATTTCTTTTTTAAATTGAGTTTTGAGAGTTTTTATCTACTTATCCTGGATACAAATCCTTCATAAGATATGTGTTTTGCAAATATTTTCTTCCAGGATGCAGCTTCTTGATTTTTCATTTTCCTAAGTGTCTTTGAAAGAGCAGAAGTTTTCAAATATATTTTTATTGATTTCAGAGAGGAACGGAGAGGGAGAGGGAGACAGAAACATCAATGATGAGAGAGAATCATTGATTGGCTGCCTCCTGCACGCCCCCTACTGGGTATTGAGCCGGCAACCTAGGCATGTGCCCTGACCAGGAATGGAACCATGACCTCCTGGTTCATAGGTCGATGCTCAACCACTGAACCATACTGGCTGGGCAGAAGTTTTCAATTTTGATGAAGTCTCACATCTCAGTTTCTTCTTTACTATTTGGTTTTGTGTCCTATATAAGAAATCTTTGCTTAACTCCAGTCACAAAGATTTTCTCCAAAGTCATCTGGAAGTTGTATAGTTTTAGATTTTACATTTAGATCTGTGATCCATTTCAAATTAATTTTTGTTTCAAGCGTTAGGTATCGGTTGATGTTGTTTTTGTTTTTGTCTTACATATGGATGTCCAGTTGTTCTCGCATGACTTGTTGAAAAAGACTATCCTTTGAATTACCTTTGTACTTTGGTAGAAAATCAATTGACCATATATGAGTGGGTCTATTTCTGGGCTCTCTATTCTGTTCCATCGATCTATAAGCCTCTCAGGCTCCCTAAAACACATATGCTTGGGCCCCTTCAACTCCTCACTCTAGGGAAGACTGTGTCTCCAATTCCAGAGGGAAGGTGATCTGCCCCCCACCAGTCCCTGTGGCCTCCTGGGGCAGCTAAAGCCCTCACCTTACAGCACTCTGTCCTGGGCTCCCTCTTCCTTTCCCGTGGTGGGTGTGATGACAGCTGTCAAGAGGGGTCAGGCATTTGAGGTGGGAAGCTTTCCAGACCAAAGAGGGGATTAGAGTTTGCTGCTGCAATTGCCAGGGCTTGCCCGAGGCTGACTTCTCTCAGAATCATTTCCTCTGAGATTCATGCTTCCCCTTAAGGACCATTTGAGTCACATAGTGTGTGTCTGGCCCTTTAAGAGGCATCAGAGCATCAGGTCACATACCTCTGGCTTCTTATCTCTCAGTCAGTCACAGCCCAGCTGCCTGCAGCCAGGGACAAATGCCATCTCATCTCAATCCGCACACTTTCAGTGAGCACCTACTGTGTGCCAGGCATCGGGCATGATCTCAAGTATCAGGTATTATCCCAGCAAACGAATCATTAGAGTTTCCTTTCACAGTTTCTGGAAGTTCCATCTGTACTGTTTTTGTCCTAATATTTTACTTTAAATTGGCTCCCTTTTTATTTGAAAAGGAACTTTAGGTCACTGTCATCAATGGAAAACAAGTATCACTTGCCAAAAGCAGATAGTAACCTTAAAAATAAAAACAAAATTGTTAAAATAAAAACCCTTAATCTTTGTCCAACTTAGAATCACCTTTAGTACCTCCCAGTGATGTATATAGCCAGGGTGATGATACTTTATTTTCTTTATATTTCACCACGTCCCCATAAGGTGGGTTCCATCATCATCCCCATTCTACAGATGTGGGAACTGAGGCTCAGAGGGGTGAAGGGACTTGCCTAGGAAAGAGGGCTGGGAAGTGGTGGGCTGAGATTCAAATCCAGGTCTGTTTCAACCACAAGGCTTGAGACCCAGTCCTGGGTCTTGCGATGCCTACCTGGGTCTTTTTCTGTGTTCTTGGCTGTTGCTGACATAGCAACTGAGATGCCTCAGTGACACGAGAACCTGCTTTTACACCCTTAGGGCATTTATCCACACGTATGAGAGGTCAAGGTCCCTGAAAGAGCTTCCTGATGATGTAGGAGGATTCAGTTTCACATCACATGACCCAGCCTGGTTCTCTACCCATCCCTCCAACCACCGTCTTCAGCAGTCTCTTCAGGGAACCCTCTGTCCTCTGGTTATTCCAAAAGCCTCCCTGCTTCATTAGCTTCAAGGAGGGGGTGTATAGGATGCTGTGTCACTCATGACTCTTTTGGTTGCAAAGGCAGAGCCCTACCACTCAATGGCTTACATAAAAAGGGGATTTTTGACTCATGTAACTGAGAAGTTCCGGTGTAAAGGACTTCAGGCATGACTGGACCCAGGCTTTAATACTGTGTCATTTGGACTTAATCCATCTTTCTGTCCCGCTGTCATCCACTCATCTCTCTACCTGCTTCCCATCTCTCCCCACTCCCTTCTTCTGTGTTGGTTTATTCTCCTCTTGCAATGGTAGGAGTGCCCATTGGCAGCTCCAGGCTAACAATTTACCAGATCAGCAACTCTTGTGTAGAAAGAATGCTTCTTTCCTGCTGGTTTCAGCAAAAGTCCCAGATTAGATCAAAGGTCCCCTCTGGAGCCATTACTAAACCAACTAAACCAGATGGACCCAGAGCGGGAGAGGGGTGGTCTCCCAAAGGAAAATTAGGGTGCTGTTACCAGGGGAGGGAAAAGAGATGTCCTGGAGGCCAGACAGCAGATAGCCTCTGTGGACATAAAGCTGGAAACTGCACAACAGCGCAAGACCCAGATCTTCCAGTTAATAGAACAACCAAGAGCTGGATCGCCTTCTCAGGTCCTTGGACACCATGATGTTTTGGAGGGGAGGCTACCAGAGCCCACACAGATGTTTCTTCTTCAGCTGCCCCTCTCCATCCTAACTGGGAGGCAAGGAGATTCTGTCCAGGCCTCACCAACTTTTGGCTGATTAACCCAGAGAGCTTAAATATGTTCCTTCTCTCTCACCACAAACCTTCAACCAAGAAACAGCCCTCAGACCAGAAGAACTTAAATATATTTTTATTGATTTCAGGGAGGAAGGGAGAGGGAAGAGAGCAATAGAAAACATCAATGATGACAGAGAATCACTGATTGGCTGCCTCCTGCACAACCCCTACTGGGGATTGAGCCTGCAACCAGGGCCTGTACCCTGACCAGGAATCAAACTATGACCTCCTGGTTCATAGGTTGATGCTCAACCTCAGAGCCACACCGGCTGGGCAGGCCAGAAGAATTCAGACACAGGGGCAAGAGTGTAGCTCAGGAGGAGCGTGACTAACAGGAATTGGCAAAGAGATGGTGATTCATTCATATGTATTCATACTCCCTCCCACCTTGCCCGCCTCTCTCTCTCTCTCTCTCTCTCTCTCTCTCTCTCTCTCTCTCTCTCTCTCTCTCTCCCTCCCCCCCGCCCCCCCTCTGCAGTCTGGATTCTCTCCTTCCCCATGTGCATGGCCCAACAATGCTTCACAACTGCCCTCTCCGCCGCTCTCCCCACCCCCCAATTTCCTCTCTTTAAGGTCCTAGCACAGCCCGAGTAAGCACCCCTGAGTCCCATTCATGGACAAGCGAATCTCACTGGCCCAGCTGCAGCCAGGGAGCCCCGTCGTGAGCCAGTCAGTTCCAGCCAGGGTGAGATCACGTGATCTCAGGCCCCAACCCTAGGGAGGAGCAAAAGGTGGGAACCAGGACCCCATCTCCAAAGAATCCATTAATTAACATCCACCAGCATTCAACTTAAATCTGGTGACTTTTTAAATTTTATTATAAAATCAGGCCTCTTCTTAGGGCAATTGTGAGGTGGAGAGTGTGAGATTTACCAGCCTAGTGACAGCAAAGAGATTCAACAACATTCTTACAATTTTGAAAAAGTATACAGTACAGGCCACCGCCCCTCTGAGAAGATGGGGCGGAGGGAGCCACCATGCTCCCCTGCTGGGCCCTCCTGGGCCTGTGATAACATTTATTTGGGCGCTTGCATCACACATGTGCCGCATGGTGGATTGCTGGACGTTGACAGCATGGCTCCGATACTAAAAACATATGACTCCATATGGAATGCCGTGCGAAGGGGTGGAAATCCTGGACGGCGCGGGGCTGCAGATGGCCATGTATAATTCACGGGATTTGTAAGACTCTGCATCTGCTCCGTTGCTCATTCTTCAGTTGTCAGACAGACATAATCCCGAGCCTCTTATTTTATAACACAGATCTGCCAACGGCAGTGGGGAGGGGAGGCGGGGGAGGCTGAGCCGCTGCCAGGAGAACTCAGAAATAATTTGGGGAGAACATTCGGCGTGTCAGCGAGGACAGAAGCACGCGCCGCAGGAAGCCCAGGCGAGGTCGGAAGCCGGCTGCTGGTTTCCTGGTCCCTCGTGGAAGGCCGGGTTCCTGGGGAGACTTCTGGAAAGGGGTGTGTTTTGATTTTGCCTCAACCATGGGATGTTGGTTTAACCTGGATCAGCCTTGTGGATGAGCCAGCAGGTCAAATGTCGAGGTATGTGGGCATTTTATTACATTAAGTCAGCCTTTCTTATAGACTCTCATGTTGTCACATTGCAGCATTATGTAGCAAAAAGAGGTTTGCTTTGTGTCACTTCCTTCCGCAGCCTTCCTGAACCCTCTTCACTAGATTAGGTGCCTGTCCCAGTCATGGCTGGGTCACATAGCTCCTGGGCCCAGGCTGGGGTCATCTGCACACAGTTTTGGCAAAAGCCGGAGCCAGGAGAGCCCACAGATGTCAGGTTACCACACTGGACAGTGTTACAACGGACTCTCCCCCTCCTGCCCCATCTCAGTCCCTGACTTA
>NW_005368420.1:969698-999034 GCF_000412655.1 Myotis brandtii | reverse complement strand
TTTTTATTGATTTTAGAGATAGAGGATGGGAGAGGGAGGGAGAGATAGAAACATGAATGAGAGAGAAACATCAACATCAATGGTTGTCTCCTGCATTCCCTCCTCCCCGCTAGGGTTAGAGCCCGCAACCTGGGCATGCGCCCTGACCGGGAATGGAATCAGCGACCTTTTGGTGCATGGGTGAATGCTCGACCACTGAGTCACACCGGCCGGGCAATCCCTGACCTTTTGACTTGGAGTCACCCACCCTTCCTTACAGTCTTCCCAGCCCTGCTCAGCCCAAACCTCCCACTCTCTATCTCAGGACTGAACAAACTCTCTTACTTGGGGACAATGGAAGCCTTTGTCATCTTTTCCTTCCTCGTGTGGGCCACTATCTGTATGAGAATCCAGATTACCTCTGAGAATGTCCTCCTAGCAAGCTCTCCTGGCCGGCTGGGGTAAGTGGGGGCTGCACAAAGGAAGAATGTTATCACAGCAAACCAGGACGGGCCCGGCTTGGCTCCGTTGCAGAAAACACTCTTCACTCATGCAGAACACGCCAAATTGAAAAGATCGTGGGTTAATCAAATCCCTTTCTCCTCTGTTTTTATCAAACTCAAGAGGGGCTGGCCTATTAATTAGAAATGCTTTTTTCATGTAAAACATGGGCACTTTGGAGATAAGAAAGGAAGACCCTTGATTCTACAGTCACAATGATGTTACAGTTATTTCATTACAAGGCGCCACATTCACCGCTGGCCCCACGGACACAGCGCAGACCTCCCATCGCTCTCATGGAAAAATTCCCCGAGTCTCAGAAAGTTTCCCCGCCAGCCGACAAGGGCAAGAGTTTCTTTTTCTGAAGTCAGGATGCACTGGAGACCTCACATTTCTATACAATGCCAACAGGAGAATTTAGCAGGCTTTGATTCTGCTAACTTCTGCTAAATTTGATACACTGGCCATTAGCCTCATGTGGCTACTTAAATGAAAAGTAATTAAAATTTAACATTTGGTTTCTCAGTCCCACTAGACATTTTTCAAGTGCTCAATGGCAACGCTGTGGCTAGTGGCTCCTGTACTGGGCAGCAGAGATGCGACTATTCCACGGTTACAGGCAGTTCTGTTGGACAGCTCCACTTGTTTCAACAGGTTCACAAAACCTCCTATTTCTCATTTGGAAGAAATAGGAAAATAAAGTCAGGGATGGTTCAATATGATCTATTGCCTCTACTAGAAAAAAACCCTAAGCCCTACTTTTTTCCCTGTAGTGACACTATTAGTGTTTCCTGCTCAGCACCCATTCCCTGTCTTTTAGGAAAAGCACCATAATTTTCCTTCTGGGAGTCACCCTTCTCCTACTCACTGCTCACTGTCTTGTAGTTCAGGTGGGGCTGATCCTACTGCCCAGCCCCAGGGCCAGGCCCAGCACCTAAGCCTGACCAATCAGATTATTCCTTTCTCTTGCCCATGGTGAGCGGTTCAGTCATGTTGGCCCAATAGGACTAAACTCTTGAACTTCGGCTGGAATTGGCGGGCAGGGGTGTCCTCTTCCTGTTGGGGTTGCCAAGGAGGTAGGATATAGGACAGGAGCTATTCGCCGTCATACCCCTTCTCCTCTCTCAGGTAAAATAGTCATGTCCATGGGAGAGTCAGCCTGCAGATGACTCCACTGCAGAAGAAAGCAGAGCAGAGGGGAGGGAGGAAGAGAGGGTCCTGGTGACACTATGGGCTTCTTGGATCCAGCTGTGTTTGTTGATGGATCAACCCCTGATCTTTCCAGTCACATGAAGCTGTTACTATTAACACCTTTGTGCTAATGATTTTTCCATACACTTCTGCTTAGGCCTGTTTGAGCTGGGTTTCTGTCACTCACAACCACAATCCTGATTAATCTATGTTCAGAGAATAATAATCCATTTACAAAGGAAAGGAGGCTATTTTTTCTCTACTGACACATTTCTATTCTCAAACTATTATTAAGATTTACTTCGTGTGATAGGAAGGTATGAATTCCAGATGGGCCTCCCTGCTCCTACCTGACTCTAGGTAGACCCTACCTGGCTCATGAAGCTCCCTGACCCTGGGGAACCAGGTTACTAGGCTTAGACTACACCAAGCAGATTCCGTTTCTTGATAACTGGGATAAAATTGAAATGAAGACTGAGTTGATAATGGAGTCATGTCCGTGGGAGCGCTGGACCGAAAGACCATATAGTGCAGCTGCTGAGAACCCTGAGGTTGCTCCACCTTCACCCTGCCTGAGGCCCGTGTCCTTCTAATAAACCACCTTTAATTTGAGCTAGTTCAAGTAGGTGTCTATTCCTGACAATCAAATATGCCTGGTTAAGAAATTATCAAAAGTCTGCAAGGTATTCTCTTTGGACCAGGCAATTCCATTTCTAGGAATTCATTTCCAGAAAGTATATAAACAAAGTATATAAACAAAAATTTAGAAGATTTCCTCTTTTTGCTTGTTTGCTTTGTTTTCATTTTGATTTTTGGTAAAGTACATTGCTCTTACTGTAAGATACTACCAGCCTTCTCCTCTCTCAGATAAAATAGTCAAATGATGATGTTCATATCAAAACAGTATTAAACCTTCAATTGAATTTAAGTTCTGGGACTACCAAGTGAGGAATTTTACTTACTCTTGATAATTATTGGATGAACAGCACTCTTGGAAGGAAGGTCTTACCCACCTCCCTTCCATTCCCTCCCTTCAACCACCACACCATGTGATTTGGGAGGAAGGCTGCCTATAGCAGACTCTGGAATTCAAATCCCTGCCCACCACTTAGTAGGTGTGTAATTTGGGGAAAGTTGCAGGACCTACCTAGGCCTTAGTTTCCTCACCTAAAAAATGGGGATAATACATGCACATACAGCAAGAAGTTGCCAAAGGCTCTGATGTGCAGATAAAGGTCCCAGCACAGAGCTGGCGTATGGCCAGGACTCCACAAACAATAATATTGTCACTTGAAAATAGGGGGATGGGAAAGGAAACAGAATTCCCAGTAATAACACTCCTAGATATATACCCAAAAGATTGAAAAACAGGGACTCAAACAGATACTTGTATGCCAGTGTTCATTGTAACATTAGTCACGATCGCTAAAAGGTGGAAACAATCCAAATGTCCATTAACTGATGATGGATAAACAAAGTGTGGTATATCTATTCAACGGAATATTATTCAGTCCTAGAAAGGAAAGAATTACTGATACATGCTACAATGTGAATGAATCTTGAAAACATTATGCTAAGTGAAAGAAGACAGACACAAAGGTCACATATAGTATGAGCCCATTTATATGAAACTAGAGGCCCGGTGCACAGTTTTGTGCATCGGTGGGGTCCCTTGGCCTGGACTGCGCCCTCTCACAATCTGGGACCCCTTGAGGGATGTTGGAGAGCCATCGGGGGATGTTGTGATCCCCACAGGCCAGGCCGAAGGACCCCACTAGTGCCTGTGCACCGGGCCTCTAGTATGCATATAAGATCTTTGGTTAATCTCTTCGCTCCCTCCCCCCTCCCTACTTCCCTCTGAGATTCATCAGTCTGTTCCATGTTTCCATGCCTGTGCATTGAGCGTCTGCCCCCTGGTAGTCAGTGTGCATCATAGCTACCGGTTGAATGGTAGAATGGTCGCTTAGGCTTTTATATATATAGATATCTAGAATAGGCAAATTCAGAAACAGAAAGTGGATTAGAAGTTATCAGGGACTTTGGGGAGGGGAATGGGGATAATTATTGCTTAATGGATACATTGTTTCTATTTAGGGTGATGAAAAAGTTTTGAAAATAGTTGGTGGTGATGTTTTCACAACATTGTGAATATACTTCATGCCAGTGATGTGTATACTTAAAAGTAATAAAATAGCAGTTTTTATGTCATAGATATTTTACCACAATAAAAAAATTTTAAAAAGGGGTATGAGTTATGAGAGCTGAATACCTGTTTCAAACAGCTCACACCTACTGTTTGAATTTGACAGCCCATGGAGTGACCAAATCAACACTGATTGCCAAATGCAATCAGTCACATGAGTTTATCCCCAAATCAGGCACTGGGATCCTGCCTAGGATTGGAATGGGGTAGAAATGCATATTTCAGTTTTTCAAAAAATATATATTTTATTGATTTTTTTACAGAGAGGGAGAGGGATAGAGAGTTAGAAACGTCGATGAGAGAGAAACATCAATCAGCTGCCTCCTGCACACCCCCTACTGGGGATATGCTCGCAACCAAGGTACATGTCCTTGACCGGAATCTAACCCTTCAGTCCGCAGGCCAATGCTCTATCCACTGAGCCAAACCGGTTTGGGCCATATTTCAGTTTAAACAGTAAACTGTTTATTTAGCATCTACTATGTGCCAAGTGTTGAGCTAATTGTTGGAAATTTCTTCTGGAGTTTATGTTCTAGGTAAAAATTGCTGAATGATGATTGTGGCCTTGGAAGAAGTATCAGGGACTCTGGTAACCCGAGGCAAGCTACTAAACTTGATGGGGAGGGCATAGTCAACAGGAGGTTTCCTGGGGAGGGAGAGTTACATTTACTCTAAAACCTGAAGAATAAAGAAAAAATGCTCTACACATGAACTGAATCTTTTTGCAAGGGTCAGAATAATGTTCCAGGCAGGGAACAGCAAGTGCAAAAGCTCAGAGGAAGAGTGGGCATGGCTTTTAAAAGGAATTTTCAGTCCTTGAGTGTTGGAATCATAGCATAGGAAGGGAGATCACCCAGGTGACAGTTAAGCTGGACAGTTAAGCAGGGCCCAGTCATGAAGGGCCTTGCAGGGCAGTTAAAGAATTTCAACTTGATCTTTGGGAAGTCATTGAAAGAATTGAAGCTGGGAAATGACATGTTACAGTATTTTTAAAAAGACCTTCTTTCAGAGTTAATAAAATGAGATATTATTAGTCATAGTGGTTAGGGAAATTGCTTGTAAAAAAAAAACAACCCACAGGCACAATTTTTAACTTGACAGTATTTCATAGATATTCTGGAACATTTTTAAAAATTCATTATGCTGACACTAACTATCAAACCCCATTCCCTGGAGCTCAGCTGTGTTGTAGCTGAAAACTTGTTCAGTATGTTTATTCTACACAGCACCCAATTTTCCAAATCTCTGCAAATTTGCCCTTAACAGTAAAATACTGGGTACAGAGCATCTTCCCATTCCACCCAAATTATCCCCCTTAGCATGTGCTAACAGTCTGATGCTATGATTGTTGTTATGATAGAACAGACTGGAGCCATGTCTTATTTGTAAGCCTTTCTGGAGGAGCTTGTGGGAGTTTTCTTCTTTAACCTTATTGATATCACAGAGTAGAATCATTGGGCAACTCATTTGCCCTCTGAAACAGTCAGGAGAGACTGGGTTATGCTGCAGTAACAAGCATCTCCTAAGTCTCCATGGCTTAAACCAACACAGGCTTATTTCTCACTTGTGTTACATGCCAATCGTGCGTAGGTAGTCCAGGCTAATGGAGTGGCCTCTATCTGGGACATCACTCATCTATGACGGTAGGAAAAGAGAATATGGCGAAGCTTGTATTTGCTCTTACCTTCTGCTGCAAAGAAAACTGAACGTATTACCATCCCACCTCTTCATTCTCCCTCTATTGGCTGTCTTTTAGGCATGTTTAATATTATCCTGAATAACTATAATGAAAATAAAAATAATTATACTAAGTCTCATTTATTGTGGGCCTACTGAGTCCCAGACATAATGATAGTGTCCTATGGGCCTCATCTCATTTAATCTTATTTAAAAGGTGTTCTTTTACCACCAATTCAAAGGCAAAGGTATAGGTGTGATTGTGGCCCAGCATCCTGGAATGGAGTACTTCCTTCACCTGAACCCCCAGCAGCTCGTCTGGCCGCAGTGGAGGGAGGAAATCTTGGCCTGCAGCTAGGATCAGGGATGAGCTCTGGGCAAAGCTGGCGCCTGACCCTGCCTCTCCTGAGGTCACTTACTTGTGGCAGACCCATCGAAAGGCCATGCCACTGCGCCTGCACACTAACTCTTTCTTGTGTAAATGACAGTATTTCAGAGTTAAAATTACTGAGGAGGGACAAAGTTCAAAGACCAGATTAGTCTTCCAGCTAATTTTGTGTGATTGTGTCTGGAGGGTAATTATTAGCTTTGCAGAAACTCGTGTTTCTTTACTATAAAACTATTTCTGCAGATCTGAAAGCTACAATGGGAGGCAGATGAGCCGGCACCCAGATGAGTGAATTGTGTAACACTCAGAGCCTGGGCTGGTGATGTGCACAGAGTAGGCACTCACAAAAAGCTTGTTGAGTGGAAGAGAGAGAAAGGAACAGAGAGAAAGAAATAGACAGCGGGAGGAGGAAGGCAGATGGGAAGGGAGAGGAAATGGAGGAACAGACGCGAGCAAGGCGCGAGGCAGGGAAGAAGGCTGGTGGGCCTGGCAGAGGGACGAGGGCCTCTCTTTGCCTGTGGTAAGTGGCTGCAGACCAAAACGCCAGTGGTACCCTCAGAAACATAGATCTCTCCTGCCTTCCGATAGGGCTGGCAATCCTGTCAGTTTCCTTTGAGGAAGCTTCCAGAATGAAGAAGCTGCCCTAATCCAAATTACTGTGAGATCTGGTCCAGGTCACTCCTTTCTCTGAGCCTCTGTTTCTTCATCTGTAAAGTGGACATCAAGGGGCTCAGTTCCCCAGTTCTCAACTCTCTGTCTTATACTTGACCCACTTTACCTACTGACAATTCCTGCTGGCCCCTAAAGGCATTGGGGCCTGGGACCCCTGGTCTAGAGGCTTCATAGCACCTTGGTTCTCTACCAGTTGTCAAGGGGTCGTTTATGAGCTCCATAGAGATGTGCTTCTGATTCCTGACAATACATCCAGTATCTTAGGGCACACGAGAGTAGTAAAGGCAACAGGAAGTGTGTGTGAATTGTCCTCGGTACCTCTCATTGTTCACTAACATATGGGGGACCCTGTACCACTGTGTAATCTACGCGTGGAGAGGGAAGGCTATTTGTCTGCATAGCAACTAGAGTAAATGTCAACCAGGTGTTCATCTATTACACTGTGTCTGACAGAGAAGGGATTCTTGCAATAATGAACTATGGGAGGACATTAAAAACTACAATCCCCAGCATGCACTCTGTCTCTGTTCCTCACCTGTATCACTCCTCTATCTAAGGATACAAAAAGCTTCTTCCCTCCGACCTGTTCCCTTCTGGAATCTAAATGGTAGAAGGATAGGCCAGCAAGAAGGAAGAGTACTTTTCCTGCAGAATTGCCCCACACACAGTGGAGAATACTCCCTCCTCTCCTGCCACCCCAGTTTTCTGATTGGCACAGACTCTGGGTCTCAATACTGTCTGGGCTTGCAAGTGGGATAGGAGTTGAGTATTTTCCTACCTCCTTTTTCCCTGGAGGGGCGCCCTGTTTCAGGAGATAAAACTTGAATAGACTCCCAATTGTTTATCTCAACCCAGCTCCATCTGCCTGTATTTATGGAAATTCCTCCCAGATTCTGGCATGGGGTGCCTGTCAGTCTGGGTGTCAGCACTGTGAGCTTTCAATTCTCACTGCCTTTTTAGGTATTTCAGTGGAAAGCTGGGGAAATATGTCTCAGGGGCTGCTACTCCAGTGCCAATTTAAATCAGCCACACCCAACCTCTTCCTTTTACAGCTTCACCTACTTTTTCTCTCATTCACTCATTCAATCAGCAAACATTTACAGAGCACCTAAAATTTGCTGTGTATTGTACCACACACTGGAAATAAGGTGAATTGAAGTCTCATCTTGCTCTGTGTTCTCTCAGTCCTGTCCAGCACCCAGTTCCCTTTCTGGAACACCTTGTTTTCCTGTGGGAATCACTCTTTGCTCTCACACAAAACAGCTAGAACTTGAGTTCCTGCAGGGCAGGGACTGGGTGTTGCTCACTTCTACATCCCCAGCAACCAACCCTGAGCACAATACATATTTGTTGAAATAACACAAGCTGGAGACTCCAGCTCGTTTTCAGTTGTTCTTTATCATTTATTGAGTTTATTGAGGCCCTACTATGTGCGACTATGCTATATGAATCATCAGAAAAACTCTGTGAGGAGGCAGGAAAGATTTTCCATCATGCAGATGAGGAAAGAGGCTCAGAAAGTTTAAAGCATTTTATTTCTCTCCTCTAGCCTTTTTTTTTAAAATAGATTTTTATTAATTTCAGAGAGGGAGAGAGAGATAGAAACGGCTGCCTCCTGCACGCCCCACACTGGGGATCAAGCCCGTAACCAGGGCATGTGCCCTGACTGGGAATCAAACTGTCACCTTCTGGTTCATAGGTTGCTGCTCAAACACTGAGCCATGCCAGCTGGGTTCCTCTGGCCTTTGTACCTGTGGTTTTCCTTGCCTTGAAAACCCCCGCACCAGAGTTTTCTGCTCCTAATGCTCTTGCCTTGCCTCCCCTGTTTGCTTGGAGTCTGGGTTTGCTCCTGTGTTAATAAAGCAAAAGCCCAATGCACAAAGGGAATTCACCGACTAGCTTTCCAGAAGGCCACCCAAACTCCCGCCGACACCAGTTTCTCTGCTCTTAGCTGGACTCTCTCAGCTCCGGGAGCCTCCTGCTACTCAGAAACCCTGGCCTGCGGTTTCTGTGTCTTTGATGAATAAAAAATGGGGGAACAAATTAATTATTACTTAATAAATACAGTTCGGTTGACAAAAATCTCTCAAAACATAAGGTCCTCATGTTGGAGCCAGCCCAGATGTTCATCGCCGGTGGCTAGTGAAAGAGAATGATGCGGGGGGGCGGGGGGCGGGGAGACCTACGGGCACTGGAAGAAAGATGGCCAGGGCGTGGTTTTAGAGGGAAAATAAAATTGCAGGAGACTTTGGATGGCATAAACTCATTCTTGTGGAGAGAAAAGAAATACATATCTGTGTGCTTGTAAATATACATGTATTCATGAAGGAAATTCTAAAAGAACACAATTTTTTGAATTGTGGTAAAATACATATCCTATATAATAAAAGGCTAATATGCAAATTGTCCCCTCGGGAGTTCGACCAACTGGGAGTTTGACTGCTTGCTATGACATGCACTGACCACCAGGAGGCATCACGAAACAAAGGAAGGCCCTGATCGGCCCTGATTGCCGGCCAGGCCTAGGGACCCTACCCGTGCACAAATTTTGTGCACTGGGCCTTAATATTTGCCATCATAACCATTTTAAGTCTACAGTTTAGTGGTATCAAACACATTCATACTATTGTGCTACCATCATCACCATCTATCTCCAGAACTTTTCTATCTTGTAAAACTGAAACTCTGTATCTATTAAACACTAACTCCCTAACCCCTGTTCCCAGCCCCTGACAATCGCCATTCTACTTCCTGTTTCTATGAATTTAACTGCTCTAATACTCCAGTGTTTACCTATGCCGCCATCTTGGTCTCTCTGTGGTTAGCATTTTCATACCAGTATTTGTCTTTTTGTGACTGACTTATTTGACTTAACATGATGTCCTCAAGTTTTATTCACGTCGCAGCACGTGTCAGGATTTTCTTCCTTTTTTTAGGCTGAGTAATATTCCATCATATGTATATACCACATTTTGTTTATCCATTCATTCATTGCTAGATACCCGAGTTGCTTCCACACTTTAACTATTGTGAATAATGCTGCCAGAAATGGGAAGAACACCACATTTTTAACAAAACTAATTTCTGGGTCAGAGGGTGGAATTATGGGGAAATTTACTTCTTTTCCCTCACTGCAGTCAATTTATTTTAATTACAAAATGTACTGAATCTAGAGAAAGCCCTGACCTCCCATATACAACTTACAGAAGTGTAACCACTGTTCGGGGTATATTCTTTCACATGGGAACAGATAAAATGCATATAAATACTTTTGGAAAGGGAGAAGTGAATTATAGAATTACTCAGCTTGCTCTGACTATGGCATGCTGTATCATGGGCCTCTTTTCAAGTCAGTTGGTGTGGATTGCCTCCATTCTTTGTAACGGTTTCCTAATATTCCATTGCCGGGTGTATTTAACCCATCCTCTATTGTGGGCACAAGTTGTTTCTAGTTTTTTTGCTGTGCAATGACTGGTGCAGTGACTCTCCTTGAACAGTTATCTTTGGACATGCGAGTATAACTAGTTGCAAGATAAATTCACAGAAGCAGAATCACTATTCCAAAGGGTGTATGCATTTAAAATTGCATGGGTCTTGCCAAATTGTCTTCCCAAAAGGAGTCCGTTTTTATACTGTCATGTGCATGGGAATTTCTTTCCACACATCCTCAACCAACACCAGATAATCTCCCATTTTTTAATTTGATAAAGGTGAAGCTTATTACGATGTCAATGTGTCACCTTCAATTACAAGTGCAGTTGAATTCTTTCCACATTTAGTGGCCAGGTGTTTTTTCTTCTGCATATATGTAAATACTTTTCTCACTTTTTCTTTAAGTGGGAGCTTTTATGTTTCTTTAAGGCTTTCGTTTTCTACGTTGTGCCATTTGATTTTTTATTTTATTTTATTACAGCTAGCAAGTTCAAGTCTACAATCCCTTATCTGAATCTCTTAGGGAAGATGTGTTTCAGAATTCACAATCTGTTTGGCTCTTGGAAAGGCATCGGGGTGCATGTGCCTTATCTAACACTCCCGGCGAGGTCTTGGGCAGCCCCCTATAACCAAACACATTAATATTTCTACAGTGAAAGGTATAAACATTCCTACAGAGTGGGATGAATAAGGAATATAAATAGCCTCATATCTGCTTACATCAGATTTTGCCACCAAAATATGTTAGCAGTGAAAACTCACGGTTTTTAGAGTTCTTTGGACTTTAGAATTTTAGCTAACGAATTGTGGACCTGTATCATATTTGTGTGTGTGGTGGGGTGGGGTGGGGTGGGGGGAATAGCCGAATAAAGATAATTTTAAAATTTAATAAATAAGGCTCATGCAGGGAAATTGGCAAGTGGCAAGATCAGGATTCCTTCCCCCATCTCTGGGCTCTGAGAGGACAAGGGTAGGGGATGAGGTGCAGATGCTTTCACTGACCCTGAGCACTTAGGGAAACGGCACCCCCCCCACCCCCCCCATCACTGTCAGCTAGCTAGCCGCAGCCTTCTTCCTTGCACACTTTTTCCTTTTCCGGCCCAGCAGCTCTAACCCCACCACCTACCCTGTATTCCTGAAGTCTGCCTCCTATGCCCAGCCCAGCCCAGCCAGGACCACATTCTCAGCATCCCCTCCTCATCTGACTGCTGGTGCGGTTTCCTTTGCTCCACGCCTGAATGCAGATGAAATTAATTCATTCCCACGGAGTGCCCCAGCATGAGGTCCTCTCACCTCCCTGCTGCCCAGGGATGTAAGTCGGTGATTTCCACAAGGAGGCCCTGATGCTAATTCCTCCCCCAATATATATAAATATACAGGTGCTTCCAGGAACTGTAAATATGAATCTACTTTAGGCTTTTAGAGCTACTGTGGAATTGAATAATCATAAAAGATACTCCTTTCATGGAGATTTATGCCCTGCATTCACCCCCCGCCCCCCCGCCTCCAGTTCTCAACCGATAAAAAAGCCATATTTTACCAAAATATATCTCCCATCAGTGGATCTGGAACACCTCACTAACTGACTATATTTATTGGGAAATGATTCACATTAATTTCAGGCATCATCCTAATATTATATTTATGACAGACCGTTTGAGCATCGACAAGCGCCCTTGCCTCATTCCTGGCATACATTCTCTGTTTCTGCAAATACATATTGTAAACACTACCTGGAGAGATAGAATCATAAAACTAAAACAGGTTATCTTTGGAAAATCTGTTAATCCTAATCAAATACAACAAGCACTCACCTGATTTTTGAGAAGCTGAGAAGCTTTGCCCAAGGTCCGTGGGAGTATTTGTCTTGGAACTTTCTTATTCCAACCCTTCCCTCTCCCCCCGCAACACACACTCTGAGATGTGATGAGACTTTTTCATGCTGTGGAGACCCTCACAGTGATCCAGCCCTGACTGACAAATCCTGCCAAGTGAATAGTTGCTCAGTGTGCAGAAGGAGAAACTAAAGGGAGAGAGGAGGCCAGGGACAGGATAAGATGGGGGCGAGTTTGCTCAGTGAATCCATTTTATGTGGCCTGATGCAGCAAGTGCGGGGAAAGACCCAGCGAGAGAAAATGCAGAACGCCCTGAGAATACGGTTCCTTTGGACAAACCAGAAGAAGAGAGAGAGCAGGGGCCCTTCTCTGATGCTGGGAGGGAAAGGTTCAAGGGTTTATAAGAATAGAGATCTAATATTTCATCTTTAATTGTGTGTGCAGTGGGATGTACCTCCCCACACTCACACCATTGCAGCTGTCATGTTTGGTAAAGGGCACAATCCAGGACAACCTCCCTCCAGAGCAGCGGTTCTCAACCTGTGGGTCGCGACCCCTTTGGCGGTCGAACGACCCTTTCGCAGGGGTCGCCTAAGACCATCCTGCATATCAGATATTTACATTACGATTCATAACAGTAGCAACATTACAGTTATGAAGTAGCAACGAAAATAATTTTATGGTTGGGTCACAACATGAGGAACTATATTTAAAGAGCCAGAAGGTTGAGAACCGCTGCTCCAGTGGGAGATGTTCTGGAGAAATGGGACTGGTTACTTTGGGTTGCTATAGTCTAAGGCAGCTGTTTCTACCTGCCCTCCATTCATTCTGGCATCTGTGAACAGCACCCCTTCCTCACCCCTATCCAAGCACTCAAGTGAAGCCCACCCCAACCCTTGGCTCCAAGGATGAATGAGCACATGACTTAGACCTGGCCTGTAAGAGTATTGTATCCTTTTAGACTCACTGATTGGTTCCTGGTAACCATGTGATTGAGACCTGGCTAATCAGAGCATTCTGTTCTCCTACAATGATTGGCCTCAGGCCTGGCCAAACAGAGGTTGCTATCCTTCTGGTTATAGCAGTTGCTTCCAGGATTGACACATGACTAAGACTGGCTAATAAGAACAACTCACCTCCCTGTCCTCAGAGATTGGTACATGAAAGCCAGGCTGAAAAAAAGCTGCTCCAGAATTTGTGCTGGAACTTTAGAGAAGGAAAAGTGAAGCTCTCTTTAGACAGGGACTTTTGAGGGATAGGATGTAAACTTGAATGCCTAGCAGCCATTTTGCCACCATGAGGAAGAACCTGCTTGGGCATAAAGATCATAGAGAAGGCCCTGGCCGGGTAGCTCAGTTGGTGAGAGCATAATCCTGATACACTAGAGTTGCAGGTTGGATCCCTGGTCAGCGCATATACAAGAGTCAACCAATGAATAAATAAATGAGTGGAACAACAAATCAATGTTTCTCTCTCTAAAAGACCATAGAGAAAAACAGTGGAGAGATAAGGAAAGCTGCATTCCTAATAACAATAATTCTAATACTAATAATATCTGACTCTTATATTGTGCTTACCATTTCCAAACTCCACTCTAGAGTTACACCTGTAGTGATTCATTTGGCCCTCCTAACAACCCTAGGATCCTGGTACTTTTATTCCTTCCACTTCACAGATGAGGACATGGAGGCAGAGAAGTCACTCAGTAAGTGGTAGAACCAGAATTCAAATCCAAGTAATCTGGCTCCAGAGTCCTTATTTATAACAACTATGTATCACTCAACAAACAATTATTAAGCACCCACTGTGTACCAGGTTCTGTGGAGACATGAAGATGATTCATCTCTGATCTCCGGTCTCCAGGAGCTTAGGGTCTAGGAGAGGTGTCCAGAAAGCCGGCAGCCTAGCCTATGGAGTGTGACCAAGTGCGACTACAGTAGCCACCCTCAGCTTGTGACTGCTGAATACCGCCTGCTTCGATTTGCAAAGGAACTCATTCTCTTCAGGAGAGCAACTCTAGCCCTAACAGGCCTTCAAAAATGTCAGGGGTATTTTTAGCCCAGAGAGTTGGTGCATCCAGTGGCAGATTGGAGAAACGAGGCTGTGCTCTGGGGAAATGAAATGTGAAGCCACAAGAAACTCTATCAGGAGAGGGGTTGGGCTCAGGGGAGACTTGGGGGCTTCAGGGAGACATGAGGAAAGAAGCCAGGCTGCTAAGCATTTGGAACTGGAGAGGGGTGGCGCACTCAGAGGGATGGACAGTGACACTGTCCAGTCCAGGCCAGCGATGGTTGCTCTCACGTGATGACTGCAGCACCATCTCTCAGGTGTCTTGCTGTAGTCATTCTCCACTGGCAGCCACCTGTGCATATAGACCCAAGAGAATGAAAGACAGGGACTCAAGCATTTGTATATACATGTTCATATCTATACTATTCACAATAGCCAAAAAGTGGAAAAAACTCAAATGTCCATCAACAGATGAATGTATAAATCAGTGTAGTCTATCCAAACAATGAAATATTATTCAGCCATAAGAAGGAAGGATAGATGCTACACCATGGATGAAACTTGAAAACATTATGTGAGTGATTGAAGCTAGGCACAAAAGGCCACATATTGTATGATTCCACGTATATGAGATATCCAGAATAGATAAATCCATAGAGACAGAAAGGCGATTGGTGGTTGCCAGGAGCTGCGGTGAGGAGGAAATGGGGAGTGGCTGCTAAGTATGGATTTCCATTTGAGGTGATGAAAATATTCTGGAACTAGATAGAGGTAGTTGCACAACATTGTGAATGTACTAAATGATACTGATGTTTACTTTAAAAAAAAAGATTTTTAAAATTGATTTTTAGAGAGGATGGGAGAGGGAAAAAGAAACATCGATTGGCTGTGATCCTGGATTAGATCCTGGACTGGAAAAATAATCATTGTAAAATCAATTTTAGGCCAATTGGTGAATTTTGAACATGGAATCTAAAATTCAGATTCTAGAACTGTATCAGTATTAAGTTTCCTGAATGTGGTAATTGCACAATAATTACATAAGGGAATGACCTTGTTCTTAGGATATACACACTGAACTGTGGGAGTAAAGGATCGTGGTAGTGACTGCATTAACTCACAAATGGTTTTGGGGGTTATATATATTACACACACACACACACACATATTCATATAGACAGAGAGAGAAATTAAGCAAATGTCAACATTTGGCAAGTCTGGAGAAGTTCAGGGAGTTTGTTGCACTTTTCTTGCAACTCTTCTGTTACTTTTTTTTTCCAAATAAAAAGTTTTGAAAAATGTCCATCTGCAGAGAGTAAAAGCAGCTCACTTTCCACCGAGGGAGGGGCTCACACTTTGGGAAACACTACTTGGTGCAATTTCTGCATCTCTCTTTCCCTTTCCTAGTTCTTACCCTCACAGCGCAGTCTCTCCTGAGTATGCCCTACCTACGCATTTCCCTCTTAGATTCAGGCCCCACATTAGCATATTAAAGGTTCTGGAAAGTCCTGCAGCCACAAAAATGTTGAATGCTTTTTGTTGGGGTGAGGGGTTACTGTTTTTGAGCCCTTACTATGTCCCTGTTATACTGAGAGCCCTAGGAGATGGATGCTGCCATTACACCCATTTCACAGTTGAAGGAACTGAGGCTCAAAGAGGCAAAGTCACATATCCAAAGGTTACTGGGAAGCTGAAGAACAGGGATTCAATACCACCCTTAGTTACCATGATATGCCTGCTTGGGGAGCCACAGCACAATTATTGGAGAGAACTTAGTGGCTGAGAGCAGGGATTCTAGATTCAAATTCCAGCTCTGCCACTTGCTAGCTTTGTGATCTGGAACATCACTTATCTGTACCATGAGAGTGGTGACAATTAAATGAGTCAGTACAAGGCAAGCACTTAGAGCAGTGTCTGACACAATGCCTGGGAGAAATGGAGACTCAGAGAGATTAAGTGACTTGGCCAAGGACACACAGGAAGTTGCAGGTTTAGGGATTGAACTCAGGCCTGGTAGACCCCAGAGACCCAGCTATGATGCTGTGTCCTGCTGACCCTGAGCTCTGGGTTGAATTCACCTTCTGGTTCTGGTCCCCATGTGCACCCGTATCACAGCTCCCTTCCAGTTTCCCTGCCCTAATCAAGGCTTATACCCATTTTCCTATTCTGAGGTGGCTCCAGTCAACCCTCATGAGGACAGGAAACATTGCTTCTGAGCCCCTTGCTTGTATCTCCAGCTCACATCCCACACCCAGCCTCCCTGGGAAGCTGAGCGCATTGTCCCTGCCACCAAAGAAATCTAAACTGCCGCTGCAGCCAGCCCGTCCACTCGAAACCCATGGGCTGCTAGATTGTCCCTCAGGCTCACCCACCTGCCAAATGAACTGGGCCACACTAAAGCCAGCATGGGAGATATTTATTCAGCAAAGAGAGTAAAACAACAACAACAATGAAAACAACAGGGTCGGAATCCATTTCAGCCTAACCGATATTTTACACAATTGGATACGTTTGACTAAACTAATACATATGTATGGGGACTGGTGCATTTCCATTCAAACCAATGTAAATTACCTTTGACCAATATATTTTCCTGGAAATCAATGCATTTTAACGCGAGATAATATTTATGAAATTGAATTTTTTATTGAAGCTAATGCAATTCTATTCTATTTTATGCATTTTTATTAAACTAATGCATTTTAAATTAATCCATTGTATATTAAGTACAACAGACATTGGTACTTACAGTAAAATAATATATGCCTGCTGAAATCAATACAGTTTTAAAACCGGGTGTTTTCCATTTAACTGAAGGATGTCAAGAGTACGCAGCCATGAGTTCAGGGCATGTGAATGTGAAATTATGTCTTTTTCCCCCCAAAATCATTATCACATAAAAGATATTGTGCCTCAGGATATGGTCAGAAGCTCTAGGATTTAGAATTAATTTACTATTATGACAGCCAACTCAATCAAACATCCTACTTGACCGACTTTTTGACCAAGTGGACTGGTGATTCTTAATCATAGGGAGCGATGCAAGTCAGTTGTCACTGCTAATAAAATACTGAAATTTGCAAATAATTTACCTTGAAATGAAAGCTAATATTTTGAATCAGACAGGGTCTTGCAGGAAAAGATGGTACACTCAAACTGGTATTTTGAGAGGAGTTTAATAAAGAGAGTATTTATTAAGGCGAGGGCACGCTTAGAAAAAGCAATGGGGTAGCCCCCTGCGGCTAGTAACCAGGGGAGCTCTTACCATCTGGGCATACTGGGACCTGGAGGGAGCGGCTGGCAAAGAGAGAGAAACTCAGTCTCCCTTGACAATCCCACAGAGAGGGGGCTAGAGGAATAAATACCTGCCCTCTCTCCTCCCTCCTGATCGCTTGTTGATACTTTCCAGTGGCCAAATCAACCAGAAGGCAGAGGACAGGGACACTGTTGCTGCAGGACTGGGGCAGCATAGCATAAGCTGGATAAAGGTGAAGGGTGAACTTGGACAGACAAATAGAAGATACCAGCACACCTACTGAGTGCTTATTGCACACTAAGTGCTTCCTCAGTTAAATCTCACAACACCCTGGGAGGAAGGTACGACTCTTATTCCCATTTCCAGCATGGGGACATTGAGGCTCAGAGAGGTTAAGTGGAAGTGCTAGGGCGTGGGCAGAGGTTCATCCAACTTTGAGGAGGAAGGGGACAGTTTCTGGGAAAGACTTTTCTCTTGACTAGAAGAAGACAAGGTTTTCTTTAACCTCATCATACCCCCTTCCTTGCTGCTTGGAACTGTGACATGAGGACCTGATGTCTGGACCCCTGGCAGCCATCTTGTGACTATGAGAGGAGACATCACCAGCACACTGAATAAAGTAGGGCAGAAAGAGCAAAGGAGCCTGGGTTCTTGCTGCTATTATTGAGTCCCTAAACCAAGCCCAGAACCTCCTACCAATAAGCTTCCTGATAATTAACAGGAAACACTTTTGTCTGTTAAAGCAATGTTGTTGAGTTTCCTGTTACTTGTAGCTAGAAGCGTTCCTGACTGATACACTGTTACAGATACATTGCTTTAATATTTATTCATGAACATACTGTATATTATCTTTGTAAAAAACAAAAAATCAAATAACTTTTTAACCACTCCCCTCATCTAACTTCACTAAATTGGTCAAGGGCATTTTTTCCCCTTCAGGACAAAACCCAGATGTGCATGTTTTTTTTTTTAAATATATTTTTTATTGATTTTTTACAGAAAGGAAGAGAAAGGGATAGAGAGTTAGAAACATCGATGAGAGAGAAACATTGATCAGCTGCTTCCTGCACACCTCCTACTGGGGATGTGCCTGCAACCAAGGTACATGCCCTTGACCTGAATCAAACCTGGGACCTTTCAGTCCTTAGGCCAATGCTCTATCCACTGAGCCAAACCGGTTAGGGCTGTGCATGATTTTCAAGGCTGAATTCACAGACCTACTTTATTACGTTTTTTTATACAAGGTTTTCTCATTATGCACATTTAGTTGGCAGAACAGCTCGAGCGTGTGCATTTCTGTATTCCCTCTTGTTGAGAACCCCATTTGTAGCTCTCACAGGGCACAACACTGCTATTGTTGCATTTCCTGTGAGAGAACCTTAAAAACCTGCTCTCTCCCACCTCCATCAGCTCCGAGTCTGTTCAGGGAAACTTTCAGGATTCCCAGTTCCAACCACAGAACTCCAGAAGCCTTGGGGGAGCTCATGGCATTTCCCTAGAACTCTCAGTTGATAACAAGCATCTTCCTCCTATGAGAGAATTTTGTTCCTAATTTTCATCTTGCTCCTGCCTCTGAATATAAACTCAAAAGACTCAGGGGCCTCAAGGGCTTGAGAAATTTACTCCTTTCTCAAAGATTTACAGTGATGAGATTCCTTAATTTCACCCATTGCTTTGGGTCTGCTGAGCCTCAGTTTTCTTAACTGGAAAATGGGAGTGATGCTTAGGATTTACCTCATAGGATTGTGGAGGGAGAGGAGTTAAAACATGTGGAGTGACTGGACAGAGTGAAGCTCAATATCTCTAGGCTCTTATGAATAGCAAAAGAAATATCATTATTATCTCTTTGAGAGTCTTAATGTAGCCATCCACATTACAGTCAGCTTCCTCAGTGCTATCTGTCTTTATCATGAAGAAATCTAAGTCATTAGGATATCTAAAACTTGAATGAGTATTTTATGAATTTATCCATAGCACTGAGTTATTGGGAGTTAAGAGCTTGGGTGTTAAAATCAGAGAAACCCAGGTTCAAATCCAACCTCCCATTTCCAGCTGTGTGATCTTAGGCAAGTCACTTTGCCCCTCTGAGCCTCTCAGCCTCCTCATTTAGACAATGAGACTAATAATGGCTGGCTCATGGACTGGCTCGAGGAATTAATCAGGTTATACATGGAAAGTTCTGAACACAGGGCTCTTAAGAGCATCTGCCATCTCTCTTTATAGCTGTCTTTTTTTCTCTCTCTTGGTGTGCACAGAAATAAGTATGGAGAGATAGATGCAAAGCTCTATGGTCTACATGCTATTCTGTCTCCAGAGACAGATGGAGAAAGGAGGAAAGTACAAAGAGGTTATTGGTTGAGTTGGAAATACCTTTTTTTTTAAAAAAATAAAAGTGATCTCAAAGTTTATAGAAAAGATAGAAGGGTTTCATTATTAACATTTTAATATTGTTTCTAGATTCCAAACTCTTTGTGGGTTAAGACCCAGTTAATGAACCTTAGTGTTCTGCACAGGGCTTGGTACAGAGCAAATGCCCAATCAATGCTTATTGCTCTAAATTCATCTATGAATTAGTCTGCTCAGGCTGCCATAACAAAACAAAACAAAACAAAACAAGGCTAAGTCCAAGATCAGGGTGCCATGATGTTCAGGATCTGGTGGTGGCTCTTTTCCTAGCTTGGAGAGAGATTGATAGAGAGGTCTGGTATCCCTTCTTATCAGAGCATTAATCCTATCATGGAGGTTCCACCCTCATGACCTCATCTAAACGTAATTATTTCCCAAACCCACCATTCCAAATACTAGCGCATTAGGAGTTAGAGCTTCAACATATGAATTGGGGGTGGGAGACACAATTCAGTCCAGAGCAGTCCCCTTTGCAACTTCAGCTGCAAAGTAGATCAAACCTCAAGGTGAGAAGATATACAAACCTTGGAGAAGGAGGAGGGGAGTGAAAAGGAGTTTAGAGTGGGCATTATAGGGAACCACAGGCCACCCACCCCTCTTGGCTCTCACTAGTGGTATAATGGCGAAGTGTTCAGGATCTGGAGTTCATGGCTCGGCTCCATTGCTGTGACATCTTGGGCAAGTGTCTTACCCTCCCTGGGTGTAAATTTCTCTGCTTGTAAAATTAGGACCATAGGAAATAGTGCTGCATTTGCCTGTATGCCATTCCCCTTTCTTGTGAAATCAGCCTCTTGGTTTTCTTTTGGCTAGCTTATACCCTTGTGGCTTTGCCCCCCATCACCACCCTGCTCCAGCTATAGAATTAGGCTGCAATCTAGGCCTGGTCTAGTAGAGTCAAGGGGATTGGTTCTTGCATATGCTTATGATCTGACCTGGACCAATGAGAGTCTTACCCAGGATTTCTGATGGGATCTTTTGGAAGAGGCTCTTTTTCCCCCGGAGGATGTTAAGAAGGGAGGATGGAAGTATGGACTCTGGCAGCTATCTTTGTGACCCAGAGGAGAGAAGCCTGGCTGAGAATGAAACCAACACAGAAGAAATCAGAGCTTAGAGAAGGGATCCATAATCAAACTTTCCAGTTAAATAAGCAAATGAACTATCTTTGACGTAAGCCAGTTTAAGTTATGTTTCTGATCATTACAACCAGAAGCATGTGACTCATTCAAATGGATTGGATAGAACTGTTGACATTAAACAGATAACCAGATATTTCTCCAGCAAAATGGTTTTATTCAGGAACAAAAAAGCACTGCATTCTAATGGCAAACCAGGTGTGCAAGTCCACAGAAACAAAGGAGAGGAACTGTCTTTTATGAACTTGGAAGGAGCTGCTGTAAATGAAGTCTGTTGCAGGAAATGGAAGTTTCGAAGTATGGTGAATTCTCATTGGCTGAGTTATGGCGGCCTCCCATTGGCTGAGCTGTTACTGCGCAAAAGGGAATCTTTCCTTCCTCACACTTAGGCAGTGAAGTAGTGTCACGTCCTGCGGGAGATGCAAAGTATGGTCTCTTCCTGTTGGGGGTCAGTAGTGTGTACTGAGGAACCTATAGGTCCGAGTTCTCTTCTAGCCTCCCACCTCCATCTGAAAAGAGGTTTATATTTATTAATTTTCTCAGATCTACCTCAGTGTTGCTCACCTGGGCAGATGCCATCAGATTCTCTTGGGTGGGAAGTTCTGCACCATATTTGCCTGCAGCCGTGAAGAGCATTAGATGTGTCTGCATCTGCACCGGTGACTAATCAAGGACTCATACCGCTCTGGACCCTCACGACACTTCTGGGAGGTGGCCGAGCAGCTGCTCTTATCTTATGGAGGAGAGACTATGGTGCTGGCCCTGCATGCTTTTCCCTCTTCCTGCTTCCATTTTGCACCTGTTTAGCCGCCACTTCTACCCCACACGGAGGCGCTTGTCTGTGGGGGAGGAGCTGAGCCCACTCCCTCCAGTCAAAATTACCCTCCGCCAGCCAATGGGCATGTGACTCCATTCTGGCCAATGAGATGCAAGGTCAAACTGCTGGGCGGGGCTTCTGGGAGAAGTCTCTTGAGCCTCAGGCGGAAACTTCCTGCGAGCTTCGTGCTGCCGGAAACACCGCGTGCGCCATTTTGCTTTACTCTGAGGTGGAAACCGCGAGGACAAGCTTCGAGCAGGAACATGGAAGGTGCCGGCATCTGGACCGGAACCGCCGAATCACCCATCTGGAGCTCTACTCCCCCTCAGCACTCCCCGGTATGTGAGGCAATATTGTCTCTTTCTTTCCACCAATTGTGAGTAATACAATCCCATTTTATAGATGAAAGAATTTCAGAGCAGGGAAGCGCTTTCTCTGATACATGTATAGTCAGGATTATTTTGGTTGCAGTAACTCAAACAGCTTAAGAAAAGACAAAGGCATTTATAGACTCAAGTACATTCAGAGTGTGGGGACAGACAAAAGTCCTTCAGCTGGTGAATGGGAAAACTGAGGGACAGTCCTACGGTGTATTATTATTAGTCAGCAATACAAAGGAAAAAATTACGGCTATGCCAGCAACATGGCTGATCCTCAAATGCATGATGCTAAGTGGAAAGTCAGACTCGGAAAGGCCACATACTGTGTGATTTCATTTCTATGACATTCTGGAAAAGGCAAAATTTTACAAACAGAAAACAGATCAGTGGTTGCCAAGGGATTGGGGGGCTGCAGGGGAGGCAAGGGAGCAGGCGGCAAAGGAGAATGGGGGATTTGGAACTCGGATAGAACTGTTCTGAACCTTGGATTCTTCTGGATCTTGGTTGTGATGCTAGTTAAACAACTATATGTGTTTGTCAGAACTCACAGAACCACACAGGAAAAAGGGTGAATTTTACTGTATGTATATTATGCTTTAAAAATAAAACTAAGCCCTAGCCGGTTTGGCTCAGTGGATAGAGCGTCGGCCTGTGGACTGAAGGGTCCTGGGTTCGAATCTGGTCAAGGGCACATACCTGGGTTGTGGGCTTGATCCCCAATGTAGGGCGTGCAGGAGGCAGCTAATCAATTCTCTCTCATCATTGATGTTTCTATCTATCTCTCCCTATCTCTTCCTCTCTAAATCAATAGAAATATATTTGAAAACAAATAAAAAATAAAAGTGAGAGTTCTGAGGTAGGATGGGGAGTTACTCCTTAATGTTTCCATTTGTGGTGATGAAAACTTTTGGAAATAGTGATGATGGTATGTATGGTTGCACAGCGTTGTGACTCTAATGCCACTAATTGTACATTTAGAAATGATTAAAGTGGCATTTTATGTTAAGTATATTGTACCACAATTTTTAAAGTGGAAGAAAAAAGAGTCCAGGTATAGATTTCAGGCATGGCTGGATCCAGGATTCTCTCCATCTCTCAGGCTCTCTTTTCCCCACCTTGGCTTTATTCCCAGCAGGCTCCCCCCAAAGTGGTGACATAGATGGCCTTGGTCAGTTCTGGGGATATCCCCTCCCAGCTTAGCAACATGAGCAGGAGGGAAGTGCTTCTTTCCCAATAGTTCCTTTAAGTCCGATAGTTGGCTTGCCTTGGGACATGAGCTTGCCCCTCAACCAGTCACTGGGGTCAAGGAGTTGAAATGATCTGATATGCCTACTCCTGGTTCTGGGGAAAGTAGCTGTACCCATACCCCTTGGAGGGAGAGTGGAGAGGGAAGGATCTCAAAGAAAACCAAGGAGCTTTGTCAGCAGCCCCTACACCCAAGTTAATGTTGAATGGCCCAGCCCCAATTCTCTGCCCGACATTTATGCAGGCTGTGCCATTCTGTCCTTACATTTTCTCCAGCAAAGCCCACGTAGGTACAACATACACTCATCATCTCATCCCTGGGTTTGCATAAAAACCCACGTCCACGAAGTAGCAACTGCAATGTTTTTCAATCACACAGCAAAGATATTTAAAAATATCACCCATATGTGTTTTAAATACAGGCAAATAGCTGGCAAGGCAGCAGGCTTCACACCCGCGTGCCATTCTGAGTTATAATCTTCTCGCTTCCAATTCTTGAAATCACACGTTGAAGGCCAGGCAAGCACAGAACGTGGCTAAGGCTGTGCTTCTATCCAGAATCTTCCCAACCCTGAGCTCCCCAGCTTTCTTTTCTGGTGGAGGAAACAGATTTGATCCTGGGAAGGAATGTAAGGGCTTCTGGGCTTGAGCTGAATTATTTGTGCTCTGCTGAGAACACAGAATTGAAACTAGGAAGTTTTTAGTGGAGTTTGAGGAATTTCCAACCTCCTTCATGATACCATCCTTACCAGTCTAGCTCTCTCTTTCCCCCCTCTGCCTGCCCTTGATTATATGTGATCTTATAACTTGAGATTCCCCATGTTTTTTTCACCTTCTAGATTTATCCTTTCCTTTAATAGCAAAATAATTCCCTCTACTATGAGTAATTCCAACTGAGTGGCTAAAGTTATAACAGATCCTATATAATAAAAGGCTAATATGCAAATTGACCAAAGGGTGTAACAACCGGTTGCTATAATGCGCACTGACCACCAGGGGGCAGACACTCAATGCAGGGGCTGCCCGTTGGTGGTCAGTGTGCTCCCACAGGGAGCAGGCCTAAGCCAGCAGTCGGACTTCCCCAAGGGGTCCAGGACTGCGAGAGGACAAGCTGGGCTGAGGGACACCCCTTCCCCCCAGTGCATGAATGTCATGCACCAGGCCTCTAGTTATCTTATAAAAGAAGGGCAGAAGTAGGTGAGTCTGAGTCTGGTGTAATCAGTGGCTATGTGACATCAAGTCTTTACCTTGCCATCCTCTGTGTGGACTTCACCCTTAGCCTGCTTCCCCTCATGGCCCCATAATAGCTGCCCCTGCACTAGGTATCTCATCTAGGAACAGAAAAGCCCACGGAAGCACTTCAGCAGATCTTCCTTCACATCTCATTGGCTAGAACTTAGTCACATGTTCACTCCAAAGCAATAACTAGCAAGGACAATAGGAGGAGCACCAAGAAGAGTAGGAAGAAAAAGGAGGAAGAGGAAGAAAAAGAAAAGGAGATGGAAGGGAAGGGGCAGAGTCACAGGGAAGATTTCTGAGAAATCTCAGGGAGCTTTTGTAATATCTTCTTTATTTAAAAAAATATATTTTATTGATTTTTTTACAGAGAGGAATGGAGAGGGATAGAGAGAAACATCGATGAGAGAGAAACACTGATCAGCTGCCTCCTGCACACTCCCTACTGGGGATGTGCCCACAGCCAAGGTACATGCCCTTGACCGGAATCGAACCCGGGACCCTTGAGTCTGCAGGCTGACGCTCTATCCACTGAGCCAAACCGGTTAGGGCTAATGTCTTCTTTATAATTTCTCTTGGGATTGATTCACATTTCATTCTTGCCATCTTTATACCCTTCCTCCTGGCTCTGGCCCCTTCCTGTTCCCTTTGCCTTGGTGCTTCATGGACTTGACTAAGATGCTTTGAGTGTCACTAGTCTTGTTTCAAAAGTTCTGGAATATGAAAGTTTTTATTTTCAAGTTTGTGGCAAACTTGTTTGGCTACAAAATCTGCCCAGGACCATGCAATATTTAAACTTAAAAAGCAAAACAGAAAAACACAGCCAGGCAGCCACAGATTCAGGATTCAAACCCAATAGTGTTATACTTCCAAGTCCAGACTTCTGCACCACATACCATGCCACATCAAAACCTGACTTCCCTGTCTCTGGCATCATCATGCAGCCATTTCCCAGTGCTAATTTTTAAATAAAATGTGGTTGCCCCAGCCAGTTTGGCTCAGTGGCTAGAGCATCAGCCTGCCGACTGAAGGGTTCCGGGTTTGATTCTGGTCAAGGGCACATTCTTGGGTTGCAGACTTGATCTCCAGTAGGGGCATGTGGGAGGCAGCCAATCAATGATTCTCTCTTATCATTGATGTTTCTATCTCTCTCTCCCTCTCCCTTCCTCTCTGAAATCAATAAAAATATATTAATAAAATAAAATAAAATAAAATAAAATGTGGCGCATACAATTTTCTGTACCTAATCTCTCTCTTACATTTGTCTCTTGTCTGGACCACCATCTGTCCTTCTGAGCCGTTGACGCTTCATCAGTGGGGCGAGGCCTTGCCAGCCAAGTTCCCTCACCTTCATGCCACTTAGGAGCCTCTAGCAGATGCAAGTTTTCTGACACAGGCTCCCATAATTAGCAGATGCTCTTTAATTAGTGTTGTTTTCATTGCAGTTGTTGCCTTCCTGAGATTATCTTAATTCTTAATTCCATAGCCCTCAGGATACACATGTTGCTTATGTGCCATTTGCCTCTCTGGGGATTAGGAGGAAGAGTGAGATTGTTGGGGATTCTTATGATGGAGGGCTCACCCTTTAAAACCAGACTTTAGTTTTTAGGGAAATTTCCAGACTTAGCAGAGGCTGGGAGGTTAGAGCTGATAGAACAGCTCAGTAGAGTAGGGAATGGGAGAAATCCAGCCTGCCTGGATTTTAATTTCTGGCTCTGTGAGCCTGGGCAGATTACATCATCTCTGTGCCTCATCTGTAAAATGGGAATACTAATAGTGCCTATTTTGTGGGTTTGTTGTGATGTTAAGTGAGGTAATTCTTAATGCTTATAACAATGATTAAGTTATAATTAATTATAATTATATAATTATTATATTGGTCACCTGAGAGTCATCTGTCACCCACACCTCCAAGAATCACTTGGATCCCTGGGACAACACTAATAACAGTTAGCATTTATAGAGTGCTTATTGATGTTGGGCTCTTTGCATGCATCATCTCATTTAATTCTCACCCCAACACTGGGGTCCCAGGGGTGAGCACCCTTTGTACAGATGGGGTTCAGAGAGGTAGAGTGACCTGCCCAAGGTCACATTTTAAAAGTGGCAGAGCAAGGAGTTGAATCTGAATTTAAATTGGCTTTCTTTCATTCCAGCCCTGCTTCTTGTCAATCCCTAAACTATTCCCATATTTAGTTTGAGAAAAATGGAGATAGAGAGTAACTGACTTGGCTTTCATAATATTGTTTGCTTCTTCCAACTACCCCGTTTGGGGCTTTATCCCATTTTACAATTGATGAAACATGTTCAGGGGTGTGGAGTGACTTGCCCAAGGACACATATCTAGGAAGTGGAGAGCCAGGATCTGCATCCTCATTTGAACCCACCTCTGATTTCAGACTCATTGTAGGCTCTCAATCCCTGAGATACATAGCAATTGATTTTGTGCTGCTTCCAACACCTTTTTGAGTTTTTAACCCCATTTTATAGTTGAGTATTCTGAGGCTTGGAAGAGAAGCCAGCAAGTGGCAGAGTCAGTGATTCAAACTCCTCCTCTGGACCCAATGCTCTTTTTTCCTGCCTTTGGCCAGGATATGCTGCCCAGGTTAGGGGATAGAAAGAGAAGGGAGTTCTAAAGGGATAAGGGTGCTCCAAAGTTTAGCTTTGGGTTCACTTACTTATTGCCAGCCAATCTGGGGGCTGTCCAGAGCCCTCTAGTCGCAGGGGCTCTCAGGCTTGAGGTGTGTTGGCATATACACCAAGTGTCCACCAGGTGGTGCTTTTGCCAAAGGCCGGGCTCCTGGAGATCCCAGGACAGGCCTCACTACCCTACCCGGGGAAGGTAAAACCGGGCACACACTGTATGTATCTGCATAGTATGCTCACTCGTGTGCACACACAGGCTGTACCGATCTGTGTAAGAACACACAGGTGTGTCCCAGAGAATCTGTTTATAGCCTGTATGCAAATGTTCATGAATACCAGGTACAGGCATGTAGGAGTGTGTGTGCATGTGCAAATGTGTATACCTATGAGAGTGTGCAGAGGGGTATAGACAGACAAAGTTTGTGAGTGCGGGTGGGTATGCATGTGTGTGCACGTATGTGCAAATATTTTTGTGAGTGTGTGCAAAAGGGGGTGTATCACATGGGTGGTAGATCTGCCTAGCCTGAGGTCCTGAGGATCATTATAGAGTTTCTTTCTTAAGCTGGGCCAGATGACATCTCAGGGTCCCCAATGCCTGGCACATTTGCCAAAGACCCTGCTGGATGGCAGGTTTGGGAGCAAGAAGGGTCATGGCAGAAGGGCTAGATTTGCTTCCAGGGTCTGGGAGTGTTTGAATTGTGGTGGGGACACTTCGCTTCCCAGACACTGAGTTCTTTAGTCCACAGAGATTTCTGTGGTTGGAGGAATGGGGACCCACCCTTCAAAGGACAGCATCTAGAACAGCCGTGGGCAAACTACGGCCCGCGGGCCGGATCCGGCCCGTTTGAAATGAATAAAACTAAAAAAAAAAAAAAAAAACCGTACCCTTTTTTTTAATGATGTTTACTTTGAATTTATATTAGTTCACACAAACACTCCATCCATGCTTTTGTTCCGGCCCTCCGGTCCAGTTTAAGAACCCATTGTGGCCCTCGAGTCAAAAAGTTTGCCCACCCCTGATCTAGAACCTTCATCTTGGATTCCTAGAGCTCTGGAGAGTATGGCTGGAAACTGGGTATAAGGAGTGTTGGCTCAGAGTTCTACTCTGACTCAGCCCCTTACCAACTGGAAAGTGAATTCAAAACCCCATGGAGGAGTTAAAGGCAAGTGAGGAAGAGAAGAGGTAGTATTCAGGGTTAAGAACTTGAGCATCGGCATCAAACCGAACAAGACTTGACCTTCAGTTCTGTTACTTACAGGCCAGGTGACCTTGGGCAAGTCACTTACCCTCTCCCAGACCCCATTTCCTCAGCTATTAAAAGGAGGAAATGGCAGTGCTTACCTCCAAGGGCTGTTACAAGGAAGAAATTAGATAATGGGCAGAGCATGCCCAGCTTGTGGAGAGCAGCCATAAACTGCAGCATTACCATTATTTTTCTGTCATATGGGGCCAACTGGATTATCTTTTGGTTTTTGGAAACCAAGAGCTGAGGAATCAAGCTCCATGAAGGCAGAGAGTGGTAACTCGGGGACTGGTTGCCAGGGTGGCAGACATAGCTCCTATGGGTCTAATTTGTCTGAATGGCATCTTCTAGAAGCACCTTCATTTCCTTCTCTCCTGCCCTGAGCACATGCAGCAGGAAAAAATAAAGCTGGGGTCAAGGCTTTTGCAGCAGGACTACCAAATGGTACACATTTTCCCACATAGCTTCCAAAACATGCTCAGCCATTGTTCTGTTACGTGAACTTGAGTAAGCTAGTCTGTCTCACTGAACCTTAGTTTGCTTGTCTGTAAAATGGACGTAGCTGTGATAGATGTGAGATTTGAGGAGAATGTTGGTGAAGCCCCTAGTGCGTAGTAGGGATCATTATGACAATGGTGGTGGCAAAATGATTGGACAGGAGCAAAAAGAAAAGTGTAAGTATTGGCATTTCTTCATCGTACCAAAGGAGGAAAAGAATTCTTTTTTTGTTGTTTTTGTTTGGTTATTAGTGATATTTTGCTGACTAGATGAAATGTGAGAACCTTAGATTTGAAGGAGAAGGAATGGGAGAGAGGGTGCAGAAACGGAGGAAGAGGGAGAAAACTGGGGAAAAGACAGAGAGAAACTTAGAATAAGCATTGAGTGAGAGAAGATGGATGAGCAGTTTGAGAGGAGAGAAATTAAAAATAGAAGCTGGAATGGTTGCTTTAATGAAGGGAACTTTGGGGAAAGAAAGAAGCAAAAAGGATTTTAAGATATTATGCCTTCCTTGCCCCTGCCCCTTGAGAAAACCTGCAGTAACAGTCTGAACTTTTTATTGAGGCTTTAAGGAGTCCAGTTATTGG
>NW_005368420.1:963001-969678 GCF_000412655.1 Myotis brandtii | reverse complement strand
AGTTTTATTTGGGTGGGTGGGTGGGAGGTGCCAGAGGACTCAGTTCTGAGAGCACAGGGAAGATCTATGGCTATGCTTGGGGCTCACAGTGCTGGGAGCCGATGGAGGAGTAGGTGCCCTAATGGACATAAAGCCAAATGCAGCCACTCAGGCCAGATGAGTCATCTGGGAGAGATGGAGAGCCAAATGGGTGCTCTGAATTTCATGGTGGTTGTTTCTGAGGACTTAGGTCCCTGTCACATTTGCACACCCAGATGCGAAAATAAGGATGCAGAACCGAAAGGCACGTTTTTGTCTTGGGGCCAATTTCATAGGGGTTCAGCAAAGCTGTGTGCTTGAAGAAGAGCTTTTGCCAGTGTGGATCCAAGTCCTAGAAACTCTAATTAACTAATGTTTCTAAATCTCCTGGAAGCTGTCAAGTGCCAAGTAGTGTTTCATTCCAGGGATACTATAGAAAATTCAGTCCTGGTTCTGGCTATTGATCTGGCTCTGAAAGGTACCCTGGGCCATTACATAATCAGAACTATTAGGATGATTTTTCAATAGACAGACATGTAAAAGCAGCTTAATAAGGATATAATTTCAAGTTCGGATGTTCTGTGCTGTTGGATTAGAAAGGAAGATGTTGTTTCTTTTCTTTAAATCCATCTCTACCTGGAGTTGATCGTTATATATGGTGTGAGGGTAGGGATCTAATTGTATTTTCCCCCAATATGGATAGCTAGTTGGCCCAGCAAGGAAGCTTGGGAGATAGTCTATCATTTTCCCACTAGTTTATATGGCCAGCTGTGCCATCTCTTTGTGTGAGTCTGTTCTATATTTGCATGAATCTGCTTCTAGGCTTTTAATTTTGTCCCCTGTCCTCCAGCTGCACTATCTTTATTATTATTACTTTATATAATTTTTATAATTCTTCAAACCTTCCCTGGCTATTCTTAGCCCTTGCATTGCCATAAGAATGATAAGATGGGCTTGTCAAATTATGTGAAAAATCATATTGGGATTTTGATTGGAATAGTTTTAAATTTATGGGTTAATTTTGAGAGAAAGGACATCTTCACCATGCTGTATCTTCTAGCCCATAAACATGTAATATCTCTCTATTTAGTAGATCTTTTATAGACATCTCAGATGATTGTGCCATTCTGTAGTATGTTTATCAGTCAAGGGCCCAGGAGAAAATAGGTCCACCACGCCAACTAAATGAAAATTCCTGATGACAAAAGTAGTTTGTACTCATAAAAGAAATTAAGCCCTAGCCAGTTTGGCTCAGTGGATAGAGCGCAGGCCTGTGGACTGAAAGGTCCCAGGTTCGATTCTGGTCAAGGGCATATGCCTGGTTGTGGGCTCGATTCCCAGTAGGGGGCGTGCAGGAGGCAGCCAATCAATGATTCTCATCATTGATGTTTCTATCTCTCTCTCCCTCTCCCTTCCTCTTTGAAATTATATATATATGAAGATGATGATGTGGAAATTACAAGAGGCCTCAAAGCCTATTTTTTCAGAACTATTGTTTGTTAACTATTTGATATATAGTTTTCCTTAACTTTTTCCTAAACACAACATTTTAAGCAAAGATGGGATTATTTCATAATTTCTGTAACATGCTTATGTTCATTTTGCCATACATCCTAGACATATCTTCACCTCAACACATAGAAATAGCCCTCATCTTTCTTAACAATTGAATAATATTCTATGGTAGGTATATTGGTCAGGGTCCCAATAGGTACACTCAGCTGGGATTTTTAAATGACACTATTTACAGAGATGTATGCAGGAGAATGTTAAGGCACCCAGATGCTAGCAAGAAGATGCTATTTTCACCCCAGATAGAAAGAGGTTGGGGGGAAGGAGCAGTACTTGGGAGCAGTGAGAGCAGGAGGACAGCTGGACCAGTGACATCTAGTGAAGTAGAGAGAGAGCTGGGGAAGAAATACTTCAACCGTTCCCTCCTTCCACCTTATCTCCTAGCAGGACAAAATCCCACTGGAAACAAGGTAGCTTGGGAGATACAGTCTACAGAGGTCAGCTTCTGGTGGGTGGGGGCACTAACAAGGGGGAAGTGAATAAGCAGAGGGAGCCCAGGGAGCCCAGCATGGTATGAGTACACTACTGTTTTTTTAACTGGTCTCTGACATAGGGAGGGAATCAGGCCAAGGGAGCCTGCCTTCTTGTGTTGTTCCTCTTCAGTGAGCTTGGTCATTGAGTGTTGGCACATGGTTAAGGCTGTAGCCCTTGCTTTCTAGGCATCTGCTTTTCCACCCATTCTTCCTCCCCATTAGAGACAGGGCAGGCTCAAGTGCAAAGAGCCCAATTCTTGATGTGAGTGAACCCAGGTATTAGTCAAGTTCTCCTTCACAGCCATGTGACCATGAGTCAGCCACTTCCTCTCTTAAGGCCTCAGTCTTTCCATTGGTATTATGGGAATGCATATCCCTGTCCTGTCCAGGCCAATAATAATGATAGCTACTAGATACAGCACATTTACATAGGACTTTACATAGATTAACTCATTTAAATCTCATCACCTTGTGCAATTGTTATCACCATTGTGCATATGAGGAAAAGAAGATATAGAGAGGTAAAACACACACACCACCACCACCACCACCACCACCACCACCACCACCACCATCAGAAACTTGTGCAAGGTCACAGGCCTTGTAAGTGGCAGGGCTAGAATTCACATCTAAACAGTCTGACTCCAGAATCATGCTCCTAACTACTATATTAAGCTAATAAGTTATTTATAAAGCATCTAACAGCCAGTAGGTGTTTAATAATGGTAGTGGTTGGTAGCATTGTGCCAGGTGTTTTGCACATAAGGAACTGCTGGCTTGTTCTTGTAACCCGTTACTCCAGCCTATGGATCTGAGGCCTAACCATGGGCCAGCCACTGGGAGCACAGCCCTGCAGGTGTTAGCCAGACACTCCCATATTCCTTACCCCTCTCCTAGGGCTATTTAATACTTACTGATAAATTTGGAGTCTCTAGTCTTTCTCCCTGTTTGGCAGCTGCGGTGGGCAATGCAGAGCTGTGGAAGGACATTTTCTTTTGTTTCAGCTTTGATGCTGGGGATTTTGCATATCATTATGTTTGTGGCTAAGGACCTGCCATTATCTTCCTTGGGATTCTTGCACAGTTTATGAATTTCCTAAAGGCTGTCTGTCTGCTTGCTTTCAGGATAGGCTGCCCAAACTGCCCTCTGCTTCCTCTTGGTGTGGTGGGGAGGGTTAATTTTTTTTATTGTAATTTTTTAATACTCATCTTGACATCTGAGTTTTTATGAATCCAGAATCAACCAGGAACCTGCTTAAGTTTTTGCATATCTATGTACGTATGTGTATTTGTGGCAGGGAGTGTTAAGAACATGAAAAACAGCTTTTCACAAAAATGTTTAATATTTTAGTGCTTTAGTTCCCAAATCCAAGGCTGATTGCTGAAAAAGCATGAATTTCCTGGCTTACCATCTTTCATTAAGGACTACCCATAATAATATCATTTCCCCAGTTAACTCTGTTTAGGAGGTAAACACTTAACTGCTGAATTCATTATTGCTGAGCCTGAGATGGTAACAGATGCCTTTGGAATATAAGCCCCCACATCTAATAAGGCACAGGCTCACGATGCTCTTGGAATATGGTGGGGAGAGATGGCTGAAATTTATTTTGTGAATAAAGCAATAAGCCACTAAGCAAAGCTAATATGTTTCAGCCCAGACAGAAAGACACGATCATTCAGTATTTATGTAGCAACTCATTCCTCAGTGGGACTGCAAGTTCTACCATTAAAATTGTCTGAATTCTTCAGAGACCCACTGCATTAAGTCATTTAAAAATATCACAGACTTAAAACAATCTGAATTATTGGATTTTCTCACTGCTTCTCGGTAAGCATGTTTGCTGTGGCAATTTCCTGCTCGGTCAAAGGTATAGCCTATGTCAGTCAAAAAGTAGAAAAGTTCCATGCAGAATTTTTATTCAGGAGCCCAATAGTCCCTAACAAACAAAGTCAGACATATTATATTTTTCTTTTAACTTTTTTTTTACATAACTTGATATTCCAAGAACTGTTGCAAGTACAAAGAATTTTTGTATACGCTTCATCTAGAGTCCTCAAATGTTAATATTTTGCAATATTTGCTATATCATTTTATGTAGTTACAATAGAAAATGCATATTATTTCTTGTCTGAACTGTTTGAGAGTTGGTTGTAGACATGACGCCTGTCCCTTTACCCCTAAGTACTTCATTGGGTTATCTAAAAACTAGGATATTTTGTTATATAACCACAATACAATGATCAAAACCAGGAAATTGATACAATACTATTATCTAATCTATTGACTTTATTCTAAGTGTGCCATTGGCTCCAATTAATGCACTTTATAATAAAAGAAAATCCCGGATCATACGTTTTAATCATTTGTCAAGTCTGTTTGCTTCCTTTAATCTGGAATAGTTCCTCAGTCTTTCTCTGTTTCATGTGACAGTGATATTTTAAAAGAGAACAGGCTGTTTATTTTATAGAATTTCTCCTCCGTTTGGGTTTGTCTGGTATTTCTTCACAATTAGATTCAGATTATGCACTTTTGGAAGGAAATACTATAGAAGTGATATTGTGTCCTCCTTGGTACATCATATCAGGAGGTACATGATGTCAATTTGTTCCATGACTTCAAAGTCAGTCAAAATTAAAAATAATCTTTCATCAGAACCTAGGTTTGTTAAAAATTGCTTTGAAGGGTTTCACATTCACTCCAAATTTCCTATTACAGGTCTTTAAAAAAAACACCAAACAGACTCAAAGACAAGGAAGCTGCAAGCTTTACAGATGCTCAAAAGAAAATGTAGCCATTAAAAAAATTGCCATGTGAGAGTTATGAAATTTCCCTAAATTCATTTTGCAGAATGGGAGCGGTAATTTAAACATGAAGTTATCAAGAGCTGAGATAAACCACATATCACGTGCAATTTAATCTGGCAAGGAAACAGGCCACTCAGAATTGCTAACTAGGCCTAATTCATTACATCTTATAGAACACTGTAGTTTTAGTCTTACCAGTCTTTCAACTTGTGCATTAATATATTTACCCACACCTCATGGAAAATGTATGGGGATGGTAACAGAAATACTGTATCCTTGTTTAAATCCCATTACATTTTTTAAACAGCTCCAGTGATTGCTCAGAAAGATCACACTTTCTTCTGAAGTATTTATGAAACAATTATTTACATTACATTAAAAACTTTAATTGCCTTGAAGCACGTGCTCCAAGATACAATATTGGAAAATCATCAAAAATATCCATCACGACTCTCTCTCCTTTACAACTCTTCTAAACTTTATCTTTTTTATAACCCTTGGTATTGATCTATTGTCCCAGACCAAGAGTGATATCAGAAGTCCAAGCTGGCTCATAAAAAGGGAATATAATTTCCATTTGCTCTGTCTATAAAAGCAAATCTTTTGACCAGAGAAAAAGAAGGGAAAATGCCCCTTTTTTGGGTTGGGAGGTGAGTGGGGTGCGATTTGGCAGGGTAACATGCAAGGGCAGAGAGTGTCTCCAGGTTGTGTGTGGGGAGGGTTACTGGGTTGGTGATGGAGGAGGTTGGGAGTGTGAGTTCTTGGGTGGGGAGGGGAATACTGGGTGGGGACTGACGACCTCTGACTTGCACAGGGGAAAAAGGAAAATGTAAAAGAAGAAACCTGGTCAACCCTATTGTCTGAAAAACTGCAAAAAATGGGAACCTCCCTCCAGCTGGGTTAAATACCCGATCCCAAAAAGACAATCATAATAAGGATCCCTGTACTGCCAAGGACCTGGGGTCCCAGCTAGGTAAAGGACCCCTGAGTAGTAATAACAATAGCAGAAACCTCTGTAGTTATTAAGGATCCAGAGCCCTCACAGCAGGGCTAGGGCCCCTTCATAACAATAAGATCATAACAATTAAAGCCAACTCACTTGGAGAAAAAGCGCTCCAGAGGTTTGTGGAAGAACCCCCTCATTAATTATAACAGTAAAAGGGCCTCCCATTTTAAAGTTGTGAGGAGCCTTATAATTGGACTCCTCCAAATAACTGGAGTCCCTATTAAAAATCACCCGAGCGACCCCTCTCGTCCCCCCCTGTAAAGAACCTGGAGCTTTGGCAAAGGAGCTGTCCCCCAATAATCATAATTATGCATATAATGGCGTGGACCCTGCGTGCGACTGTGGTGACATTTCCCATGACTCAGTGGCGCCCCCGGGGCAGTTTCCATCCGCCTGCTGCTCCGCTCCTGCTAGCCCGCCGGCCCCAGAGTCTCCGCGGTCCGATCTTCCGGCTGCTACCTTCGGATCCGTAGCTTAGCTAGCGGAGGAGCGACGGCAGCCCGAGGCACGTGTTGTGTGTGCTCCGACTGCAAAAAAAAAGCATTGCAAACTATTAACTTTTTATTTTTGAGTATGCAATGCAGGGGGTAGGGGGTAGACAGGTGCTGGAAGGATAGTAGGCGCCCCGCGCGCTGGCCTCCCGCAGCCCCCCTCCCAAACTTCCCTTTGCATTGATCAGCACGTTACGTCAGTATTGATAAGTTTGCAAAAAGCCAAAGTCAAGTGCAATCGCGCGGCACACCGACCCCGGACTTGGGGGAGATGCAGCGAGCGCTTCGCGGGCCCGGGAGCCGGCTGCAG
>NW_005368420.1:925713-961976 GCF_000412655.1 Myotis brandtii | reverse complement strand
CGCAGTCTGGACGCGCCGCCACCGGGGGGCCGCTGCTGCTGCCCCAGCCACAATCACAGGACTGGCCGCCTGCTCCGGCAGATCTCTCTACTCGGGCCGGGTTCTCGGGGTTCGTCTTTGCTTCTTGCCTTTATCCCCCCTTGCCAAGTCTAGATGGGGACGGGCGGTGGAGATGGGCCCGGGGCGCGCTCAAGTTTGCGCTCGTGCCTTGGGGGCCGTGGAGAGCCTGGAGCGCCGCAGAGCAGGTGACTCCTGCCTCTCGGGCCCTGGGGAACTTTTAAATGGGAGATGCCCTCGCTGTCTTCTGCCTCCTGTTTTTCCTCCCCACTTTTCTCCTCTCTTTCTCCTCCCCCCTCCTTCCCTAGTGACTCCCTCCCAAACCCCAGCACGTTATCCCCTCTCCACCTCTCCCTGGGAGTCTCCCCCAGATTTGGGAGTGTTCTCTTCTGATCCCCTTAGGAGGTGGGGCTGGCGGTGGGATCTCAGAGAATACCAGCTCCAGCCACTATTCTTTCCCAGGTGCCCCAGGACGCTCCGGATAAGCCCCCAAATCCTGGAGTCTCAAAAAGCCTAGGCAGACACAGTGGGAACAAGGAGCAGGGAAATGGTGCTGATAACAGGCGATTACAGCATCCTGCCTTGGCCTTGACATTCTTGGAAAAAGCGAAAAAGGGACAGCATCAGCCTGGAGATAAAAAAGGGACCCACTTTTAAAAAATCCGCAGACAAATCTCTTTAAGTTTCTTCTGATAAGTGGTTCCAGTACTCCCTTCCCCCTGGCCTACTTACCCCCCCTCCCCCAAAGCCATTGAACTGGAGAGAAAATTGGGCACTCAGGCATGCAGTTAATAACTGCAAGTGCCTTGCAATTCCAAGTCCTCACTTGAGTTGGGGCTCAGTTTGGTGGCTAGCTGCGGGCAGGGATGTGAGCTATGCTTGTTGGTTTAAATGATGCTAAAGTGGCCTCTCTGGAAGAGTGTGGGGTGTGTGTGTGTGTGTGTGTGTGTGTGAGAGAGAGGAGAGAGAGAGAGAGAGAGAGAGAGAGAGAGAGTTGGGCAGCCACATTGAGCTTGGCACGAAGGCCAGTGGTAATCGTATTCCCTGCTAATGTTTGTAAATGAGACCCGGGCATGACTGGGGGACAGCGTCTTTATTTATGATTGATGTTCTGTAACATAAGGAATGACAAGAACGTGGCAGACAAGAGGAGAGGAACCAGAAGGGCTGGCGAAAGCCCTTTGCAGGGTCCTATTGTTATTCTGAGCTGGAGAAAATTTCTGCAGCGAGATTTACAGCGCTGGTATTTGCTCCCGGTTGGCTGGAATGTCAGTTAACACAATTTTCATTAGATAACTCGTTTTCAATCTGGGGAGCTCAGCCTGCAGCGGGAAGGGCTGGGTGGGCTAGGGCTGGGTGCTGAGGGGTGGGAGCGGCTCCCAGGGGCTGGTTTCTGAGCTGCGGTGGGGGGAGGGTTTAAACCTTACTCTCTTCCTTCTCTGGCTCAGGGGTCTTTTGTGGAGCTGTTGAGGTCACCCAAATCTTGATTTCAGTTGGACTCCCATTGATTTGCGAACCTTTGTTAGGATTTTAGAAGATGCTGAGGTGGAAAAGCAGATTTGAACTAGAAAGTATGAAGGTGGTAGGGTCTTGTTCAGGTGATGGGGAACTGGGGCTATAAGACTTGTCTTCTGACAAGGTGTATGGGCGGGGGTGTTCATCAAGACAATGGCCGGTGTGTCTGGCACAAAAGGAAAAGGCTCTAGGAAAAGAGGGTAAGCTCATTTACATGGATATTAAGTGGGGAGGGGGCCCCTGTGGGAGTTTGAATGGCTGTACACTTCTAGAGAGCAGAGAAATAAATGTGGCAGCGTGGCTGTGTGCAAACATATAGGCCCTCACATCTGCCATCGTCCCTATCCTCATTCTGAAATGTTCAGTTGTTCCCCTACCCAACAGGCCTGCAGCTTCCCCCCATATTCTCACTGATGGCATTTTTGTTGGAAACGGATTATGAGTCTAAGCACTGTTGCTCAGGATCATCTCTTGTGCATAATGCTAATGACTCCTACGCCACACTTTTATTTTCATTTTTTCCCCTTCCTACTTTCCTCTTATAGGGGAGATAACTAGGAAGGAATAGGTCTACTGGCTCATTCTGAGATCCAGGTAGGAGAGACAGGCTCCCACCCCACGCCCTGCACAGGCTGAAAGCTTTGGGCATGCTCATCACCAGGCCCAGCTGCTTGTGAGTGTGAGGAGGTGCTTGGTTTCAATTCTTGGTTCAGGTTGAGTGGTTTCAGGCAGCCTGGTTGCTGAGTGTTAAAGTGGCGGAGGCAGCAAAGGCAGCCAGTGTCCCCAGGCCAGACCATGCTGCAGACGCCACCCTGATCCTAGCAAGAAAGGTGACCTTGAACTAGCCCAGTGTACAGCCCTCCGGAAGTATATATTTTTCAAATATGGAAGCTGTCCAGTTATTATTCCTTCCAGTGCCGTCTCTGAACACAACAGGGCTATTTTCCTAGGGAAGTCAGTCAAAAGTCTTAATGACTTGTGGGCTAGTGATGGTAAAGATCCTCTGACATGTGGCACCCTGTTCCAGAACCCCTGAAACTGCTTCCCCTCTTCCTTCTTTTTGCTGTGCTGCTAACAGTGCAGGAAATGAGGAGAAATAAAATTCCATCCCAAAGATAATGCTGGACATATTTCATTTGGTTATAAGATTGCTTTATGGTGAACATTACTAACGCAGTATTTTTTTATAGCTTTTCTGTGTATAATCGTCGTAACTGGATTCACACCTTTATGACTTTCTTTTCTGCTCTACTTTGCCACTTTTTTTTAATGGTGCTCTGGTCCAGTTTCTTTTTCTCCTCGAAGAAGGTTAAGCTAACAAGAGTTGAGGGTATCCAGTCCAAGTGAGGGTGCCCAATCCAAATGCATATCTGTTTCTTGGGAGGAAATGTTGGTGGGAAGGGTCACATGGTGTGAGTTTTGGAGGAAGAGGCAAATTCTGCTTGAGGTGTGAGCATTTAGGGAGGAAGATCGGGGAGGATTACAGGGCTGGACTTCTGTAAGGAGTTTGGAGAAACTTCTGGGAAGGCTCAATTTCTTGGCACACAGGAATTGGGGCTTGATGGAATGTTTTTCCCTGCTCAAAGTTTAGAAAAGAGCGTGGATGTGATTAAAATATTATAACCTTATGATATTCTGAAGTGCATAAATTTTACATATCAGCCACAGAGAGTTTAGACATCCATTAGAGCCTCTGACAGCTTGACTTATCTAAATGTGCTATCATTTAACAATGTGTCAAAATTCCTCTTTCTGTAGATGACAGCAGTAAATAAGCTATCAGCCTTGTTGGCGGAATCCTAACTTTGGAAACTTCACCGTGATAGAATCACTGCCAGGGCAGGGAGCATGAGCAGACTGGACTTGGGCTTGGCATGGTCCCAACCCATGAGACTGATTGGCATTAGGTGAGGGCTGTGGGAGGGGGAAGACGAGGAGAGGTGGGGGGGAGGGGCGGAAGGTGGGGCGAGGGGAGATTTCTAGCAGTAGCTCTGTGAATAAAAAAAAAAACAAAGAATTGGCCAGTCCCCTGGACCCTTACAGGTCGAATCAGTGGGTGACCCCATTCCATCTGCCTCTCCAGTTCATCAGAACCCACACCCTATGGGCCTTTTCTGCAGAAGGAGCTAGAAACGTGTTGAAATTTTATTTAAAGAACCCAGCAGTCTTTTCTGGGCATCCCAAAATTCTGGTTTCTCAACTCTGCAGAAATTACTTCCAAAGATGGGCTCTCTCTTTGAGTGCCAAAAGAAAAACAAGCAACATCTCATCCCTGACTGCCTTTGCTGTTGGAGGTCTTGAAGTTTCTTTTATTAATACCTGAATTCACTGTAGAAAATTAAGAAACCATGGATAGCATCTCGGTGGGTTATTTTATTTTATTTTAAAATATATTTTTATTGATTTTAGAGAGGAAAGGAGAGGGAGAGAGAAATAGAAACATCAATGATGAAAGAGAATCATTGATTGGCAACCCAGGCCTGTGCCCTTGACCGGAATTGAATCTGGGATTGTTTAGTCCGCAGCTCTATCCACTGAGCCAAACTGGCTAGGGCTCGGTGGGTTATTTTAGGTGGTGTGCTATTTTGACTAGGAACAGCTTTTCTGATGGTGGTGGTGATTTTCTCTCTCTCTCTCTCTCTCTCTCTCTCTCTCTCTTTCTTTCTTTCTTTCTCCTTCCTTTCTTCCCTCCCTCTCTTTCTCTCCTTTTTTATCTATCTTCCTCGTTCTCCTCCTCCTCCTTTGCTTCCTCTTCCTCCTTCTTCTCTCCTGTTAAAAAAAGGATTCTGTCTTCAAACTTGACATTGTTGTAGTAACCTTGTTTCCAGCACCTGGGATTTCAAATGTGAACACCTTGGCTGGTGCTAAATTTGGTCCTGGATGATGGTAGACGTGGCCATCCAGAAAATGTGGTTTTCTCTGCTGCTGTCTGAAAGTGCTGAATTTCTGGCAGCTTTCCGGTTATCTAATTCAGTGGTCGAGCCTGGCAGAGGAGAGCATGGGAAGAGGACCTAGGTGGTGACCTGCCTTTGTCCCTGGTTTTGGAATGCAGGGTCCAGTCTTCTGTTTTATTGTTCTTTCTGGGGGATGCTCTTTATTTATGACAGATGTCAGGGAAGGTGGAGGTAATTGGCAGACAGCAAGGGTCCCAAGACCTCTAAGTCTGTGTGCCTCTAGCACTCCTGGGTGAATCACCCAACATCCCAAGACTCCCATTTCTTAATCCATCACACAGGCCGGCTGTGCCCATTTGGTCTGCCAAATTGGGTTATTATAAAGGTGCTGACATACTTTGTGTGCCAGTTACACGCATTGGCTTCTAATGATCTTGGGGCCTATTGTGGTGGTGGTGGGTGTGACTGACAAGCAATTTTTTGAGCCAAGAAATCATGTCTAGGTTGGAGTTATTTGGTTTCTAGTCTTGATGAGTCCTTCACAAAATGGCTTGTAATGTTTTATAGGATATGGACAATATGTTCCTATCATGCTTAGATTAAAATTAAAGTCCTTTCTCCTGATTTCCAGGCTCCACATGATCTGTTCCCTTGTTATCTCTCTGGTTTCGTCTCCAGCTTTTCTCCCCTTACTGATTCTGCTCCAGTCACAATGGCCTTCTTTTTGTCCCTCAAACATATCAAGCACTTTCCTACCTCAGGACCTTTGCACTTGCAATTCCCTTTCTCTCTGGGAGTCTTTTCCTCCAGACCTTCCTATGTTGACTTCTTCATTTTATTCAGTTTCAGCTCCAATATCGAGACCACTTAGCCTAAGGAAGGCTAAAGAAGCTTCCACAACTCCTTTGCCCCTTTAATGACATTTTAAGCAAGTGTGCTCCCACATCACTAAGGACAGTGTTTCCCCTGAGGGTTTTGACCTCAGAGCCTTCTCAGGGTGCTGCATCTCTCTAGACACTCTAGGATACCGTCTAGGCCTACCATAAGGGGTAGCAAACTTTTTCTATAAATAGTCATAATAATAATATACTTTAGGCTTCGTAGGCTATGTGGTTTCTTTTGCAAGTACTCCATTCTGCCACTGTCATATAAAATAGCCATAGACTATAAGAATGAATAGATGTGGTTGTATTCCAATAAAACTTTATTTAAAAAACAGGCGGAGGGACAGATTTGGTCTGAGGGCCATCTTTTGCTGACCCTAGTCTACTATGTGATAGTTGCTACATAGGTTGTGTCATGGCTGAAGTTTTGTTTTTTTTTAAAATATATATTTATTGATTTCAGAGAGGAAGGGAGAAGGAGAGAGAGAGAGAAACATCAATGATGAGAGAGAATCATTGATCGCCTTCTGCACACCCCCCATTGGAGATCCAGCCTTCTGCATGCCCCCCACTGGGGACTGAGCCCACAACCCGGGCATGTGCCCTGGCCTGGAATCGAACCGTGACCTCCTGATTCATAGGTGGACGTTCAACCACTTAGCCACGCCAGCCGGGCAATTTTTCTCTTTTCAGTTGAGTATTAAGGTGGATTGAACTTAGTTCTTGGAATTTGTTTTTTTACTCTTTACCTCAAGAGGGAAATACGTGGAACCTTCCTGGCTTCCAACCCTGGCTTCCAATCCTGGACCTATCCAAAGTCACATATTAGCTATGTGACTTTAGATAGGTCACTTAACCTCTCTGAGCCTTGCTTTCCTTGTCTTTAAATGGGACTAATAGTAGTCACCATCTTTTAGGTTGTTCTTGAAGATTAAAGCACCTTGAACTTAAAAGTGCTTAGCACAGTGCCAGGCACATAGTTACTGTTCTGTAAGCTCTTTTCTTCTTACTGTGGTTGGCATTTTTAGAGAGAAAGAGAGAGGGGTGAGTAAACCAAATAAACAGCAGCTCCTGGAACTTGCTGGCCTTGCAGGCTGTTTCAGAGCTTTCTGGGCATGTTTTCTCTTTTCTCTTATTCCATTGGGGCTTACTATATTAGTATGTTACTAATATTATATGTAATGTCTTATGTTTTGGGAGCTCTGACCACAGAGGTTGCAGACTGGGAGCTATGTCTGACCCATGGATGTGTCTGCTTAGATTAGTGCAATATTTTAAAACAGTATGAAAAAGTTATCAGCATTTAAAACACGGGAGATGTTACCTGTGATATCCAAATGCCCAGTGTCCTTAACAAATCAAGAGCTCTGATCACACTGGGCAGGGAGTGGAGACCTGGGAAGGGCATGCCAAGCAGAGGGAACAGCCAGTGTAAAGGGCCCAGGTTGAAGGTACACAGTAGGTTAGGCCAGCTGTAGGGGATCACAAGGCAAGTCATGAGGAGGGTAGCTATTGAGGCCACTAAGCTGCCTTTCTCCAAGTGCCTAGTGTCAGAAGAACCTGTGTTTTCAGAAAAAAAGAAAGGTCCTTGATCAATTCCACAGCAAGATATATAATTAGGGGACACAGAGCCTGCTGTCTCTGCAGTGTCTCAGTCACCCCCCAAAGTGGGCTTGTAGCTGCTCCTTCATTTCTTTCCAGTCTCTCCACTATTCCCTCCACCCCCAGCCTCTGCCATCCTTTAGTTCAGCCAAATGAAACAGCAGTTCTAGGATACGCATTTGTCATTACAAAGAAAGAAAAAAATCAATCCTTGGGCCTCTTTGGCCCGAGAGCTGGTCGTCTGCCCAAGATGCCCGGAGCCGAGCAGTGCTTAAGACTCTCTGAGCCGCCGTCCCTCAAACTGGACGGGGTAAATGGCTCCCCGGGAACCATTACGGTCGATTGACTTGTCCAGCTGTCTGTGTGGAGTGTGGGTGCTGAAGACAGAGACCACAGGGGTTACCAGGATGGCCTATTGAGGGCAGCTTTCCCTGAACGGGGTGGTCAATCAGAGGCCACTCTGCTGGGGACACCTATTTGGGGTGCCTGTCGTCTTTTATGTGTGCTGGTGAAACCAGGTATCTGCAGAATCAAGTCCTGCCCCCTCCCACTCCCAACGATACTTAGTGTGGACTCTGGAGCAAGGTGGCCTGGGTTCAAGTCCCACCTCTGCCACTTAACAGCTGTGTAATTTTGGGTAAGTCACTGAACCTTTCTGAGCCTCAGTTTTCTCATATATAAAATGGGGATAATAGTAGTATCATCTCAAGGTTTCTTTGTGAGGGTTAAGTGAGTTGATGCATGTGAAATGCTGAGGTCTGCGTTCAGCATGTAGAAATGCTATATAATGTTAATAATTATAATTGCTATTGTCCTTCACTTTGGAAATGTATATTCACCACTCAAGTTATAATTACTTTTTATATTGTTTTAAAAATAATACTTATGACTAATGGTTATATAAATGATAATAATCAATAATAAATAACAAGTATGACTGATAATTATATACTGGAGATATGGTGAATGAGGAAGGCAAAGTGCCAGTTCTTACTGAGTCCACAGACAGTGGGGGAAGTGGATGCACAGGACAGACAGGTGTGTAGTCACATGTTGGGATTAGATTCTGAGATACTTTCTGGAAGAAGTGACCCTTCAGCCAAGACCTCAAGGACAAGGTCAGGGAAAAGCATCCCAGCAGAGGGAATAGCATGTGCTAAGACCCTGAGGTGGGTGGAAGAACAGTGCATGCAAAGAATTGAGGGGTTGCAGATTCTGAGTGGGCTGTTGGACCCATCTCCATCTTCACTCTTACCATCTGTCAATTTGGAGTAAGAATGGAGCATAAAATAAGGTTTGGCACATGCATAGCTTGAAGTGAACGCTCTGTCAGTGGGCACTTTGTAAACTGTCAAACCCTATAAAAGCCTTAGGTGTCTATCACTTTTATTTTTCAACAAGATATTGAGCCCAATTCTTGACCTGTTGCAAAGTGCCTTTTGCCCATTTCCTCTTTCTATCTCATGATTATGCACAGGGCAGCCAGGGTTCAAATCCCAGTTCTGCTCCTTCCTGACTGTGCCAGTATGTCCTTGGGCAAGTTATTTCCCCTTTCTAAGACTTGGTTTTCTTGTCTTTAAGATGGGTATAGTAATGGTATCTCCCAGTGGTGGCCATGAGGACGTGCCTTGCAGATCTCTGATTGCAGGAAGTATGATTGACCAGTGACCCTAGATCAGTGATGGTGAACCTATGACACACATTTCAGAGGTGACACGCGAACTCATTTTTTTGGTTGATTTTTCTTTGTTAAATGGCATTTAAATATATAAAATAAATATCAAAAATATAAATCTTTGTTTTACTATGGTTGCAAATATCAAAAAATTTCTATACGTGACACGGCACCAGAGTTAAGTTAGGGTTTTTCAAAATGCTGACATGCCGAGCTCAAAAGGTTCGCCATCACTGCCCTAGATGCTGCTCTCAGATTCAGTCCCCGCAAGGGACTGAGTGTAGGTCTAAAGAGGACCTGTTCCTGGGACACACGGGACTGCTCTGCTGAGTCTGGACTCCTCAGCAATCTAGTATGCTTCCACAAACCAACCTTCCAACCAACCAACCTACCTACCCCTCCCTCCCTCCCTCCGTTCCTTCCCTCTCCTTCACTCTGGCTTCCTTCCATGGGTGTAGGCATGGACTCCAATGTCTCTGTGCCTTTTAATCCTGCTTTTGTATCTGCTTCTCAGAGGACCACACTCTCTTATAGAAAAGGTGAATTGAGACTTGGACATCTACCTAAGGCACCCAGTGCATAGGTACCTGCTATGTCTTATTGGGAACCTGGGGAGCTGTCACTCTCAGCATTGCCTCCTGGTTGCCTATCTTTACTTGGTCCTTAGGCCCTTCCTGACAAGGTTCCTCCTTCCCTTCGTTGTCTGTTGTTCTCATCTCCTACCACTCTCCCCCTCTTTATTCAAGTCACTCTGGCCTCCTCACTGTTCCTTGAACACACCAGCACCTTAGAATCTAGGGCTTTTGCACTTGCTATTCCCTCTACCTGGGAAACTCCCAGACATCTCTGTAGTTCTCTCTCTCTCTCATCAGTCGTCTGTTTAAATATCACCTCTTCAAGAGAGGTCCTTCCTAACCTCTTTCCAAAATAGCCTGCCCCATCTCCTTACCCTGCTTTATCTGATGTGATAATGCATATTTATTTATTCATTTGTTTACTGTCTTCCTCCCTCCCTCAGGAGGGCAAGGACATAGTAAGTTCCCAATAAACATTTGCATGATAGAGTGGATGAATTCCACAGGAAGGCTGAGGTGGGCAGCTGCCTTTACTTCACCTTGGGGGAGTGGCCCTGGGGGACCCATCTCCTCCTAGACCTCACAGCTGCTTCACTGATCACTGGCTCTTGAAAGTCGCTCACTCCACACCTGGGAATTGGGCTCCAGCCTCAAGCTCGTGGAGGATGAGGGTTTATCTTTAGCTCTGTCAGTCTCTCTTTAGAAACTGGTGACCCCAATTCCAGCCTGGGAGGTGGCTCCCATCCTAATTAATAAATTCATTAATTAATTGCTGGCAGGTTGTGGGCCATTAAGTGATGGTTTGGTGGCCTCAGTTACAGCTCAAAGCAGGTCCCTGCAGCCTGTGGGATGGCTGTTGTGGGGGACAACAGCCTGTTTCAAGGTTCCACTTGATCAGCCTAACAGGCATTACAAAAAGGAAAGGCAGGCCCTGGCCAGTTTGACTCAGTGGATAGAGCGTTGGCCTGCAGACTGAAGGGTTCCAGGTTCGATTCTGGTCAAATATACCTCAGTTGCAGGCTCCTCCCCGGCCTGGGCCCTGGTCAGGGTTCGTGCAGGAGGCAACCAATCGATGTGTTTCTCTCACATTGATATTTCTCTCTGTCTTGCCCTTTCTCTTCCACTCTCTCTAAAAATCAATGGAAAAATATCCTCCATTAAAAAAAAAAATCCTAGTTTATGGTAGGGCTAGATACAGGATTGAAGTGTCTGCTTTCCTATGTGGCTAAGGGATCATTTCTAGGCCTCTGTTTTTCTATCTCAAACGGGATTTCCCTGCGTTGTTGAGATAGGTCATTTATTGGTTCATTTAATGAACATTACTCAGCACCTGCTATGTATCAGGTGCTGTGTGAGTGTTAGGGTGCAGCAGTGACAAAACTGACCATGTCCCTGCCCTTAGAAAGCTTCTATTTTATAATAATTTGGAGATAGAAGGACTTTTCTTTAAGAGTGTGAGAAGTAAAGAGTGACAAGCCAATGTATACACTAGCCTAGGACTGGGCATGCTCTAAGCCTTCCCTAAATAATGATTATTGTTAATAATAATAATATCTTTATATCCTAATGAAAATAATAATAATTAAAATGTGAGGGTATTTCCTATTGAATTTCAGTTGCCTTGGGAAGAACACCTGAAATGACTTTGAGCATGAAATTGGAGCAGATCTTACTTTGCACCCTGTTCTTGCTGCTTCTTCATTGGGCGGCCTTAGTCAACTCACTAGACTTTTCTAAGCCTTAGTTTTTTCATATGTAAAATGGGAATTATATCCTCTACTATATAGGGAGATTGTGAGGATTTGATGAGGTGAAACAGGGAAAGCCCTTAGCACAGGGCCTATCCTCTACTATATAGGGAGATTGTGAGGATTTGATGAGGTGAAACATGGAAAGTCCTTAGCACAGGGCCTGGAACATGGCCATTCCCAGGAAACAAGAGGGCTATTATTACTTTTATTATTATTGCCATCATCAACACTGTTGGTTGTCATTCACCTCCTGGGCCTCACCTGTCATCTCAGAGGTGCCCGAATCTGAGTGGAGCCTGGAAATTTGTTTGCAGAAGCTGGCATGAACTCCAGCCAGGACCAGGGACCTCCACCGCACCCCACAAGCACAGGAGTCTAAAACCACCCTTCCTTAACAAGTGCCAGAGTCCCACAGCCCAGCCCACCCAGAGCCAGTGGCCAGGTAGACTGGCTCCTTATAGAGAAGTATTGAATAGGAGGTCAGGCCTCTCCAGATGCCACTTGGCTGGCCTTAGCAAGGCCAGGCCTGGCTTCTGCAAGTTTAGAAAGGTGAGAAGGAAGCTCTCTGCAAAAGAAGGCCTGGCATTTCTTTAACAAATAGCTTTATTGCATGCCACACAGTGTTTAGAGCCCTTAACAAATACCATGTTTAATTTTTACAACCCTAGACACAGAAAACCACTGCTATGCCAATTTACTTTTGAGTAGACTGAGGCACAGGAGATTGAGTCCAAGGCCATATTGTCAGCAAGCAGTAGAGCTTGGACTCAGTCTGTTGGCTACCTACCAGGGGGTTCTCCCATAGGTGGTCACTATGCTTGTATTTTTCCCTTTAAATTTCTTTAAAAACCTCTTAAAACACTTAACCACTGCCAACTCATGGAAATGAATCCAGACCCACAAGCCTGAGAGGCATGGGATGGGGTTGTTAATGAATAACACAAGAAAGAGTCCTGTCTCCTGGTCTGGAAAATGAGCGCCATCCAGCCAGCCATCCATCCCCGCCTACCCGCTGGAGTCTGCAGCCACGTGGTGTGCCCTGTCTTGGGGCCTTCGTTCTGCAAGATGGAATTCTCAGCCCGGGCTGATAATAAGCAGGTATTGATTGCTGCCTTGGTCATTATCAAGATTTATTTAGTCAATATGGCCTCTCCGGTCAATAAATCGTGTCGTTGATAAAGAAGGAAGGGGATAGACTTGTAGAGTTTATTAAAAAAGTTTTTCAGATTTTTTTTTTTAAACAGCTGAGTCCAGCCCCCCATTCCTTGTCCTTACCAGCCCCACTCTACTAATACATTTCATATTTAGCTCCATAAGCTCTTTCCTTTCAAGGAGGAACTTTCCCTTATTGCTCTGATTTCTGGAAACAAAGACGCAGAGCCAGGACTAGGTCTGGAATGGCTCCTGGGACTCAGGTGTCTCCTCACTTTTTTGTTCTCACTCCCTGGCTTGTCCAACCCAGTCTGGCCAGGGTCTTTGCTCTGAACCTGACATCTATTCAGCAAATCACAAATATTTACTAAGCATGTGCTATGGGCTCAGCACAGTGCCAGGTGCTGGCTGTAGAGGAAACTGAGGCATCGGATGCATGAAGTAGGTGAGACAAGCATTACCTTTCTTAAAAAGGCTGGGCAGAGGAACCCTGCACAGCCACTTTTCTAGAATGTCTGGCTCACACTCTGTCTCCATATCTTATCTTCTATCCATACTCTAGCCAGTTCTTCCCCCACCCACAAAGGAGATTCACACATTCTCTTTATTTTCCTCCTACCTGTGGCCACCATTTTTCTTCTTTCCATGCCCATGCTCCTCTGCTGACCTGTAAATATGTCAGTCCCTCTAATATTCATGTCTTCTCTCTCACCAGCACCCTGTGTGGTCTCATCTATGTTCACAGCACCACTGCTTCCCAGTTCTCCACTTTCTAACTCAGGGCTCCCGACCTATCGACTCAACAACCTTCTTGACATTTCTTGAATGTCTGTTTCAAAGATGTGTCCTACTCATGCTGTTAAAAACCTAACTCTCTTCACACCTGGTCTTGACCCAGGTCTACAGGACAGAAACCTGAGAGCTGCCATGACCACCTCTCTCTCCCCTGTGCTGATGGGGGTTTTACCGCCTAGAAACCTCACACACACACCCTCCCATACCTCCATCTCCACCATTGGCTCTTGGGCCCATGCCCCCATTAGTTCTCCCTTGGGCTTTGGTCTTCCAGTGTGCGCTCCTGTACTGACTCTGGCCTCCTCCACTCTTTTTGACAAATGGCAACTAGTGAGAGAATTAGAAACCTGTTAAGAATTATTTCCAATGTCTCTCTATTGCCTTTGGGGCAAAGGCCCCAATGTGACCTTGCAGGCTCAGCATGGGCTGGCCCCTGCCCTCCATTCTTGGTTTATAGTGTTGCAAGTCTTCTGTTTTCTGTCTAGTTGTTCTATCCACTATGGAAAGTAGGATACTGAAGTCTCTGTTAATTGAATTAACGCCCAATCCCCTCAGCCTGGCCTCCAGGGATCAGGCCGAAACCGGCTCTCCGACGCATGGAATTGTGCACGGGTGCGGTCCCTAGGCCTGGCTGGTGATCGAAGTGTGAGCATCTGGTGTGGAAGAGCAGGTCTCAGCTGACCTCTGGGCCCTGGGCAGCACCTGGGCCCACAGGCCCCCATGAGCCCCCCCTCCACTTGAGTCATGGCGCCTGAGTCCCCACGCGGAGATGCGGTGAGCGCGGCCGGATATTGTGGGCCGGGGCGCAGCATGGGCCTCTGGGCCGCCCAGTGGTGCCACACAGAAGCTGGGTGGGCAGTGCCCTCTCTCCCGGTCAGCCTTGCAGATTGGCTCCTGTGCGAACCCACGGGGAGCTGTGGTGTCCTGGGGGAGGATAACAGGGGGAGTGAGAGCAAGCTCGGGCGGACACCCCACATTCTTACTGCACCTCCGTCCCCATCACCCCTGCCCCCAGGTAGCCGGTAAGAGGTTGCAGCGCGTTGCCCTAACCGGTTGGGCTCAGTGGATAGAGCATCGGCCTGTGGACTCAAGGGTCCCAGGTTCGATTCCGGTCAAGGGCATGTACCTTGGTTGCGGGCACATCCCCAGTGGGGAGTGTGCAGGAGGCAGCTGATCGGTGTTTCTCTCTCATCGATGTTTCTAACTCTCTATCCCTCTCCCTTCCTCTCTGTAAAAAATAAAATATATTTTTAAAAAAAGAAAAAAAAAAAAGAGGTTGCAGCGTGTTGCCAACACCCACCATGTTCTGTGCACCCCCGGTGGTCAGCGCATGTCATAGCGAGCGGTCAAACTGGTCAAGTGGACAATTTGCATATTAGGCTTTTATTATATAGGATGTCCCTCTTTATTTCTATTAACATTTTTTCGTGTAAAGTCTATTTTGTCTTATATCTGTATAGTCACTCCCATTTTCTTATGGTTTGCATATCTTTTTCATCCTTTTGTTTTCAGTCTATTTGTGTCCTTGAATTTAAAATGTGTCTCCTATAGAAAGTGTATAATTGGATCTTTTTAAATCCAGTCTAGAAATCTCTGCCTTTGATTGGATTGTTTAACCCATTCACATTTAATATTATTGTTGATATAGTTGGATATACTTTTGCCATTTTGCTTTCTGTATATCTCATGTCTTTTTTGTTCCTCTATTTCTCCTTTAATGCTTTCTTTTGCATTGAGTAATTATTTTCTAATGTAGCCCTTTAATTTTATTAATTATTATTTTTTAAAATTTATTTTTATTGCTTTCAGAGAGGATGGGAGAGGAAAAGAGAGAAACATCAATGATGAGAGAGAATCACTGATTGGCTGTCTCCTGCACACTCCACAGTAGGGATCGAGGCCACAACCCAGGCGTGTGCCCTGATTGGGAATTGAACCATGACCTCCTGGTTCATAGGTTGATGCTCAACCACTGAGCTACACTGGCTGGGTTTATTAATTATCTTAAACTATATTTTTTAGTATATTTTTTTTAGTACTTGCTTTAGGGTTTACCATATACATCTTAACTTAGCAGAGTCAGCTTCGGATTTACTAGTATATTACCTTAATTCTAGTATGTTCTCTGTTCTTTATTGTTTGTTTGTTTGTTTTTTAATCCTCACCTGAGGATATTTTTCCATTGATTTTATTAGAGATAGTGGAAGAGATAGGGAAAGACAGAGAGAAGCATTGATGTGAGAGAAACACATCGATTGGTTGCCTCCTGCACATGCCCTGACCAGGGCCCGGGCCGGGGAGGAGCCCACAACCAAGGCACGTGCCTTTGACTGGAATTGAACCCAGGATCCTTCAGTCCGCAGACCGACAGTCTATCTACTGAGCCAAACTGGCTAGAGCTGTCCTTTGTTCTTGACCTTGATCTTGAGCCATGTTCCCTGGGCCCTGTGTTTCAGACACATGTTTTTCTTCAGTTTCCTCTGCATGACTTATCCCCTCCTGCTTGGGACACTCTTCCCACATGTCCCCCTATCAACTCCTCCTAGACCCTGGGAGTTTGCTCAATGTCATTTCCTTAGGGCAACCACATGGGAATGCAGGCACACAGGCATACATTCAAAGACTCTCAGAAAGAGAGTCTTCCCCCTGATAGTAGACCCCATCTCTGTTATACTCACCACAGTGAGTATCAAACATAGTTCTGTGGATTATTGATTAATGCCTGCCTCCTTCTGTGAACTGTGAGCTCCAGGAGGGCATGCAGCAACTTGTACCCCTAGCAGTAGAGGACTGAGCACATAGTAGGCCCACAAAAGTCCCAGTGAAATGAACAAACAGGGATGGATGTGAATGTCACATGGTTGTATTTATGTATTTATGTATTTATGTTAGCTGTATCTTTGTGTGTGCATATCTTTGAGTATGTTTGTGGGTCTTTGCACTTTTATGTGTGTGTCCTTGTTTTGTATCTTAGTGTGTTTCTCTATGCGTGTGTCTGAGTGTTTCTTTGTGTCCTTCTGAGAGTCTTTGAATGTATGTCTGTGTGTCTGCATTCTCATGTGTCTGAGTGTGTTATGCATGTGTTAGTGTGTGTCTTTGTGTGTGTACCTTAGTGTGTATGTGGGTACGTTTGTGTGCTCACACTCCCAGGCAACAGCAGCTTCTAACGTCTCCTTGCCATGCAATTATTTTTTGACTAGTTTGGTGTAGCATTTAATGATTTCCCTAAAGCTAAACATGGCCACCCCAAGTATTGATCTCACTGCGGTGGAGGTGACACGGGGTAATGCAGGGCCAGCTGGCAGGTGCTGCCTCCTCAGAATTGGCCACCACACCTGCCCATCTCTCTCAGCCTTGATTTGACCCCCAGAGTAAAAACCCAGATTGGTAGCTTGGTGCAAGTTCAGAGTGGGACTCCTGGCTCTCCTATCATCTCTGTGTAATGTAGGCAGGAGACTGCCCCTTTGGGTACCTCAGTTTCCTTATTGGTGAACTGGGGGTACCAATTATAGTTAGCTTATAGGGTCATAGTGCTGAAGAAATGAAAGAATTCATGTGAAGGGCCTAGCATGGAGCCTGGCATGCACCATGTGCTCCATAAATGTTACTCTGTCACCCACCCTCGTGCCTGCTCCCTGCTACAGCTCACCTCAGCAATGGAGAGATGATTTTAGGCAATGGGATGGAGGCAAATGACTAAGGAACATTTATTCTTCAAGGGGACCTTCTCCAAATGGCTTATCTAGGTCCATTCAAGGGATTCACACCTGCTCCAGTGAGAGCAACTTGCTAACCCACAGGTGCCCAGAGAAGTTCAGGAGCTTCCCATAGACACACACAGCATTTTTCCAGTAGAACTGGGATTTTGCCCCAGGAGTTTCTGGCATGTAGGAATCTACCAGTGGCTTTCATAGTCTCTAGCCTCAGCTCTGTGTCTTACATTCCTCAACCCCCTACATCCTTCATTAATCCCAAACTACCATATTCCTCATACTTTCCAGCCTTTGCACTTGCTGTTCCCTCTGTCTGAAACACTGTTCTCCTTGCTGTTTCCTGGCCCCAACCCTCCTTTCCTGACTCTGTGCTGGTTTGGGCACCATCCCTTATCTTCTGCTTGTACAACCCTGGCCTGGACTGCTTTTCAGGCCACCAGTGAATCCTTGGTTCTTGTTTGATCTCCCCCAGATGGTGAGCTCATTGCTCTGCTGGTGGTCTGCGAGGTCCGAAAGGTTGGCGACCGCTGGTTTAGGAAACTTCTGGAGCAGCGACCGCCAACCGGTGGTCCGCGGACCACTGGTGGTTCATGAGGTCTGCAAGGTTGGCTACCGCTGCTCTACATCACAGCTGCAGTAACTGGTGTGGCACTTGGTAAATATTGCAGGCCTGGTGCTCTGATGAGGTCACATTTTAAAAGCTCAGATTCCTGGCTTCTCTTCAGTAGAAGAGCTGGCGTCTTTGGACCTGCATTCTATGCAAGGCAGCAGTCAGTTGAGCTGGGTAATGGGGGTGGGAGTGGAGGGTGGGTTCCCATTTTGGACAACCCTCACTAAGCCCGGTTGTCCCATTGCTCCTTGTGTGGCCCCCTTAGGCCTGTGTTAGCTGGTGTAGGGACCAGCTCTGCCGGCTTTGACTAGTGTGGAGATGTTTGTCTTCTCTAGCCTCAGTGTAGCCATTCCAGAAAATGGGCAGAATTTACATGACCATTCAGGAATGAGAGGAGCTCTGAAGTTTTTTGTTTTGTTTTATTTATTTTTAATTTAATAAGCACTTATCAAGGGTGGCTGTGTACCAGGCACAATTCTTAGTGCTTCCTAAATACCATCATTTAAATGATTTAATTATCATAACAACTCTATAATGCAGACACTATTAATATCCCCACTTTGTGGAGGAGGAAGCTGAAGCACAGATAGGTTAAGTGACTTTCCCAAGGTCACTCAGCAGAGCCAGGCAATCTGACTTCAGAGTCTGTGTCGGAGGCTCTCTTGCCTCTTGTTAGTTCTGTGAATACCCAAAGCACAGACTGTGTATAGTTGGGAAGGGGCTACTGTATGTGCAGGTTTACTTTGTAAAGGTTTATGTGATAGCGTTTTTGTTGTTGTTGTTATTTTTATTATTAAAGTATTACAAATAGTAGTACATATGTCTCCTTTTTTTTCCCCCCCAATTGACCTTCCCCCAGCCTCCTGTGATAGCATTTTGCTCTCCGTGGTCAGTGCTGGCTGTCAGAAGTGAGAGCCTGGGCCAGGATTCCCAGAGTGGGCACTGACAAGCAGCTGGGATGTCAGGATCCCAGGGGCCAAGGTTGGAGCTGATGATGAGTCAGAGATGGAGGAACCAGGCCTATTTCCTGCCCTTCATGTTCTGGTGTAGCTGGACCCTCGGCCCCTTGGGCCAGCAGCCTAGAAGCCTCTCTGAGCCAGCACCATCCCTTGGAGGGCATCCTCCTCAGCCTCTGCAAGCAAGAGGATTGGTCCCATGGCCCATGACCTACTTTGTGAAATTCATCTCTGGAAAAAAAAATTATTCTCCAAGCAGAGCAGATCATCTTGGTATTTCGTGGTAGGTGAGGCCTTCAGAGGCCTTCTGCCTCCCTGGAGCCAGAAGGAGAGAAACCCAGGCCCAGCTCCTGCGCCTACTGGCTGCAAAGGTTGAAGCATGCCTTCCCTGGCCACCTTCCGCCACCTACCTCCCTGACCCCCTGCCTCAGCTGCCCCATCAGTGCCTTCTCCCTTGCATCCTGCCTGATGCCCCTCTAGTGGCTTGGGGCTGGCTGGACACCAGCAGGTGAATGGGCTTGGATCAGAGCATAATTTGTTTCTCTGGGAGGTATTGATGTGCTGCCCTAATTAAGCACCTTGCTAATGAGAGTCAAAGCACTTCACTGGGAGTCAGGTGAATCTGAGCCTACCTTTGCCAAGACCTAGCCATGGGGGTCTCGTGCTGCATAGGAGTCTCAGCCATACTAAGGGGCTTCCTGTGTTCTCTCCCCTCCACGCTAGGCCCCAGGATAGTGTTTTGCTGTGCACTTCCTGCACCTACACACAGCAGGTGCTTGGAGGCTTTAGAGGGCTGGATAAAGAGGCATAAGACAGAAGCTGGTTATGTCTTTCTTTGGGAGAAGTTCTTGTCACTGGTGATCAGATCCATCGACCTGTTTCTCATGCTGGGCTTCTTTGATGGGTCGTAAGGAGTGGAAGGTGTTGGAGATAAGACATGTCTTAAAATGTGTGTCTGTGTGTGTCTGTTAATATAGCAGTCATTTATTGCTGTGTAATAAATCACCCCAAAACTTGGTGGGGGTAAACCAACTGTTTATACTCATAGACTCTATAAGACAGGAAATAAAATGGAACCCAGCTGAATAAACTTGCCTTCACTCCATGATATTTGGGAAGATACAAAGTTTGGGTTAAGTCAACAACTCACACATCTAGTGGTTGATGCTGGCTGTGGCCCGGGACCTCGGCTACCAGCCAGAACGCCACCAGCATGTGGCCTCTCCATGTAGTTTTTCTGTGTGGGCTATTTTGGGCTTCCTCACAGCATGGTGGCTGGGTTCCAGGGGTGAGCCTCCCCAAAGAACAAGGTGGAAGGGAAGGTGTTTTCATGATTTAGCCTTGGAAGTTGAAAAGAGTCACTTCTGTCTACTCTGCTGCTCAAGGCAGTTACCAAGGCCCACCCAGGGTCAAAGGGAAGGGCCAACAGGACGACCACTCCATGGGAGGAGTGTCAAGGTCACATCACAAGAAGAGCATGTGTGATGAGAGGTACTGTGGTGATCATCTTTCGGGGAAAAATCTGCTATAGTAAGGGTTGTGGTGGTAGTGATTCAGTGCTGAGTGTGACAGGCTGTGAAGGGGGTGAATGTGACAGGAAGCAGCTGAGCAGGGGAATAGGTATGACAGGAGATTGTGGGAGGGGAGTGGGTGTGACAGGAAGTGGCCAAGCAGGGAGATTTGGGTTTGCCAGAGTCGGCCATGATGGAAGTGAGCTTGGCGGTGATAGTGCCCAAGATGTTGGCACCACCATCTCTCCTCCCCACTCGAAGGCCTCTGGGTGACCAGGCTGATTCAAACATGGAGACCCATGCCCGGCCACCCTCCTTAACCAGCCCTGTCTTGCCCCTGTCCCAGCCTCCACCATCTTTCTCTCTTCTTGGGGGCTCTGAGGCTCCCCACTCCCACCAACAGCTTTCCCTTCTTCCAGAAAGAGTGATTCCCACCACCACAGTCTGGAAGCACTCCAACTACCATACTTTTTCTTCGAGTAAAAGCAGCTAATTAACATTATTCTTTAATTATTGCCTTTATCAACAAGGGGTCTGATTTGTACCAGCAGGATAGTTGCTTTCCCTTAAACTACCCAAGTGAATGCTTCAGTTCCTGGTGCTTTTGAAATGAATTTGATGTCATCTGCCCAAAGTCACTTAATGGGAACGCCTGGGTAATGACTGAACGCGCTAACTCCGTTAGCAGCCCTGGAAGCATGTAATTTGGCCCCTCAGGCAACAGCACTTTTGAAATCTCTGGATAGTTTTGAACTCTCTGTTCTTAATTAAATATGCAATTTTTCACGGTAACCAGGTTAATTCTTTTGTGTTGTGTTGTAATACTGTTAGGAATTTTCATAGTTCTTATTAAACATTATTCAGGCATTGTGAATTCCATAATTAAAAAAAATGAAAAGAACAAAGCTTGATTCACTTCTTTCTTTTCCCTGGCTAATTTATCAAATGAATTTTGCAAATTTTTCTTTCTGTCCCCAGACAGTGTGGCAAGTGTTTTAAAGGGGAAAGATTTAATTGCCCTGTAGGGATTGGCTGGTTATGAAGGATTTGGCTGTTTGATTAGTAAACCCAGTTGGGAATGGTCTAATGCTCCATGATCTTAAAAATTGTCTGATTGTACCCTCTCCAAGGAGGCCTCTCTTTTCGTTATGTAGAGCATCAACTTCACACAAGTGTAGTTATTAGGTAGTGAGGAAGGGGAGAGAAAAAGATCTGACTTTATTTTAAATTAGGGATCTTGGGAGATTTCCCCCTCCCCATTTCCCTTGCTGGGGAGGAGGGGAGAGCACAGGTGAGAAACAGAGTGAGAGTGAGTCAGAGACAGAGGCAAAGCAATTCTCGAATCTCAGGTACCAGAGAGGGCGAGCAGTCACTGTGAGAATGGGGCCCAAGGGAATGGCACCTGCATCCCTGGCCAGTTGAAGAGGCAGTTTATAAACTGAGGGGCCCCCTCTTTGCAGGGCTTCTGGGGCAGGAGCATTACTTTTCCATTTGCAGAATTGGGCCTCTCTGAAAAAATATGCAGACCTGAACTGAGTGTGGTGTGTGGTGGGTGGAGAGGACCGTGTCTCCCGAAAGACCCAGTAAGACCAGAGGCCCTCTGTAAAGGGATGCTAGGCAGAGGTAGCCAGGCACTCTTGGTAAGGGGAGTAGGATCACTGGCTAATTCCTGGACCTTTTTGTTTCTAGTGAGAGCCACATTTATGCTTCCGTTTCACCATCTGCAAAATGGGGCATGTTACTACCAACCTCTTCTTACTTTCCTGGGTCCCCCAACCTTATCTTTCAGTCAGTTATCAAGGAGTATTTATTCAGCACCTACTATATAACAGGTCCTAGACCATGTGCTTGGGATACCCCAGTGATCAACACAGACATGCTTTCTGCCCTTGTGGCACTGTTGGTCTCCACAGTATTTAGAAGTAAAATCCCTTAAGAAACCAACATTAATCAAATAATCGTATGTATTTGAAATTGCAAACCCTGCTAAGGGTTATGGAGGAAATGAGCTAGGAATAATGAGATTGTGAAGTAGATTTAAACTAGAAGTCAGAGGACTCCTGAGTTAGCGAAGTGAAGAGGGTCCATGGTAATCCAGAGAGTGAGGAAGGGACCAGCATGTGCAAAGGTCCTGGGATATGAGGACACACCTCTGGTTCCCGGAAGTGAAAGACAGCTAGTGTTGCCAGAGCACTGGGAGAGGGAGGGGCATAGAGATGGGTGTGGCTATGGAGGTTAGACAGGGCTGGCTCAAAGAGACTTATAGGTTCTACTGAGGTCTTTATCCTGAACCTAGGACAACCATGGCTGTGGGGAAGGGAGCGTTGGAGGGATGAAAGAGGAGGGGTTTGAAGGCTTACAATCTAGGGCAGGGGTGGGCAAACTTTTTGACTCGAGGGCCACAATGGATTCTTAAACTGGACCGGAGGGCCGGAACAAAAGCATGGATGGAGTGTTTGTGTGAACTAAATTCAAAGTAATCATTTACATTGACTCGAGGGCCACAATGGATTCTTAAACTGGACCGGAGGGCCGGAACAAAAGCATGGATGGAGTGTTTGTGTGAACTAAATTCAGAGTAAACATCATTTACATAAAAGGGTACGGTCTTTTTTTTTTTTTTAGTTTTATTCATTTCAAACGGGCCGGATCCAGCCCGCGGGCCGTAGTTTGCCCACGGCTGATCTAGGGGGAAGAAGGGGCTAGACAAGGAGGCTCAACTGCTCCTACCATTGTCCCCTGACCAGAGACTGCATGCCTGGCCTCACCCAGAAAATTCACCTGTCTACAGGCTAGGGTAGGGACAGGAATAAAGCAGTTTTCCTGGGCAGGAGGGAGGGGGGCGAGAGAGGACCTCATCCCGTTCAAATTATATGCTTCCTTTCTGCCATTTATTATTTACCTCCCAGCTTGTGAAAACAGAAAGATTAAAAAAAAAAAAATGGAGGAAAACTCCCCACCAAATCTAACATTGCTCCAGGCGTGCAGCCTGAGGGAACAAGTATTTTTTCAACAATATTTGTGCATATTAGAGTGTGTGAAATGCCATGCTAAAACTCTAGGCCCCGCTAGCATAGGGGGTTCTGGGGCCTTTGGAGCTGTCAGGAGTGGGGCACCATTGCCCTCCATATCCCAGTAAGAGCTGGCATCTGGGGGCTTGCCCTCTGCATAATGGTGGGCTTCTGTATCTCATCTGCTTTGTATTCCAATAACTCAAGCGTGGCCTACCTTGGGAGCTGGCAGTTCTCAGGCAGGCTGGTTTCTGGAATGGTGGCATTCCCAAATGAGAGGTTGGGAGGTGCAGGGAGTCCAGGGAATTTGGCGGCTGCCCGTGCATAGTGTTATTCTGTGCCTCACACATTCTTATTAGCGTTGTAATCGCTCCAAAATACTGATTCATTATCACACCCTGAACTGCAGACTGAAGCAATGGAGTTTAATAGTTCCATATAAGCCATTCTGGGCTGTTGAGTAAATATTGCTCATTCTGAAAAATTGGGTAAATATGTGTTTATGCTGGCAATGAGCAAGGCACAAGCTAACTGGTAGTTGGTGTCTGGGCTGGCACTAGGCAAGGTAGTTGGGGACAGGAGAATGCTCACACTCTGAGAAATGTCAATTCATGTCTGGCAGGCCTTGGAAATATTCTTCTGGACATGGAGGTTTGGATTAGGAAAGGGGCTTTCCCCTGAAATGAGAGTAGAAGGACTCATGTTTTTTATGCGTGTAGAAATGGCTTTGGAGTGGACAGGAAAGACCCAGGCCCTCTAAGCTTGTATAGACAAGTGATTGGATTTAGAACTGGAGGGCTGGTTACTACGGGCTGCAGGAGTTAAGTGTACAGGTGGGTAGGTTCCATTCTGGGATCCCTGTTCTGCCATTTGATAATTGTGGGACCCCAGGCAAGATACTTGACTCCTTTGCAGGCAGACCCATGGTTACAGATTCTCAGGAAAGGGTACTTTTTGGTTTTCTAATCTAGAGCAAGGATGAGACAGATTAAATACTTCTGTTTTTCCTGTGTTAGTGGATGGAAGTGTTCTGACCCACACTCTCACTGAGGGTGAAAGCCTCTGAACTACCAAGATGGGCATTGTCTCAACCCTTCATTGCCAAGTATCAGTTCACATATTAAGCAGTCTGATTTTGAATTTCATCTTCAGTTTTGGCCCTTGGGAATTTCTCTTAATTTCTTATTGAACTGACCCATATATTTAAAGGGTTGTTGGTATATTTTATCCAGTACATCTGGGTGTTTTGTAGTAGGAGCGTTTTCAGGCTATCTTATCTACCATGTTACTAGACACAGAAGTCCTTTCAATGTGATGAAAGGTTGTTTCTCCTTTAGAATTCTTCCTTAGAATGTCTGGCAGTCCACTGCTTCTCAGGTGACCTGACACTTGTCACTTGCCCTGGGGTCCAGGCCCACTTTGTCACTTCCAGGAACCAGAGGCCTAACATTTCTCTGGGGTGAAGGTGGGGTTTCTCCACCATATCTTTGCCCAGGGCTTGAATCCAATTTGTATTTGTTGAGCACCCACTGTGCCAGAGACTGGGGCCAGGCCCTGGGCGAGGGAAGAAGGGGTTCAACTCTGTACAATTGACAAGTATCTGTGCTCAAGGATGGCACTCCATTGGGACCTTCCTCCATCCCAGCATGTAAGTCTCCTGTGCTTCTCTAGGGGAACTTGATTACTTTAAATATTTTTCTCTAGGGGTCAGAATGGGGTCAGGATTAAGAGCACTGTCTTCGAAGTCTGCTAGGATCAGGTTCAACTCCTGCTCTGCCTCTTAGAAGCTGTGTGATCTTGGGTGAGCCCCTGCACTTCTCTGAGCATCAGCTTCTCTGACTGTAAGATGGGAGGTCAGAGAGTTGCTCTGAGGATCCAGTGAGATCATGAATGGGAGGCACTTGGCAGAGCGCCTGGGAGCTGGTGAGTACTCAATGGATGTTCCTGTTTGTGATGCAAATGGCCACTGTGAGACTGCCTCTCACGTTAATAGACTTGGAGAAGTCAGTCTCAGGGAGGTGGCAGACTTCCCCCCATCCCCCCAGATGCTCATAGAATGGCAAAATCAGGTAGCAGGGAAGATACCATTGCTCACAGAATGTAGCAGATACATTTTGGGGTATCTATCCACCCTGCTCCTCACCATTCTTGTAGTGGCCTTCTTCCTTCCTATGTCTTCCCCTGAATCTTGTGACTCAACCTAGGGAGGAGGGAGAGCTGCCAGTCATGGTTCTCCATCTTCCTGGCTACAGTGGTTGGTCCAAGGGGAAGTCATATGTCTTGAGCTGGATCAATCAGAGAACTTCCCTGGGATTTTTCAATTGGAGCAGAGAGGAGTCCAGTTGAGATGCTGGAAGGAAGGAAGCCTGGAGAGATGCTGGACAGTGACTCAGCCACAGTCATGTCAGTAACCCACCCAGAGAAACCACCCACATGGAGCATAAGCAGATGTGGGATGTTTCCATCCTCTGGGTCTCAGATTATCTTCAGAGAAGCCTGTTGGGACCCCCCTAACAAGGGTGGTCACCTCCCCTCCTCCCCTGTCACACTGAAGCCCAGTCACACTCTGGCTCCTTGGGAATGGATTTTGCCTACTTTTTAAACATGGCCCACAGATACCCATAAAATCCCACACATCTCCCTGAGCCTGCCACACCTGCTGACATTCAGCACAATTCTTTCCCCTCATTTTTAAATGATCTCCTTGAAAAAGACCATCTTGACAGATTGTTTTGTGTGCAGTTTACCCAAACACCACTTTTTCTCATTTTGCCAGAGTTGCTCTTTTTTCCCCCTTTTATTTCTTTCTTGGATTCACTCTGGGGTTGGCTTCCACGAACCAAAATAACTCTCACAATGCACGGGGAAAGTGTTTCCTGTGGGTGAATGACATCTGTATGAAAAGATGGCAAAGCTGCCGATTTCTGTCCTTTGAAGACGCTTGTCAGCCAGTGCTGTGGTGGAGTGTCAGACGTCACCCGGGATGACTGTTGAGACGCAGGCAACAGTGAGCTTTTTTCCAGAATGCCTTCAGCCCAAACTTTGGGATCTCCGGGGACACGGGAGCAGCATCCATTTTCTGAAGAGATTAAAGGCGATGCTGGTTAAAGGAGCAGCTGGTATTTTCTACCCTGCTCCCACAGGGCCCTGCAGCAGTGCTTTGTAGCTCACCTGCTCTGCTTTTCCTGATTCCCTCTGTTCCTTTTGCTGACTTGTGTGCCTCCTGGCGGGGTCTGGTAGCCCCAAGCAGACCCCAGAGAGTAGAGGCAAGGAGAGTGGGGCTGGTAGTGCCGCCATGGCTCTCCTGTGGGAGAGGCAGGATAAATCTCATGGTTCAGAGTGTGGGTCTGGAGTCAGGCTCAGTCTGGGTTCAAATCCCAACTTGACCATTCTCACTGAGCCAATCTTGTCACTTCTTTGAGCCTCCGTTTTCCCACCTAAGGAATGGGGTCACTGTTTCAGTAAAGGCAATATAGGTAAAGCATTTCCTTAGCATGGTACCTAGCACATAATAAGTGCTCAGTAAATTTTAGCTGCTGCTCACCTCTTCAGATGCATTCTGGCTGACCCTCCCTTACAGCCCATGCACCAGCCATATTGAAGTTAGTGCAGCTTCCAAAGGACAGCATTATTTCCCCCTTTGTGCTGTTCCCACTATCCACAGTAGTTTTCCATACCTGGGCTATCCAGTGGGTTTCTATTCATCTGTCAACACCAGCTTGGGCATCAGCTCTTTTTAACTATTCAGGGTCAGCAACTCCTAAACCTTAAAGTTGACCTCCAATTAAACTGTCCTTTATTTATATAGTGGTATTTTATCCATATGTGTTTGTGTTCTATCAAGAGCAATCCTCTCAGCCTATGGGTCTCCTCACCCCCAAACAGTTTTCCTTCCTCTGTTTTTGTAATCCTTTTTCTATCTCTCTGTCGGAGTACAGTGCTGATTGCAGTATCTCCTTTAGGGAATGGCAAACTCCCATGAGCACAGGGGCAGACAGTGAACATTAATGCTGGATTCAGCCCTGTGTAAGCTGGAGGAAGTGGGGGAGGGAGGGTGCTGGACAGCAGGGGAGACCTGGCCCTGCCCCACGGAAAGCGAATTAACACATGGGGTTGGACAGATAAAATACCTGACTGCTTGAGGCTGTGGCCCAGACTCAGGTTGTTACATGCTCCCCCACCTCCGCCAAGATTGTGAGCTCTTGAGGTAGGGGCTCACCCACTGCCTCCCACAGTGTCCCATGCTGGGCACAATACATCACAGGGGTCAGTAAATTTTTGATGAATAAATATAAGTGCATTTGCTGTTGGCCTACTCATTCATTAAAAAAAAAAAAAGACACGTTGAGCATGGCAATTGTAAAAAGAACAACTAAGCAAAAAGAAGAAAATAAAAACCACCCACTTTTGTGATAAATCTTTACCATGGTTTCTTTAGACTTTTTGTCAAAGTGTAACAAACATATGGAAAAGAGCACAGATATTACAGGGGCTCAGCTTGATGAATTGTCACAAACTGAACATGCCCATGGAGCCACCAATTATGTTAAGAAATAGAACACCCCCCCAGAAGTTCAAGTTCCATCGTGCCCACTAGTCATTGCCAACCTGTACCCCAAGTATGACCCATCCTGACTCCTAACAGCACGCATTATATTTGCCGGTTTGTGAATTTTATGTAAAGGGAATCTCCCAGCGTGTGCTCTTGTGTGTCTGGCTTCTTTCACCAACGTTATGTTCTTGAAATTCACCCACTTGTGTACAGTTGCAGTTAATACATTCTCACACTTTATTAATCCATTCTCCTGTTATGGGCATTTGGGTGGCTTCCAGTATGGGGCTTCTATGAAGACTGCTGTTAGGAACATTGGTGCGTATCTTTTGGTATGGATGCACACATTTTTATTGGGTATAAATCTACTTAGTAGGTAGATACCAGTAGCAGCTCTCAAGTTGTGACAATCAAAAAAGTCTCCAGGGATTGCTCAGTGTTCCCTGGGGGATGGGCAGAATTGCCTCTGGTTGAAACCCATAGGTATATATTAGGGTGTAGAATTGCTGGGTTGCAGGGAGGCATGTGCATAGCTTTAGTATAGTATATGCCAAGTAGTTTTCCAAAGTGGTTGTACCAGTTTTCACTTTTGCCAGCTGTGTATAACCGCACACCCCCACTGGGGAGCCCACAACCTGGGCATGTGCCCTGACCAGGAATCCAACCGGCGACCTCTCTGTGCATGGGACAATGCTCAACCAACTGAGCCACACTGGCCAGGGCTGTCTTTTATTTTTTATTCTTCTAGTAGAGTGATTAAGTCTGTTCTTAACTCTGGAATCTAACTTCTTTTAGTTTAATACCCAGCTCTGCCACTTTCCTGCTATGTGGCTTTGGCCAAGTGACTTCACTCTCTGTGCATCCGTTTTTTTTCTTTGTCAAACAGGGACATTAATGCCTACCTCTGCTATTTGGAGAATTACATGAGTTTGTTAATATATATGAGGCATGTAGAACAGGTCCTGACACGTTGCTAGTGCTGTGTTGACTATTACTATCCATTTTAGTGGCTATACTTATTCCCTCATGTGCATAAGCTACAATTTATGTCATTAGTCCTTTGGTATGGGGTGGTAAATGAATTTCAGTTTGGACTGCCAGATTTTATAAAAAATAATATATAATGCCTATTTAAATTTGATTTTCAGATAAACAACAAATGATTTTTAATATGAGTATGCCCCATTCAATATTTGAGACCTATGTATAGTAAAAATGTACATTGTTTATCTGAATTAAAATTTATCTGGGTGTTTTGTATTTTATCTGGCTATCCTCTTAATTCCAGTTCTATTCTCTTCTGAGCATCACAGTGATTAGCATCGTAGAAACTGCATCTTTGCACACATACTGTGTTTCCAAAACTTGTCTTCTTATTTGAATCACCTATGGGGACTTGTTAAAGTGCAGAATCCTGGCCCCCACCTCAGATCTCTTGAAACTGAAGAATCTCCAAGGCTGTGTTTAGAATCTGATTTTTAAACCAAGGCCTCAGGTGACTCAGAGGTAACCAGGACTTTAGGGTAAAATCCTGCTGGCCCATGTTGGTGATGTGCTAAATGGAAAGTAGGGAAGCAAAGACTCCCCTTGCTGCTCTCTGCTTGGTCAGCTCTCTCCCCTGTGGGTGAAAAGAAAAGGCCTGGCCTTGCCTGGCTTTTCCCCAGACCTCTCTCCCAGGGCTTCCAGCCTGGGCAGGAGGCTACGGCAGCGTCCCCACCTTGGGCTGCCCCATAGCTCAGCACCTGCTCCAGCTTTACAGGAAGCAGTGCTGAACTTCGGTAGTGGGAGGGGACATGGCGGGTGTGGGCACCAGGACCAGCTGCATTGATTTCTGTCTGCAGTTCTTGGAAGGTCTATCATGAGGAAAACAGGCAGCAGGTAACAGTAGACAGTAGCCCCAGCATCAGGGAGGGCCTGGCTGGCCAGAGCGCCTCTAAGTTCAAGTTGCCCACCAGGTTCTGGTCATCACTGTGGTATTTATGGTGCTCCTTGGGCCCAGGCCTGAGGCCTCCTGAGTCTCTACCATCTGGCCTGGCCAAGGAGTAGAGCCTGGTCTCCCAGAACTACCCCCTTCATTCCGTCCATGCCTTGCCAGTGCCTCATTCATTCCCCACAGGTCTTCTCTGGTCTGGAGGATGTCCAGTAGCAGCTCCTGTCCTAGCCCTGAGTTCTGTCCATAGGAGCAGCTACTCTCCCCAACTTTGGAGGACCCCTCTAATTTCTTTCTTGTTCCAGCCACTGCCAGGTACCCCTGCCAGGCCACAACCTGCTGGGCAGACCAACCCCATCTGCTCAACTCAAAGCCACAAAATTACAACTTAGACGGGATCAATATGATCCGGTCCAGGGTCCTTCAGAGGATGATTTTGCTTTGATGAGAGGTCAGAGGGGCCTCAGACTTATAAATAAATTATTATTTAAGAGAGGATTCCTGGTGGTCTGTAAGAGTTTGTTGTCAGCCTCTCTCTGGCCGTGGAGCTAAAGTGTCCAGGTGGTTTAGGTTGGGGTGGGCTGGGTGTTTCCTTCCGCAGTGAGAGGGTCCTCAGGGTTTGGAACTGGGGAGGGAGATGTTTTCTTCCTTCTATATCTATTTGCAGCTGATATCTTGTGCTGGGCACAGACATTTTCTGGGGAAGAACTCATCAACTATGTTTAATTTTAGTGCTTTTTCTCTTTATTCTTTTTTTAAAAATATATTTTATTGATTTTTTACAGAGAGGAAGGGAGAGAGATAGAGAGTTAGAAACATCTATGAGAGAGAAACATCGATCAGCTGCCTCCTGCACATCTCCTACTGGGGATGTGCTCGCAACCCAGGTACATGCCCTTGACCGGAATCGAACCCGGGACCCCTCAGTCCGCAGGCCGACGCTCTATCCATTGAGCCAATCCGGTTTCGGCCTCTTTATTCTTTTTTAAATTTAAGTTCTTTTTGTAGGCTGAGCATTGGTCTAGACCAGTGGTTGGCAAACTCGTTAGTCAACAGAGCCAAATATCAACAGTACAACGATTGAAATTTCTTTTGAGAGCCAAATTTTTTAAACTTAAACTATATAGGTAGGTACATTGTTATTAACTTAATTAGGGTACTCCTAAGCTGGCCTTTGCTAAAAACATCCTCAATCTGATTGAGGTACGTTGGCTGAGGTCGACCCCTTCCAACTCTCCCATCCACACTCGTCTATAAGACGTACCTCAAAACAATGTACCTCCTCCGTGCTGCGTATCCCGTGGTCCACCTACGCCACGTCTCCCGTCGCCCGACCAACCAACACCCCCCACTTCTTCTAACGCCACTTGTTCAAAATAGACCCGCCCAGGCCAAAAACCAACTTCCGCGCATGGGCCACAAAGTTTCAATCGCACTGTACGTGGTATTCTGTGGAAGAGCCATTCTCAAGGGGCCAAAGAGCTGCATGTGGCTCACGAGCCACAGTTTGCCGACCACTGGTCTAGACTGAAAGAATAGTGTCATGACTAAGCCAGATGGAGGCCTTGCCCTTTGGGGTTTATAGTTCTTATTATCCACCCTTATTGGAGAGGAACCCAGGGCTCAGAGAGGAAGAGTGACTTGTCCAGAGTCACTCAGCAAGAGGCCCCTGCCAGGTCCAACTCTCACTATTAAATGAACAAAATAACTTGCACTTGATCAAGTGGGAAACAGTCTGAATAATAATGATGATGATAGTTGCCAGCATTAATTGAGGGCATGCTATGTGCCGGGAATTGTGCTGAGTGAGTTCCATGAGGTCTGTATTATCATCTCATTTTTATAAAGTTATGAAAGCTAAGGCTCAGAGAGGTGAATTCATTTTTCCAAAGGCACGTAGCTAGCCACTGGCCGAGCTGAGATTTGAAACCAGGACTTGGCTTTGAAGCTCATGCACATATGGTGTAGGTGTCCCACTAAAGCCTTGAACACTAGAGAGGAAGGTTGGAATCATCATTTTTATAAAGGTCAAGCATTTGGGTTAGGAGTGTGCTAACCTTATCAAACACTCCTCTAAGGAGTGCAAAAACACCTGGTATAATACTAGTAATAGCAGTAATATTAATAATAATAGTAGATGCCAATTGTTCAGCATTTGAGTAATGCACATATAGAGATTATATTAAAACACATAATTGAACTTAAAATACATGGCAGCTTTATTATCCCCATTTGACAGACAAGAAAACAAAGGCTGAGAGAGGTTGAGTCACTTGCCCAAGTGCACAAGCCAGGAAGTGGTAGAATTGGCATTGGAACTCTGTTTGCCTGCACAGCACACAGAACCTTTCCCCAGCAGCCCATGGTAGCATCTACACTCCTCCGGGGTCTCCCAGAAGCTCAGGACAAAAAAGTGGCTCTCTTCTGTCCCCTTAGTCACTCAGCTGACAGTCCAGCTTCCTTCTCCCAGTTTCCCATTACCTTTCAACTCTGCTTGAAACTTATGTTTTTCCCTCCTAAATTCTTTCTAATCAGGTCAGCTGTGGAATACAGGCTCCGAAATAATAATGTGAAGTGCAGCCTTTGCTGCTGCTCCATTTCCTGCTTGCTTAGCAGCATGGAAACTTTGGCGTGGGTCTATGTGTCCTTTTAAAAAAACCCTTTATGTACTCTGCTCTTGTTTTTATAAGATATGACTCTTAATGAAGCTTTAATACAAGGTCAAAGAGTCTAGAAGTTGCCGAGAAAGCCCATCACCCCTCTGGGCCCTGCCAGACACATAAATAGCCAATGGCTGGCTTTTTTCATCTCTTTTAAATGGCCCCATTGCAACAGAGCTCTTCCTTGCATGAGGAGGTAAAATGTTTGAACTGACTGTATTGCCTGTCGTTAACTGTTAGCAAAATGCAGCCAGGCCCCCCTCACATCTTTGTTTATTTTTTCCTTTTCTGAAGTTCAAGGAAAATAATTTATTAACTTGGAAATTAGGGATAATATGAAGCCAGCCCTGAGTCTCCCCAATCCCTTACCCCCCAATCCCTAACCCCAACTCAGGCCCTGGCCAGCCTGCCTGCCCTGCCAGGGAGTTGAGAGAGGCTTTTCTGTCAAAGGCATAGCCCAGGCAAGGCCCAGGCGAATGTGTCTAATGTATTTGCAGTCATGATACAAAGATCCCGAGTGTCTGGAACCCCAGCCTTCCGGGGACTGGCGGGGCCATGCCTTTGATTTGAACCCCCTGGACTGTGCCCTCATCTAAATCCATCAGGTCCATAGCCCTGGTCTTGGACCACTGAATAATTTACAGTCCCGCAGAGCAGCGAACACCGGGTCACCGGAGTTCATGGGTTAATAACAGGTTTGGTTTTCGATGTCAGCAGCTCTCTTGATAACGTATGAAAGAATCCTATTCTGTTGATTAGATTTTGAAATGGATCAATTTTTAATCAGCCAAACACCTGACTCACTCAATAAGAGTTGCATTGTGGAGACAGGATGGAGGCCGACTTTATTTACAAGAGTGTTTGTTTTTTGGGGACCATACGCAAATTCCCACCCAGACCCCTCCTCCTGGAAGGAATTGACCGAATTATCTCCCATCTCAAATGGCAGCATTTGATTCACCTTCTGATTAGTTGGGAAATCCATGGGTCTGTTTAAGAGATAAGAACAGCAGCTAAAGGTTTGATTTAGTCATCTGTGGTTATTGATGGAAAAAGCATTTATTTGCCAATGGAGAAATTTTGCTTAATGTAACAGCAAGGAAGAAGGGAGGAGACCAAGGGAGTCTGGGCGGTAGTGGGAGGCGGGGGGAGCAGGTAGCAAAAGCATTCAGCTCTGGGGGTGGGGAACTGGGGTCCCAGCCCCATCCTCTGAGGTTTTCAAAACAATGGTATGGAAGTGAGCCAGTGAGCAAATTGAATGCATAGGAGGTTTATTGTGGAGGGGCGTTGCTTGTGGCCATTTTATATATTCATTCAGCAAACAGGTGAGCCCACACTGTATGCCAGACACTGTGCTAGGCATCAGGGATGAAGCCATTATTGAGAGAGACAAGGTTCCTGCCCTCATAGAGCATACATTCTGGTGTTGGGGAGGGAGGGCAGGCAGTAAAGAAAAAACAAGGTGCATGATTATAAAACATGCCAAGTGTTGTTGAGGAAGCTCTTGAGAGAAAATACCAAGAACTTTTTAATTCATTTGTGGTCAGGGAAGTTCTCTGAGTGAAGAAAAATTGAAAGAGAGCACCAGGGCAGGAGGGACAGCAAAGGTAAAGGCCTGGAGGCCAGCATGCTAGAGGAGCCAGGTAAGGCCAGGTGGCAGGTGAGTGGATGACCAGGGTGTATGGAGGGGGAGGCTGGAAGTTATGTTTTTTTCCTGCAATACCATGGGGAGCCCTGGAAAGGTTTTGAGCATGGATGTTGTTTTGTTCAAATTTTACATTAGAAAAGGTCACTCTGAGGAGAGTGGGCGGTGGGGCTGAGGAGAGTGGGTGGTGGAGACTGGTGGGGGGTCTACTGTAATCATCTGGTAATGATGGGGGCATGGACCAGAGACAGCATGGAATAGGGAGAAGGGAATGGATTCAGCAATTCTGGTTGGTGGCCAGGTGCTTGGGCCGCCTGGGGCTCTGGCCTGGCCTGATGAGGCCTGTAGCCAAACCTGCATAGCCAGTCCCATGGCAGAGGAGAGATTCTTTGTGGCAGAATGTCTTTCTGAGGACTGGGCATCTAGACTTCCTCAAACTGGAAAAGCTGGGGACAAGTGGCACACAGGTTGGGAACTTGGACTGTGAAGTCAGAGAGATGTGGGGGCTTCTCAGCACTGCCTTTTATAAGCTGGTGACATCAGACAAATTGCTCTTTGAATGTACAGACAAGCGAGAATGATTTTTGGTATAGAACTTTCCAGAAGGGCTCATAAGAAACTGCCAACAGTGATTGCCCCCTGCAAAGGAGACATGGGGTGGGTGGGAGACCCACCTCTTAATTTATGCCACAGGCATGTGTTATTAGTCAAAATTGGCCACCCCATTTGTGACTTTCTGTGGCATTCACCAGGATGGACCTTCAGTGGCATTTGGAGCAAGGACTGGTTACCAGCCCTGTTTTACACATGAGGCTTAGAGAGGGGCAGTTGTTTTACCCGGTGGGGTCCAGCCCCTTCTTGGGCCCAGACTCTTTCTCTTCCTGGCTCAGCTTGTGTTCTTTATTGCTGTTGGTTGAGGTTGTGGATTTGGTGGGACTTGGAGGAGCTGGATTTTCCTGGCATGAGTAGCGATTTCTTGTTTCCCAGTGCTCCAAGCACCATTGATTGGGCAGCTTTATTTATTAGCTTAATCTTTGCACATCCCTCAGCGATGCTGTTCTCACCTTGCTTTGTCGGGGGCCAGAAGGGCCTGCATGCTCACCTGTGTGTGTGTGTGTGTGTGTGTGTGTGTGTCCAAGCATGGGAGAGTCCGTGTGGCTTTGGGACTATGGGAGAGGATACCTCACTTCCCAGCTTTCCTTGGTGACAAACAGGCTCTCACAAGCATCTTAATCCAGGTGTGGCACATACTAATTGCTCACTGAGATCTCAGTCGAACCATTTGATCTAGTGTCAGAAGTCCTGGGTTCTAGTTCTGGGACATCTACTTGCTTGCTGTGTGACCTCGAGCAAATCACTTCTGTTCTCTGGTCCTCAACTCCTCATCCAAAAAATGGGAATGATAATACCTGGCCTTCTTGTTGCTCTGAATAGATGGTGGACACTCCCACTTCAGGACCTTTGCACTTGCTGTTCCCCCTTTCCTCACATATTGGCATAGCTTGCTCCTTCACTTTGGTTGTTACTCAAAAGCTACCTTCTCAGAGAAGCCTTCTCTGGCCATCCTAACTACAATTTCACAGCTGGGGCACACACGTGCATGCTCACCATTCTTCTTTCCCTGCTGTGTATTTTTCATCTTTGGTACTTAACATGATTAATCATATTATATCTTTTAACTGTTGATCTTGTTTACTGATTTCTTCTATTAAAATGTCAGCTCCAACAGGGCAGGGATTTTTGTCTGTTTTGCTTACTGCTGTCTTCCAACACCTAAAATGGGACTTGGCACATAGAAGGTGCTCAGCAAATATCTGTTGAAGGAATAAATGAAATAAATCAATGTAAGGCTCTTTGAACAGTCCCTGGTACCTAATACGCTCTCAACAAATGTGAGTTATTATTGTTACTAGTATTACTGCTATCAAGTTTTTCTGAGCCTCGGTTTGCTCACCTATAAATTGAGATGCTGTTGATAATAACTATCGTAGAGTTGTTGTGAAGATATAGTGATGTGGATGTTGGGTTCTTGGTACAGCTCCTGACATAGACTTTTCAACCAATAGGAGCTATTATAGTTATAAGTCCAAAATGAATAATAAAGTTCTCCCCCTCCCCCCAGTATTGGGAGGATTTCTGGAAAGTGTAGTGTCTGGGACCCAGGGAGCAACCCTCACCACCACATCACTGGTCCTGATTAGCTATAGCAGCAGTGGGGGCGAGGTCCTCTGGCTAGCCTTCAATTGCCATCTAGCCAGAGTGTCCAGCCAAGGTTTGCATATACTCTCTGGCATACCAGCTTTCTCACAGGGTGTCTGATTCTTCTAAAGTTCATTGGTTTTTGTTTTCGTGTTTTTAAGTATAGGAAGTTTTTGTTGTTGTTTTGTTTTAAAGAGATGACTGTTCCATATATATATATATATATACTAGAGGCCCGGTGCACAAAAATTTGTGCACTGGGGGGAAAGGGGGGGGGCCCTCAGCCCGGCCTGTGCCCTCTCACAGTCTGGGACCCCTCAGGAGATAACGACCTGCTGGCTTAGGCCTGCTCCCGGGTGGCAGAGGGCAGGCCCAATCCCTAGGTGCAGCCCCTGGTCGGGCTCAGAGCAGGGCCGATTGGGGAGTTGGGGCGCCGCCCCCTGTCATGCACAGAGCAGGGCGGATTGGGAGGTTGCGATGCCACCCTCAGTCACGCTCAGGGTAGGGCCGATTGGGGGGTTGGGGCACCGCCCCCTATCACACTCAAGGCAGGGTCGATGGGGAGGTTGCGGCGCC
>NW_005368420.1:913786-922807 GCF_000412655.1 Myotis brandtii | reverse complement strand
GGAAGGGTAGCGGTCGTACGCTAATTACCATGTTTCTCTTTTATTAGTGTAGATATATATATATATATATACACACACACACACATATATATACATATATATCTTCTATCTAATAAAAGACAAAAAGGGTAATTGATCGTACCTTCGCTACACTTCCCATTGGCTAATCAGGGTGATATGAGAATTAACAACCAACAAAGATGGCGGTTAATTTGCATACGTAGGCTCCAAGCGGTGGAGCAAAGCCAATGGCCCCAAAACCAGCTGAGCAGTGAGGCCTCATGGCCCCGGGATCAGTGGAGCCGCGAGGCCTCATGGCTGGGGGGGGCGGGGGTGCCTCTGGCTGGAGCCCAGCCAGAGTGAAGGCCTGGGTCCCAGGTGCCAGAGGAAAACTGGTGCCAGCAGCCAAGGGAAGAGAAGGCCTATTGCACAAATCTCTTCGTGCAACAGGCCTCTAGTATATATATATATACATATATACACACACACATATATATATACATATACATATATATACACATATATATACATGTATACATATACATACACACACACACACACACACACACATATTGATTTCAGAGAGGAAGAGAGAGGGGGAGAGAGAGATAGAAACACCAATGATGAGAGAGAATCATTGATTGGCTACCTCCTGCATGCCCCCTACTGGGGATCGAGCCTGCAACCAAGGCATGGGCCCTTGATTGGAATCGAACCCAGGACCCTTCAGTCCACAGACCGATGCTCTATCCACTGAGCCAAACCAGCTAGGACAGAAAGTTTTTTAAATTTTTTTAGAAGGGAAGGATCAATTGATATTTATTGTCTCAGAGAAACATTTTCAGCATATTGCTATGTGGATAAAAGCCAGAGCTGAGCAGCACACAGGGTGTAATTTTTGTAAATCATAAAAGTAGAGCCTCTCTCAAAAAAAAAAAAAGTAGAGCCTCTCTCAGCCAATGAGATTTGTCCATTGGCCTAGGCCCTAGTCAGGGGTGGGCAAACTTTTTGACTCGAGGGCCACAATGGGTTCTTAAACTGGACCGGAGGGCCAGAACAAAAGCATGGATGGAGTGTTTGTGTGAACTAATATAAATTCAAAGTAAACATCATTACATAAAAGGGTACGGTCTTTTTTTTTTTAGTTTTATTCATTTCAAACGGGCCGGATCCGGCCCGCGGGCCGTAGTTTGCCCACGGCTGCCCTAGGTCTTAATCCTGAGCTTCATCCCTAGAGTGAGGGAGGAAACCCCATCCAGGATTTTTAATTGCAAGCAATAGAAACCAACTCAGCTTTCCATCGAGACTCATGAGGGGCTTCCCCACCCACAAGGCTATTCTGGTGCTGGCTGGCCAACAAAGCATGGTAGATGTTTATGACAGTTGGGAGGGAGTGGGATGGGGTGGGACAGGGATCCCCAAATCAAAGTAAGGGACTGTTGCTAGATGCAGTGGGAATTGGTGCTGGGGCAGTGGTTATCCACTATGTAGCCTGAGGCAGAAGCACAAGTAGATTAGCAGATGCTGTCACTGTTGTCACCAACAAAATTCCCTTGGGACTTTTCAGTGACCTTGGGCAGGCTTCCACCTGTTGATGAGGAATCTCTGTGTCCTGGGGGCTTTTGTCCAAAACCACAAGATCACTTTCCTTGAGCCTGGGGCAGGGCAGAAGTGCTGGGACTTAACCCTCGGGACCAGTCCCCAATCTCAGGAGTTGTGTATCAATACTCCAGCTCCCCCACCTGTGAGTGGAATGATTTTGGGGTTTCTTCTGCATTTTGTCAGGTGGAAGAAATTATAGGCAATTTTTGTGTTTGATTTTCTTAAGAAGGTTTTGGTTTTCAGCATTGAAAATGTGTTATTTTGTCATTTGAAAATCAACCTGTTGGCCATCTCTGAATTTTTCTTTTTTGCTTAATCCCTCCACCACTACCTCTTCCTCCCCCCTCCCCCCCAACACCCACTCCCTGCCACGCCTTAGCAGTTGGCAACCTATGGATATTTTGAGAGTGATTTTTAGTTCCTTCAGTGTACTGCTGGAGAAAGCAAACTTAACTTTTTCCCTTTTTTTCCTTAAGGCCAGTTTTAAAAAAATATTTTTTCCCCCCACAGAGCAGGGCACCAGCTATTACGGAAACAGTAAACAGGAGTCAGCGCCAGGGCATAAGTGGTTGGTTTTAATTAGAACATTAAAGTATTTTAATGCTTACACTTTTTATTTTTGCGAACTTGATTATATAGCATTTTAAGTACCTGTGAACATTTTAAGGACTCTCAGCAATGAATTATTTGCAGTTTCACAGGAAACTTCTATTTTAAAAGCCAAACGGTATGAAAGTGGCTGCGAAGGCTTGGCAGCAGCGACTACACTGTATAATGAGGAACCACATGGTGGGTGGGTTGGCAGACAGCCCACTCGGCCCAACGTCACTCAGGCTGCCTGGTGGACCCCCTTCTGAGAGGCTCCTACTGAGTGCAAGTGCAAGGGATTTGGGGAGGCTTCGGGATCCCGCTGGAGTCCCCACATAACCACCCACCCCCAACACCTGAGGATTCTTCCCCTAGAATTTATCTCAGGGGTGTCTCTTGGTCTCTTCTTTTTTTGCTACTTGGGGTCCCATAGAAGCGTATTCAGGGAGCTCCTGGCTTTAACTTTTGTGCCCTGCAGACTTCTCCCCACTCAGCATTCAGAGCGGGTTTCTTAAAACATATCAGTGTTGTTGCTTAGTTGCTCAGAAGCTTTCCAGGAGAAAGTCAAGGCTCCACACTAGAGTCTCCAGGCCATGGGTGATCGGCCCTGCTGCCATCACCGTGGGTGTGGACCTTCGCACATGTTGTTCCCCTTTACCCCATCTTCTCCTGCTGTCTCTCATGTCACTGCAGCCCAGCCATGTGGCCTTCTCATCGACCTTTTATGCTCTTAGACATCTGCTTATGTGCCAAGCATTGTTCTGGACACTGGTGATTTAGCAGTGAACAGGCCAGCAAAATTTCCTGCCTTCATGGAGCTGCCCTGCTAGTCAGGGGAAGACCGCTGGTAAAGAAACAAATGAAGACCACGTGGGAGAGGATGGGATAGGGGTGCTGTTTCTAATGGGGCGATTAGAACAGGTTTCTCCAATGAGGTAACATGTAAAGGCCTGTATGAAATGAGGGAGCAAGTGCTGGTGTTGGCTTGTACAAGCTCACGTGAGCCAATTGTGCTCATGTCTTCCCAGCTCCTTGTTGAGTGACATCTGGTTAGTGGCTTGAAATCATCCACGGTGGGAGGATTTGAAATTGGTAAATGCCACAAATTAGGGCTTTTTACCCAGAGAGCGGTTGTTAAGCATTTACCAGCACACATCTGGAATAGGTCATGTAGAAAGACTGGGAGAATTTTCTAGGCATTCCTTGAAGAGGGAATGTGTTTGGAAGGTTTGAGGAACATTGTGGAAGACAGTGTAACTTGAATTCCTCAAATGCTTGTTTGTGCCCCAGGACCTTTACACATATTGTTCCCTCTGCCCAGGATGCTCTTTCCTTTAGTTCCAGAAAAGCCTTCTCTGACCATTTTTACTAGAGCACATCTTCCCTTTATTCTTAACATCAAGCACTTCTTGGTTCTCTTTCCAGCATTTGCCTCAATATGTAATTGAGCATTGAGTTATTTGTTGTATTAGGGTCTGTCTCTCCCATTGAAATGTAAGCTCTGAGAAGTCTTCCTGCTCCCTGCTGTCTCCCCACCTTCCAGGAAGGGCCTGCACAGAACAGATGCTCAGTGCATTATTGTCAACTGAGTGAATGTTGGTGGAAAGCCTTCTTATGCTCAGCACTGCTTTGGGAGTGGTCTTTATGGCATGAGATAAAAAATCAGGAATAGAAGAAGCAGCCAACAGAGAATCCAGAGGTTCCTACCTGGTGCCCAGCCTCATTCCAGCAACATAATTCCTGGGTCTCCTTCTACTTAATCTGTATGCAACACAGCAAGTTGATACCTTTCTGATAATGAGCACAGTGATCATCCCCCAGCTGCCAACCCATATCGGTGAGAAAGAACAAGCTCTCTGCTCCTGCTGAAGACATTGGTGTCATCGGAGGTTAAATATTCCTATTATATCATGCCTGGCATTTTTATTGTCATGAGAGCAATGGATGTCAGGAGTTTAGGACTTAAGATAAAGTTTATTTTATGGTGGAGAAAGTGCTTAACCCACTGGCATCTTGGATGGTGTGGACAAAGGTGAGCTGAGGAGGGAAACATTTTGATCACAGGGAACAGTTTTGGTTGACCTGATTTATATATATATATATTTAGAACATATTGATTGAGGTGACCAGCATTTAGATCTTTCATAGTTAATGAGGAGCTGTCCAGTTTATATTGGAAACGGTCACTGCCCAGAGCCTCTAATGAGGTGTGTGGTGCCCAGGAGAGGAAGACAGTTAACATGAAAGAAGTTTAGGCTTTCAAATAACCTCCCTCTGACCTTGAGAATTCAAATCCTGGCTCTGTCCTTCCCAGTCATATATTCTTTGGCAGGTTGCTTAGCTTCTTGTAACCTCAGTTTCCTCTTCTGTAAAATGGGCTACTCCAGAAGTAGTTTATGGTTTACGAGGATTAAAAGTGATGATGTGATGTCAAAGATGGTAAATGCTCAAGAAATGTTACTGTCATCCAAGCTGCTAAGTGATGGTGCTTCCTAAAGCCTATAAAATGGGAACATTGTAGGCTCATTTCAGTGTAACAAGGAGCTTCCTAAAGCAAATGCCCTGAACGAAAAGTTGCCACAGAGTGTTCTGGCCCTTTGAGCTTTCGATTTATCTTGAAGCGATTCAGGTGTAACCAGAAGGTAATGCTTTTTCCTTGAGAAAATGCACTCAGTGTTTAGCACTTGACCTAGCTCGTGGGAGCAGCTACTAATTTTTTCATTAATCAGAGAACTCTATCCATTTCTGTTGCTGTAGAGTGGACTTTGCTATAATCATCAGTTCAATTATTTAGTTTTGTATTGCCTTAGAGGGCATGGGTCTTTGTCTGCCTCATTTGCTGCTTTGTCTTTGATTCCTAGAACAGTGTCTGCATATAGTAGATGCTCAATAAATATTCGTTGACTGAATGAAATCATGTGCCTATAGGCCGGGTTTTAAAAATGGAAGACTGTAACCCAGAGAAATGTAAATTTAAGTTCACTTAGAAACCTAAACATGAATGTATACAACAGCATTAAAACAACTGAAATGTATTCTCTCACACTTCTGGAGGCCAGAAGTCTGAAATCAAGGTGTCGGCAGGCTCATGCTCCCTCTGAAGGCTCTAGGGGCAGATCCTTCCTCACCCCTTCCAGCTTCCGGTCGTTACCAGCAATCCTTGGTGTTCCTTGTCTTTTAGCTGTGTCACTCCAAACTCAGCCTCCATTGTCACACAGCTATCCTCTCTCTCTGTGTGTCCTCTTCTCTTCTTATATGGACAATAGTCATTGGATTCAGGGTTCACCCTAATCCAGTGTAACTTCATCTTTACTAATTACTTTCTAGAAGACCCTGTTTGGTGGGGTCTTTGAGCTTTCGATTTATCTTTATTTCATAGGCTTTAGGAAACACCATCACCAGCATTTGGGGGGGGGGGGGGGCGGAGAGGGGCACTAGTCAACCCAGTACAAACCTCTTTAGAAAATGTTGAAAGCAAAAGTGTCCTTTTTGGTCTGAGCTTTGTTTGGAGTTCTGTGGGGAAGTGTGGCTTGTTGGGATGACTCCCACAACTAGGGGGATGAAGAGAGACTCCAAGTGTTAGTCCTAAATATGACACTGACGGAAAAACTGAGAATTGGGGTCTTGACTGCCGTCAGGAGGAAGAGCAGAAGCTTCTGAGCAGCTGAGCTGAGGTCTGGGGCTGTTTGTGTTTCCTTAGTGTTTGACAACTTGCCTTTCCCTGAACCTCAGTTTCCCTCTCTGTAAATTGGGGATAATAACAATACCTTCCGTGAGGTGGTTGGGGACTTTAATGCTAGAGACTGATGAGTTCAAGTCCTCATTGTTTGGACGGAGAGACAGGGAGGATGGCCTTGACTTGAAGTGACAGGCATAGACTCAAGACAGGATGTGCTGCTTCAAGAATGGTGCTCCCTCCTCTCACAGCCAAGGATTGGCTAGGAGGGTCTGAGCCCTTTAATTGTAAAAATGCCCTCACTGGTTTGGCTCAGTGGATAGAGTATCAGCCTATCCTGGGTTCGATTCCGGTCAAGGGCACATGCCTGGGTTGCGGGCTTGATCCCCAGTGGAGGCCGTGCAGGAGGCAGCCGATAAATGATTCTCTTTCATCGTTGATGTTTCTATCTCTCTCTTCTTCTCCCTTCCTCTCTGAAATCAATAAAAATACATTTAAAAAATAATAAAACTAATGAATGTGAATTTAGAAGCTTATCTTCCCAGCGACCCTGTGAGGCAGAGACTATTGCAGTTGCTATTTTATAGATAGGAACCTGAGGTTCCAGCAGGTTTAAGCTACCTCTCCAAGGCCACACAGCTGCAAAGTGGTAGAGCTGAGATTTGAATGCAGGTACATCCAAGTTCAGTTCTCTAGTTCCCTCTTCCTTCCTTAGGCACCCAATGCCTCAGTTTCCCCATCTGCAAAATGGTGCCTACTCCAGGTTGGCTGCTCTGGTGGAATTGTGCTGAGTACGAGACCCAGAGTGTTATATAAACCCCGGTTTGCCCAGGAGGGTGTCTCAGCTTCCTCGTCTCCTGTCTCTCACACCACAGTGACTTGAGATTTTTACACAGACAGGAACTGTGTGGGGGGTGGTGGGTGAGGGAGTGTATGTGTGTGTGTTTGCAACAAATATTTTATAATAGACAAACCTCGTCTGCCACTTCTAAAAGTAGTGGGGGAAAAAAACCCACTTTGAGAAAGTAAAAATAACCCAAAGCCTGAGTCACTTAAGTCATTGAACTTAGCCAGAGCTAGCTTCTCCACGCTGTGATTGCTTCGGCTTAACCAGGGGCAGTGGATCAGGCCAGAATTTGGGGGGATGGACACCTGGGATTTTAGGGGGGAAATTTTAGTGGTTAGTTTGCAAGTGAAGTGACTGTCCAACCATCATCTTTTTTTTTTTTTTGCTGCAGGATGAAATGTCTCCCAGAAATGCTCTGTCCTTTCTCTTTTAAAAGTGACTTGACAATTGATAATTTTGCCCTAGTGGCGGGCACCTTAGAGCTTTTATTTCGTGGAGGCCAAACATTGATGTTGTGTGAAATGGGAGCTTGGCGGAGCCTTTGTGCGGATCTCAAGCTTCCTGAAAAATTTATTTACTGTGACTGTGATCTGCAGGAGCGAATTGATGTTTATCTATAGTCGTTTGCGCCAGCAAGGAGGGGAAAAATGCATAACTGCACTTTCCTCGGAAGCCTTGCGAGGCTGTTTAAATAAGTATCTAATAGTGAACTTTCAATAGCAGACAGGCAGTTTGATGGACAGGGTACAGTGTATTATTAACCATAAGCAGGCTTAATCTTTCCCCCATGTTTTAGAAGAAGCTTTATAACCTTCTGGCCGAAGAATTCATGAGAACCAGGTATATGAAGCTAAGCAAAATTATCCTGGCTGTACCAGTGGCAGAATCAATAATTCTGAGAGCTGCATGAAGGAGGGGAGACAGGGGCTGCAGCTGGGCCCCATGTGAGCAACCCCAGCCACCTCCTGTGGCTGGTAGGTCAGGAGAAGTTGTACAGGGGCCTGGAGCTGACAGGGGGAAGTAAGGGTCATTCTAGGAGCCTGGCTTCGATGCCAGATACTAATATCTGTTGCCTCCAACATGGAGCATATGTGCAGACAGTTAACAGGGATGAGTGTCTTTTTGCTGGGTCTTGGTTAAAACAGTGCCTGGCCCTATAGTGGCACCCACCATTCTAAGCAATAGAAAGGATTTATGCAATTGTTCAGTGAATGTCTGTCTTGCCCCTTTGGACCAGAATTTTTGTGCAGCCCGGGAAGCATCTTGTTTAACCAGGAGGGCTCTCTTGATCTCTGGGAGAAGGTAGACTCTCTTTGTTATAAAGTCCTTTCCTAGTCTCCTACCTGGTCCCCATCACCCTTTGTAGTGATTGAGCCTTCAGTATCTGTCTTTCACTCATTAGCTGGCCAGCTGCTAGAGCACATAGACTCGTCACATTCACCACAGCCTCCCCAGGCCCGAATACCCCCTGGAGTTTCTTATGGGGTTGGCCACTGTTGAGTGGGGTTTTGCTGAGGAGGAAACAGCTGTGGTTAAGGGCATGAAGGTCAGGTAAACTTGGGGTCAGATTCTGGTCTGTTAGCCATTTGTGTGTCCTTGGGCAGTGGCTTGCCCTCTCTGGGTCTTTGTTTCCTGATCTATAAAATGGGACAATGGGGAAAGTAACTGCCATTTTAAATATCAGTTTCCTCAGTTGTAAAATAAGTGTAACAGTGCTACCTGCCTTCCTGAGGGGCTGTGCTGAGGAGTAAAATGAGAGAATGCTGGTGGAGGACCCAGCATAAGGTCTGGTGTTCAGTAAGTTATAGCTGTTACTATTATTAATGTTTAACGATATTCCTATTATTAACTCACTGCTTTTGCTCTTCATGACCTAAGAGAAATCATAGCCTCTTGTCCGTTTTGTCTGCTTTGGACACTTGTGCCTTCTTTCAAGGTCTCGAAGCCATAATGGGGACACACTGAGACCTATGCAGAGTCAGGAGATGCTGGCAGCTCTCACAGATCTGCTCGTTGCTGGTGCTTACGAGCTGCCTTTAGAGCTCAAACCCTGAGCCCCCACTCCCACCCTTTCCTCCAGCAAAGGCTCAGGGACCAGGAAGTTTCATGTCCTCCAGGACCAAATAGAACTGGCAGTGAATCCAGGGGCAAGAGGCAATGGGAGGGGCATGGCCACGCCTGACAAGATAGTCCCTGTATAATCTACTGAGGTCCCTATCAGTGTGGAGAACCAAGAGCTGCCTAGCACTCAGAGCATTATCATTACCAGACCAGGTTCACATTTCTGCAGTTGCCCAGAGGGTCCAAA
>NW_005368420.1:834597-913520 GCF_000412655.1 Myotis brandtii | reverse complement strand
TGGAACTATGGTCTCAAGTTTCCTAACTGCCCAGGAAAGCTCTTTGTTCACCCTGGGCCATTATCTTCCCCTCTGTCCTTTCTTCCTCCTCGTCAGAAGCCAGTTGAGTTTGCCCAAATCATCATCATAATGTCCCCGATGTGTGGAGCAGAGTGGGAGGCCACTCCCCAAGCTGGGTGTGCCCTGTGTGAGATCTCAGGAGACTTTATTACTTACACCCATTTTCGAGATGAGGAAACTGACGCTCAGAGAGGTGAAGCCACTTGTTTGAAGCTATTTGGCATTTGTTTTGCCTGTTCCTCTTCCCTGATGCTTAAGTCCCCACCTCCCAGCCCAGCTGGGTCTCCAGTCTCCTCTTTCCCTCTGGAAAGCATGGCTAGCTTAGCCACTGAACAGGTTTGTGAGTGGAGCTGGAATTGTCCAGGAGACCCAGCCAGGGGAAGTTGGGCAGCAAAGCTCTTGGCCTCGGAGCGTGGGTCTCTTTCATCAAGAGAAAGTCCTAACAGTAGGGCCCTGCCACCCCATCTGGCAGAGCCCAGCAACCCTACCCTGAAGGTCTTTCCAGTCCTTTCTCAGGGTTCATCTGTCTTTCAAAGCGGCCTGCCTCTTGTTAACCCTGTCCTGACGGCTGACAGGAGCTCCAGGAAGGTGATGTGAGGGCCTCGGATCAGTGGGCTCCCCCTGAGGCCCACTGGGTGGCCTTGGAATGAAGACCCATATTGTTCTGAGCTGAGCCTGAGGGTATCAGATACTCAGGTGCCTGTCTTGGGGTGATGATCCTCATCATCTCCCCTCTCCTTCCTGTGTTATTTCTGGAGAAGCCTTTACCCCCACTGCCCACACACTGATCCCCAAATCCTCTACCTGCAGACTGGAGCATGGGGAGTTGGGGAGAAAGTAGAAGCATCTGGATCTTTCCTTTTGTCTTGATTTATTAGAAACAAACTAATATGAGAACTCAGAGCAAGGTACCGGGCTTAGAAGGAATTTAAAAATTATATTCATCCTAGCAGTGATCACTAATGCATATCAGTGTGTCTGCTCTGGACCAGATCTGGAGAGCCCCTGGATAAATAAGATGGAACTCCTGCTCTCCAGGGAGTCCTGGGGAGGGAAGACCACCCAGGACAGCACAAGATGGAGATTTTCTCCTACACTGGGGACACTGCAGGTGCTCAGAGCCAGGAGCTAGGAAGGGCCACAGAGGGACTGTTTGCAGCAGGTCTGGAAGGATGAGTTTGCCAGGCAGGGAATTAAGGGTGGTCATCTTAACACCAAGGAACAGCATCAGACACAGGGAACAGTTTGGGTGCAGCACAGAGGATGAGAACCAGGGGCTTTGGGGACTAATGAATCATTTAATTGGGGATTGAGGTAAGGTTGGAGCAGGTGGTGGATGTTAAATTAGGCAAGGCCTCCCAGTCCACTGTGTAGAGTTTGGACTTTTCCTGGAGGCTCGGGGTAAGGATTTGGGGGTTTAATTCTAAGAGCTACAGGAAGGCATGTTGGAGTTTGAGCCTGCAGAGGCAGTGACAGTATCTACTTCTTTTGTAAGGAGCCCTCAGGCAGCCATGGAGAGGAGGGATTGTGAAGGTAAGATCAGAGTTGGGAGATGGGGATGAGGTACAGCAGTCATCCAGGCCTGCTGTCAAGGGCGCCTAGGCCTGTGGTGGCACTGGGGCTGCCCAGGCGAGGGCAGGGTAGGGATGCTCCAAAAGGAGATTCAAGAGGTCCCAGAGGAAGGCTGCTGAGACTGCTGTGAGCCATCTGCTGACATTTATTTTTCATCCATCATTTTTATGCTTGTGGCCTGAGGAGCTTCAATTGGTTATAGTGACGTGTAAACAATTGGAATGGCCGGAGGGGCTGCACCCTCAGCTCCAGGGCAAAGCAGACAAGAGCCAGGAGCCTGTATCACATGCTCACTCTAACAAGGACTTACTGGTTTCTCTGAAAATCCAGAAGACGAAGACCAGTGCAAGCTGTTAGTTCATTTATTTACTCAGTAGCTATATATTGGGCTTAGACCTGGGGGAACATGGTAGACTGTTCCCTGCCCTAGGGGAACCCCTCCTGATAGCCACTGGAGGCCCACCAGGATCAGGCAGGTAGAACCAGCCTAGGAAGAGCTGTCCCCTAAATGGGGTGCCCAGGAAGCTGTGGGAGCTAAGCAGAAGCACTCCACAGTCTGGAAGCTTCCAGAAGGAGGTCACCTACATTATGGCTCAGTGAAGGCAGGAAAGGGGCTGCTCCACTCAAGGGGGGAATCCCCAAACCCCCAAATAATATAAGATGAAGTTACTTAGAAGCTGAGACCTGAAGGATGACCAGGCACAGCTCTGGCAAAGAGACAGGAAAGTGTGTTTTAGGAGGAGGGAACAGCTTGGGCAAGGGCTTGGAGGTGGGTTTTGTGGAAATCACCTGATCAGAGTGCCTGGGACCTCAAGGGTGAGCAGGGTGCAGTGAGAGCTGAGGCTGAAGGGCTTATGTTTTGGGGTCTAGGCATCTGAGCTCATAAAATAGCTCGCTTTGATTTCCTAGACTGGTGAGGTAAGACTCAAATTTGCAGACAGGGTGATTTGTGGGGTGGGGTTAAGAGAATGGTGCCCCAGTTCACACAGAGCTCCCCATTTGTCAGGGGGCAGACCATCCATTTGAAAACTGCCTTCCTTGTGTATGGTGCTCATCCTGGAGGATAGGATTGGGTCTCAGGGATCCTGGCTAGGGTGAGACAGAATTCACTGGGAGAAGTTTGGGAGTATCTCTTTGCTTTATGTGGACCTGCAAGGATGATGTAAAATTAGACTCACCAAGTCTTGGCCAACAGGTCCCTAGATCAGTGTGTATAGTGTTAGGTGACCTGTGGTCTTAAGGTGTGAGGCCTGGGGCCCTTCCACCCCTTGCTGCCTAGTGTGGCCGGTGGGCGGCCTAGAAGGCAAGGTACCGTCTGGCTGGATTGAGAGCCAAAGAGGTAATGCTAATGTCTTTTAAAATTAGAATGAAAATGTTTATTGCAGAGAGCAGAACCTGCGTCAGCGCACAGTCCTGTGGGAAGAGGGTACTGCTTTATCACAGCCTTTCAGTTTTATTTTTGCACATTCGCTTTTTATTTGCTGGCGGTGCTGCTGACGGGCCCCAGAGTGGGCTCAGGCTGCTGGGCCAGGGCTGGAAGGACGGCGCTGCCTGTGTCTTGACAGTCCTCCCCAGGGTGAGTGCCAGGACCTGCTGTCTTTTGGGAGGACTTGGGGGTGTGAGAGCAGGAGGTTATGACTTTGTGTCTGCGTGTGCCCCTGTGTCTGTGTGTGCGTCTAGCCCAGTGTGTGTGGCTCTTTGTGTGTCTTTGTGTGCTTTGTGGCTTTGGGGGTTGTCTACTTTAGAGACTGGGTGTGGATCTTTGTATGTGGGTTCTTGAATTGTGTGTTTCTGTGTCTGTCCATGTGTCTTTGGGAGGTGGCCATAGGTGTGGCCAGCTCTGTGGATCCAGGTTTGTTTTTCTGGGGCCTTTTTCCACCTGCATGGATGTATATGAGCATGTTGGGGAGGTACATGGGTGTCTGACTGTGAGTCTTTGTGGGTCTGTACCAGCTGCATGTGCATGCATGTGAGAATGTGTACATATGCAAGTGTGTGAGTATGTGCATTGGAACATGTGAGCCCATATGGGGGAGTGTGTCATGTTGTGTGTTGCATGTGAGAGCATGTTGTGTGTAAGCATATACTGCAGGTGATAGTTGTGTGCATCTATGTGAGAGAACGTATGAGAGCACTGTTGAATATGAGCGTGCTGTGTGAGCATGTTGCATGTGAGAGTGTATGTCCTATTCTCTCGTCCTCTTGCATTTGGAACCCCCAGCAGAGTTGTCCTTGGGTGGCTCTGGGTTCAAAAACACAACGTAGCTGGCACTGTCAAAAGGCATCCATCCAGGCGCCCACTAGCCCCAGCTCCAGTCAGAGAGCTTTGGAAACCTTCAGACGCCTCTAAGGGTTGCACCATTATTAACCCATCCTGCTCCAGCTGAGAAGATTCTGTTGAGCTTTACCTCTGTAACTTGGGCCATATAAGCAATGGGTGTTTTGTATGTGGAAGAGGTGCTGCTTTCCAAATATAAAATTATTTTATAATATACAGAATATGCTTTTTCAAGGCACATGGTGATGGAAGCCCTGCTTGACAGTTGCTAATCTGGCCCAGGGAAGACCAGCGTCCAGACTTGGTTCCTCCCCAACTGGGTGGGAAGGCTTTGGCCATAGCACTGGATATTGTCAGGGCTCCCCCAGATTGCCATGCCACGGTAGCCCTGAACCCCACCACCCATACAGTGTGACCTGCCGCAGTTGCTTCCTAGGGCAGGAAACCCACGCCCTGCAGGGAACCTGGTGGCTGCTGGGCTTCTCTACCAGACTAGAGGCACCTCTTTCTAATTCTCATCTCCATCTGGCTCACCTCCCTATTACTGGGAGATGTCTTTTTTAAATCACCTTCTGCAAGCTGGGGTGGCTGGCGTGGCTGGGGTTGGGGAGTCAGAGTTTACAGAGTAGAAATTGGGTGCTGTGCAAAATTCACTATGATCAGGAACCAGTGCTGAAGACAAATCTCAGCTTCTCTGAGCCTCAGTCTTCTCATCTATAAAATGGGAGTGTGACAGTGCCAGCTTCAGGTCTGTCTCTCACTTGTCACCTCAGGGCCTTTCTTGAACATGACAGATTTGCATGAAGTAGACAGCCTGGTTTGTCCTACCTGTGTGTAATCTTGGGAAATCATTTCATCTGTGTTTCAATTTTTTTTTAATCTGTAAAATTGGGCTAATAATAGTACCTACTGCATGGGATGTTGTAAGGGTTAAATTCCATACTTTACATAAAAGGTTACATAGAGGAAGTGCTATAGAATGTGAGCTATTATTGTTATTTCTGCAATGTCTGAACCCAGATTAAAATATCCTATCAGCACACAATATCATTTTTTAAAAAATACAATTTGTAATTCACTCTTTCTGCAGCCTTGCCTACTCTATGTTGGATATTCTGCCTGAACCCAGATTAAAATATCCTATCAGCACACAATATTTTTTAAAAAATACAATTTGTAATCCACTCTTTCTGCAGCCTTGCCTACTCTATGTTGGGTATTCTGTATGGGTGGCTGGGCCAAATGCTGTGGTCGTCTCTTCTCCAACAATTTGGCAAGGCAGCTATAACTCAGGTTAAGTCACTCTGGGCAGCAGCCAGAGGCAGGAGCCAGCCTGCGAGAGAGCCACCTGGCAGTTCTCCCTGCCAGGGTGGATCCAGGCAGCTTGGGCTTGTGGTGGCTGTGGGCACCCAAAACTGTTTCGTGCACTTGTCAGTAGGTGACTGACATCTGAGCATTGGCGACAGACAGCAGAGGGGAGAGTTGCGTACAGAGAAGGGTATTTCCCCTGAGCCTGACATACATGGTACCCTGAGCCCACCCACCTTAAACCTTGTTAGGGACACGTTGATGATGAAATACTCAGTCTAGCTGAGCAAAACCTTCCCCATGGACAAGGCTGCATGCAAAAATACTTTGCATGCATATTATCTCATCTTGTCTTCATAGAAACACCTTGAAATAGGTCCTACTTATTTCTATTTTATGAAGGAGAAAGCTGGAGATTGGAGAAGTTTTGAATCTTCCAGGATAGAAGTTCTGATTCCTCCAGTTGCTGGTGATTTGGGGCCAGTTACTTAACCTCTCTGAGCCTCCAATGCTCCACTTCCTAGAGTTGTAGCAAGGATTCAATGGGACAGTGTAGCTAAAACATTTAGCCTGGCATCTGGCATGGTAAGTGATTTTTTTAAAAACGTTGTTGTTGTTATTACTATTATTTTATCTTTTTGCAAGGGAACATTCCTTGCTAGTTTTATAGATATTGACAAGATTCAAATTTGATCCCCTGATGCTTAGAGGCATCATTTTAGGAGAAAAACACTCATTATTGGCAGCAGGTAAGTTTGCAAGTTTTCCAGCTAGTGGGGACACTACTCTTATTGTGAGGGTCTTATCAGCTTCTATAGGGGCAGAGCCTCTTCTATTTCATGGAAAAAACCTTCCGTGGGTTTTCACTCCTGTGCCCAGTCCTGTGAGCACGTTCATTTGGACACTTTGAGCAAAAGGTCTGGTGTGTAGTAGTTGACCAACAAATGCTTGCTTGATGGATTGTGCTCCCGAGTTTGCCTGATTGGATTCAGGCACAACCTGGAAACGTCCCACAGAAGGAGCCTGATCTCTAGCACTGCACACTTTGCAGTGCCTGAAACATCTCCTGAAGTTAATCACTTAATAACTATGATTGTGGTGGTCAGAGGTAGAGGAGCTGGCAGAAAATTATGACACTATCACACAACTCAAAGACCAGGAAATGGGTTTGAGGCAGTGAATATGACCTCAGGTGTGTACTGACTGTGAAGGGAACTTCATTCATTCTTCATTCATTCACTGACTATTTCTGTGCTCAGTGCCAGGATAGGGATGTGGGTAAATGGCTTCATCTCTCTGTCATTGGTTCCTTGTCTATAAAATGAGATAATTCATGCAATGCATTTAAAAAAGGGCTTGGCACACAGCGAATTGTCATTGGTGGTTCACTGCTATTATTGTTGCCATGCTGTTTCAGAGTCTCAGGTAGAGAGGTGGGTTATCTACTCCATTCCTACTTAATAGAGGAGGAAATAGCAACCCAGTGAATGTCAGAGACACTCCCAAGATCACAGAGCACTAAATATCAGAGTGGCCTCTACCCCACTTTCCTTGACTCCTACTTCAGCCCTTGCTCTTCACCTTGGCTGTCCTTTTTTGGGACCACCTGGGCTTGTAGCCCACTATGGCCCTCAGAGAATGTTGAGGCTCCTTTAGAAGGAAAGAATGGGGGCGTATGATGCCGTGTGACTCATACAGATAAATAGGACCTCAGCTTTGGTGGCTTTGCCCAAAATGCCATGTTTCTCCGGCCAGGTTTTCACTGTGTCTTGAGATCTACTCTTCTCTAAGTAGCTGCTATTGGCCGGTCCACCTGGTTAGTAAGACTTATTACTGCCCCCCAAATAGACCTGGGAGCCACACTGAGATCCCCACAGGGCTCAGAGCCCTCTGCCACGCTGTGCTGTACCCCTTCTGTGTAAAGATGCATCATCTGATCTTCTCCCTGAGCACTTTATTTCTTTCCACCTCTTCAGAAATATTTAGGGGTAATTAAAAGGAAATGTTCTTTTAACTATTATGAAATGGGGCTTGGGGTTTTGGAATGATCAACTGTGGCCTGAGGGGCCGATGCTACTTGATTTGATAACCTAGTTGATAGGCAACGAGTATTGATTTCTCTCCCCCTCCTCCCAGGAAGATGACTCAGTGAAGAGGAAATGTTTGGAAATTCAGGAGTGGCCTACTGAGGCAAGCCAGAAAGCTGTGTGTGTGTGTGTGTGTGTGTGTGTGTGTGTGTGTGTGTGTGTACATGCACACATACTGTGCTGCTTCTCCCTCCAGGGCCTATAACTCACAACCCCCAGGAGATGGGGATGCAGGTTCCACCTCTTGGCTGCCTTTTCCGGCACTCATCAGAAGAGCAAGGCCTTTGCAGCCACACAGACCTGAGTGCAAAGCCTGCCTCTGTCACATCCTGGCTAGGTGGCCTTGTGCAAGTGACTTCACATCTCTGTGACTCAGTTTCCTTGTCTGTAAAGTGGGGAAAACAGTAATACCTGCTGCCTGGGGTTGTTCAGAGGATTTTAATTGAGAAATTCTCTTGGTGGTAATTAGTGGCAGCTCTGATTGCAGTGATAATATTATTAACCAACAATTCGCATTGCTTGCTGATGGATGTAGGAGCAAAGTGCCATGGGAGTGCCAGGGAGGGGGTGATGGATTTTGGCAGAGGCAATCTGGAAACCTTCCAAGAGAAGGGCCTTGAATGACAACTCTTATGACATATGACAGGAAGGGGATGGGTGGAAAATGCTTTTTTGTTTCAGGGATTCAGATGCTCAAAGGCAGGGAGGTATGGAAGCTTCTGGTGAGGTGAGGAGCAACTGCTGTATGTCCAGGAAGGGATGGAAGAGTTGTTCTAGAATCTCAGGTGAAGTGGGTGATGAAGAGCTCTGTGCAGCAGGGCCCATGTGTTCCGTCTGAAACTCAGAAGCAATGATATACCACATAGCACTACATCCCTTGGTTGAGCATTAGTTACATGTCAACCATTGAGCTAAGTGTATACTTACACCATCTCATTGACTCTGCACCTTATCTCCATTTTACAGGCGAGGAAACTAAGTTTTTTTTTTGTAACATATACTGGTGCACCCGCATGCATAGTTTCCTGTAACTGTGACCGTTCCTTGAAACAAGTCCTGGTGAGATCAGGCTGTCTTTCCTCTCTGTGGCCAAGCCCACAGACCCCTCCCATAGCCCACCCACCTGAAGTGGCTTGTACAAGTCCTTGGAACATAAGTTTCTCCTTTGTGGGAACTTTTTTTACACTGGGGCACATACATCCTTCCTCAAGATTTTCTGCCTAATTCAATCAGATGAAGGTGTCATGTAGACTTCACTTACAATTCTTTTCTCCATGTTCCCAGCTAAGTTCTTTTGTTGCCTCAGGGAATTCCTGGGAGCTGCAGGCTTCACCTGGGTAGGGCCTGATATTACAACTGGCACCAGATTTACTACATCCTTTCTGGCTTAGGAGAATTGGAGGCTTGGGGCGGCTGCCCTGACAGGCAGGGAGGCTAGAATGCTCATCCTCTAGGCGGGGCCAGAGGGCGCAGGGAAAGCTGTGGTATGGGACCTGTAAGCCACAGCAAGAAAAAAATACACTAAGATGAAGAGGAAACTAAGTATGCCCTAACCGGTTTGGCTAAGTGGATAGAGCGTCAGCCTGCGGACTGAAGGGTCCCGGGTTCGATTCCAGTCAAGGGCATGTACCTTGGATGCAGGCACATCCCGGGTGGGAGGTGTGCAGGAGACAGCTGATCAATGTTTCTCTCTCATCGATGTTTCTAACTCTCTATCCCTCTCCCTTCCACTCTGTAAAAAATCAATAAAATATTTTTTAAAAAAAAGCAAATAAATTATATCATACACAAAAAATCAATAAAATATATTTTTTTAAAAAAGCAAATAAATTATATCATACATAAGAACCCTTTGGGCCAGGCCCTGCCCAAGGCAGTGACAATATAAGGATGTCCAAGGCAGCCAGGTCCCTGCCCACCACTGGGCAGACACCCGGCACAGAGTCCACTTACTTCAAGGCTAAATTCAACTCCAGAATCTTTGTCAAGCACACCCCCCTCCTCTGCAAAGTGCACACAGTATAATACAGAAGCCATGATTCTAGAAGGTCCCAAAAGGTGATAAACTAGGAGGAAATTTAGATGGGAAACACTTCAAGACAATATAAATACTCTTTTATCATAATTCTTTCCGCCCACAAATTTTACCATCTATTGAGGCTTCTTGCCCCCAAACAATTACTGATGCAGTGTTTCCCAAATGGTGATTTTATTTTTCCATCTTATTTCTGTATTTATTAATTAAAGATCTTTTGCTTCTCTCCATTTATTTATTCAATTATTTGTTTATACCAGTATTGACTCGTGGGTCATATTTTATTGTCTCCTCTCGCTTTTTTCCCCTTCTCCTTTGTTCCCTCTATCTTTCTGCCCCACCCGTTTCTCTCCCTCTCTTTTTTCTTACAATCCTTTTTCTTGCTGAAGAAGCCATTTGTCCCATGAAGTTTTTCTCCACTGGCTCTGGCTGAGCATGTCCTCTCGGTGTCAGTTAACACTCTCCTCTGTCCCCTGGGTCTCCTGTGAACTGGTGGTAGCCCCAGAGCTTGATTGGATGCTGGTTGGATATTTGTGGCAAGACCACGTCATGGGTGACGGTATGTCCTTCTGTCAGGAGGTACACGATATCTGGCTGTCTCCCTTTATGTGACATTGAGATTGATCCATGGGTTTAGGAACTGTCAGCCTGATTCATCCATTGTCAAGTTCCCCATCAGCTCTTCATCCGCTAGGTTTTGTGCCCACTGATAATCATTGCCTGGGTCCATTAATTCATTAGGGGTTGCAAAATGTTGATACGTTGATTTTTGTCCCTCCTTTTTGCTTTCTTAGCTGGAAGATTTCTCTACAGAGAAACCACTCCTCATCAATTATTTGCTTACCCTGAAGGAAAGTGTGTCCAGGAAAGAGAAGATAAATGCTTAATTCTTTCCCTGTATTTGCCAGTTTTCAAAATAAAGAGTTGGTTCCCTGTCATCCTCCAAAAGTGGTCAATTAGAGTTTTTAAAAATATTATTATAAAACCATGGATGCAAGCATAATTGAAGTGTCTTCATCTATTCAGTCTTTATCCTTATTCAAGCTCAAATTGTCCCATCTCCAGGAGAGGGGTGGGGGTGGGCAGCGGGTGGCAGTGGAACTCTGCCAGTTGACTTTGGATTAATCAATTGGACTCCTCCAGTGGTCATGGGCATTCTCCTTGCTTTTCAGGAAAACAAGATGTTCCAGCCTTACTTACTGCATACATTTGCCACTCACTCGACTTTCGGAGCCCTGGACCCTTTTATTGGGAAATGGTATTTAGAGACAGTCTGGGTGCTGAATGAATGTATGCACAAAATATCTTGAACAATGCATTTGGGGTTATTTTCAGTGTCCACAGTGGAGGGGATGGCAAGAAAGGGGGCAAGGCAGTGGTTAATTATCCCCTAGGAGCTATTTATTCACTTTTACTCCCCCCCACCCCAACAACTTCTTCATTTAGAAAACAAGGCTGAAACTCCCCCTATCTCCACCCCCATCTCCTTACTTGGGTTTGGCATTTTCTTGGGGAAGGTCTTTGAGGTCAGAGAACCCCTGGAAAAATGAGACCACTTGTGGTCCATCGATCCCAGTTTGGGTCCTGCCATGCTTTGTTTAACCACTTGATGTGCAAAGGGGGCTGTCCCTGCTGTTTGCCTCTTAGTATCTTTGGGGTTGGGGGGAAGCAATGGGAAAGTTCACTGAGGAACCATCAAATCCAGACCAGACAAACAACAGGTAATATCCCTTCACCAGAGCAACTTAAAATTAATACAAGCCTCCGAGTATTACCCCCGCCTTTATTTGAGCAGTCTGCATGTCTGTTTGAGATTAAAACTCACATTTCATTTTTATATGCTGTGCTTAATCCAATAATGATTTCATGTTACAAACAGCAATATCTTTCAGCATAGTTAATCAGAATAGACTTAATGCTGTCACTATTTATTAACCTTTGTTGAAAAGCAAGAAGTTTCTCTCTAATCTGTGATTGTTGGTCTTGTCAGGCTCTATCAAGTAAAAAACCAGTTTTGGCATTCATTAAAACGGTGTGAATCCTGAAATGACAATTGGAGCCGTATGGTATTTGGTGCATGAAATCCTCGTTGTGTTCACCAGGATAAAAGGCGTGGGGGCGGGGGGGGGGGGGGTGCTAAAGGGGGAACCAAATGTTTCATCCCTGAGTTCCTCTTGGATAAAGACACTGTGTATGTAAATTGGGAGAGTGGGGCAGAAGATTCGGTATAGGTGAGGGGAGGGGTCGAGCCAGTTGATGTCTCTAGCCAAAGAAACTCATCATTCACTCAAGGCAGTGGATTTGAACTTGGGATTCCAGATGCCTCATCACTTTCCCATCCCTGTCACAGGTTACTGATCCAGTGGAAGCCACTTATTCACTTTTACTCCTTCCCCCCAACTTCTTCATTTCGAGAACAAGGGTGGGTCTCCCCATCAACAGCATGATGCCTGTTCTATGTCAGCATGAGTTTCAGATTTCCACTCACTGGAATCCTTTTGGCAAGAGGTCATAATCTGTGGTCCTCAAATTTTAGTGTGCATCAGACTCTCCTGGGGAGCTTCCCCAATTCCTGGGGACTCAGTAGGCCTGGGGTGTCATTGCATTTCCTACAAGTTCCCAAGTGATGCTGATGCTGTTGGACCAGGGACCACCCTTTGAGTAGCACCAAAGGCTTCGTGGGCTTGGGTTTTCTGAATCATGCCAGGACATCGTCACTGGGTCAGTGGCCTGATGATCCTGGCTGGCAGCCTTGTTGGGAGGTTTTATCCAAGAGCGATAGTGGGTCTCGGGATGGCAGGGCTGGACATCTTAGCTTGGGCCAGGCAAGCAGAAGGCACTCTCCCAACAGAGGTGTCAACAGTCCCTCCGCATTGTCATTTCCCTGAAACAGACCACCTGAGCCAGTGCTTCTCAGACTTTAATATGAACATGGATCATCTTCAGATCTTGTTTAAGTGCAGATTCTGATTTATTAGCACTTGAGTGGATGCCAAGATTCCACATTTCTAACTGACTGCAGGTGATACCCAGCCACCTTAGCAAAACACATTTTGAATAGAAATGCTCTGTCAAATTGCAGGAAAACTCAAAGTACAGTTGGCCAATTCCTGCACCTTGCTGGACTTGAATAACAGTTTGAGCCTTGCTAAATCCAACAACTCCCCTAAAGGGAAATTTACCTTTTAAAAAAGAAAAGGAAAAAGAAAGGTTTCAACTTGCACAAGCCTCCCACAAAGGGAAACATTCTCCCAAGGGGACTCCCTTTCTCTTTTTCACCTAGAAGAACCCCAACATCTCAGGAAATCCCTGTTGGGTCTTTACCTTCCAAAGGTGATTCAGAGAAATATCTAATCCAGCAAAGCAGTCCTGATGCTGGGAGGGATATTCCACTTAGCAAATACTGGTTGTTCGGGGTTGGGTGGGGGTGGCCAATGTCAGTGTCCAGTTTGATCTCTCCTCTCATAAGAAGGAGAGCCCACTTGAGCATGACAGGCCTGGTGGGTTTTACCCATGTAAACAGGGAGGTGAGCAGGTGCTGTTAATTATTTAGGAAGAATTAAGCAGTCTGGGTGGGTGGGTTCTATGCTCTGTTTGTTAATAAAGGTTGCTGCAGAAAGGAATTTTAAAATTCACTATTCTCATTTGCCTCATCTTGCAAAGAAGCTGAACCTCGGTTTGACTGGTGAGAGCATCTGGAATTAATGAACCAGCCTCTTACAGTGCAGAAATCAATGCTGCATTAATTGCATGATGCTGAAACCCCGCTTTTTATTTCTGAGTCGCAGATCCACGGCCTAAGAAATCTCTCTTCAGCGGTATTGTGGGGCTTTCCTGTTGCCTTCACCTGTCTGAGTGTGGGGAAGGAACCCTTCTTCACCAAGGACTTGTGACACAGAAACATGAGGACATGGAGACATGGGGGAAACTTAGGACAAGCCATGTACTTTGGAGGTCCCAAAGGGGCAGGTCCTAGAAAGCCTGTAGTGGAACTCAAGGATCCATTCCTTGTTGAGTAGCTGGACACAGTCTGGACTTCTGTCTCCTGAGTTTCCAGCTCATTGTGTCTCCTTAGGTTAAAATAAGCCTTAGTAAGAAAATGTGCGGGAGGCAGCTGATCGGTGTTTCTCTCTCGTCGATGTTTCTGGCTCTCTATCTCTCTCCCTTCCTCTCTGTAAAAAATCAATAAAATATTTTAAAAAAAATAAGCCTTAGTAAGAAAGTCTGTTTTCAGTTGGACAAATGTCCTTTGCCTCTCCTGCTTTCGCCCACACCATTGAAATATTGATACCTTAACCCAGACATAGCTTGGCCGCCATCTCCTTAAGTACTGGGGCACCGGACAACATCAGTGTGCCTGCCCTGCCTGGGTTTAGCATTTCTGCAGACCGAGCCTCTGTGCCAGGTACTTTGGATGGACTACGAAGGAGGTAACACTTGAGCCATGTTTAGAGGAATGAATAGGAGCTTGCCCGGGAGGGAGAGAAGTAAGGACATTCCAGGCAGAGGGAACAGCATTAACAAAGGCTCTGAGGCAGAGAAGTCCTGGCATGCAGCCCTGAAGTCTCTGCTAGCTGGAGTGATGGAGGGGACCAGGGAGTGTGGATGGGTAGAGAGTGCTGGCTAGAGAAGAATCCTGGGTAGGTGTTTGAGGCCTGAACATCTGGTTGAAAACTTGATTCTCTCCAGGTGGTGGGGAGCCTGGCAAAAGGCTTAAGCAGAACCTGAGATAACTGGTGAAATTTATTTTTAATTGACATATAGTAATTTATGTTTTGGTTTAGTGTGGAGTTCTGTGAGCTTTGACCACAGTCAGAATATGGAACAGTTCCATCACCACCTAAAGTTTTCTTGTGCTGCTCCTTTACATTCAAACCCTTCCCCCACACCCTATATCTGGCAACCACTGCTCTGCTCTTTGTCCCTATAGCTTTGCCTTTTTTCAGAATGTCATATAAATGAAATGCAATATACATATATATCTCGCTTCTTTCATTTAGCACAGTGCATTTAAGATTTCCCCTATGTTGTTGCATGTATCAGTACTTTGTTCTTTTTCATTGCTGAGTAATATTCCACTGTATGGTTATATCACAATTTGCTTTTTTAAAGTAGCTGTACTATTTCATGTTTCTACCAGTAATATATAAGCATTTCAGCTGTTCCATGTGTTTGCCAACACTTTATATTACCAATTTTTTTCTTTTTTATTTTATGTACCATTCTAATAAGCATGTAGTGGTATCTCATCGTGGTTTTAATTTGCATTTCCCTAATGACTAATACTGTTGAGCATCTTTTCATATGCTTATTTGCTAACTGTATATCTGTTTTGGTCATGTGTCAGTTCAAATATTTTGCCCATTTTTAAAATTGGGTTGTTTGATTTTTTATTGTTGAGCTTTGAGAATTCTCTATATTTTCTGGAGATAAGTTGTTTGTCAGATATGTAACTTGCAATATTTTCTCCCAGACTGCAGCTTGTCTCTTCAATCTCTTAAAGTGTAATTTTTTTTTAAAAGATCACTGCAGCAGTTGGTATTTCTAATTCTGCCACTCTCTTCCTCACTTGACACACTCCAGCCATGCTTGAGTTCCTAAAAACAAAAAACAAAAAAAACTCTGTTCTTCTCCAGGGTCTTTGCCCATGATGTTTCTTCTGTCTGGAATATTCTTCCCCTGTGTCCTATGTAAGAAATCTTTGTTTACCGCCAAATCATGAATCTATTCTTATATGTTTTCTTTTAGAAGCTTTGTTGTTTTAGCATTTATGTTTAATTTAGGTCTCTCTGATTCGTCTCAAATTAATTTTTTTGTATAGTGTGAGGTAGGGATTTGAGGGTCATTTTTTCCCATATGGATATCTAGTTTTTCCTGCGGCATTTATTAAAGAGATTTTCTTTTTCCCTTTAGACTGCTTTGGTGTCTTTTTAAAAATATCAAATGTGTGGGTTTATTTTGGGGCTCTTTATTCTAGATCATTGATCAATATGTCTATCGTTACAGCAATGCCACATTTTATTGATTACTGTATCTTTACAGTAAGTTTTGAAGTTGGATAATCTTTTAACCTTGTTTTTGTTTTAAAGTTTCTTTAGATATTATGTATCTTTTGAATTTCCTTATAAATTTTAAAATTGGCTTGTTAGTTTCTATAAAAACAAAACAATAATCACCTGGGATTTTTATTGCAACCCCATAGAATCTATAGATAAATTGGGAGAGAATAAAATTTCTTAGCACTGTTGAGTCTTCCAATCTATGAACATGGTGTATCTTCATTTTCTTCCCCTTACTATTCCTCTAACTTACTCTTATTCCTCTTTCAGGTACCAGTTTAAGTGCCATCTGCTCAAGGAGGTCTTTGTTGCCTCTTGACTAGATGATGTAGCTCCCATTATATCCTCTGGTGCCCCTTCTCTTCCTTCTTGGCACTTAGCACAATGGCAATAATTATTTGTGTGATTATTTGTGTTACATCTTCTCCCCACTAAACTATAAGTTTCATAAGGGAAGGATCAGGTCTACCTTGTTCACAGACTGGCACACAGTAAGTTTTCAATAAAGATTTATAAATGAATGAATAAATGACATATCTGCAAGTCACTGGCTTATTGTAATTTACAATTTGATGCACAACTTGGTCTCTGCTTCCTAAGGGAGAAACCAAGGCCTAATCCTCCCCCCTTTCTTGGCCTTCTGCCTAACTTTTAGTTCCTGCTGACATGCAGTATATGTTGAGAACTCCTATTCACTTACAAGTAGATGTGTATAATTATGATTTTTAAAAAATGAAATACATCTACAAAGTATTTTAAGGTAATGATTATAATACATAGGTTTAATTTATTTGGGGGTAAAAAAAGGTGTTGCTTTCACGGCATCACTTGGAGTACTTGAAAACCAGTGGTGAAATTTTGATTGAATTAGGCTGTGCTCATAATTAGGAAATGCCAAGGCCTGCAAAACATTGAGAAGTGGTGAGGACAACGTGATGAAATTAAGAGCCTCTCTTTTTTTTTTTTAAGGTTTAAGAAGTAAGTTGTTAAGGGGCATTGTGTTGTTAACTAATTGGTTTGTGGATGTTACTGGATATATAGATTTCATTCTGCATTTTGATTGTAAGTCGATATTTAGGTCCCGGCATTAATTAAATACCAGGGTAAACATTTCTAAGGAAGGCTTTGGAAAAGAACTTTGTGAAATTGTTGGGATGAGTTGCCAAGGCACATTATAGAATGTTGGTGGTTCAGAGTAAGGGGGGGGGGAGAGAGAGAGAGAGAGAGAGAGAGAGAGAGAGAGAGAGAGAGATCAAGAATGTAGAGCCCTGTGCAAGAACCCTTAATGAGGAGACCAGAGATATTGTTTACTCTGACTCAGATCTAGAGGTAGTTAATACAAAACAAAGCAAAAACCTGACTGGAATTTCTTGGGAACTTGATGAAGATCAATGAAAAATAATCTAACTTTATCACAATAAGAGATTGTAATTTCCTCCAATGATAGTAGCTGTGTTTTATGTAATGCACCATTATATTATAGTTGTACAGCATCCTGGTAAAGCAAGAGCAAATATGATCATCATTATTATTCCCATATCACAGATCAGCAAACAGGCTCAGAGAACTGATGTGATTGGCCTGAGACTGCAGAGTTGTTAGCAAGTGGCAGATTGAAATATAGGTCTTTGGTCAGTTAATAATCACACTTTGTTCCCCACTCCTTGCCAGTGAGTCAATACTAGTTAAAGTTTTCCTGTTAGAGATATATGGTTTAGGTTGAGGATAGGGAGAAGATATGACACTTGTGGCTTTAAAGACTATTCTTAATAGTAGAAATAAATGCCAGTTACTTAGCAATGTAATAATCAGTATAAACTTTATTATACTGCAATAACAAAAGATCCCCAAATTTCAATGGCTTAACCCAACAAAGGCTTCTTTCTTGCTCATCTAACATGCCCATTGGCTACATGTCCATTGTGGGTGGGCATCGGGCTCTGCTCATCACAGTTATTCAGGAACCCAGCTAATGGAACAGCTACCAGCTATAATGTTGCTATTCACTATGCTGGAAGGATAGACTGCTATAGAGGGTCTCATGGCAACAGTGCAATGCTCTATCCTGGAAGTGACCTGTCACTTCTGCTTTCAGCTCATTGGCCAAATCTAGTCATATGCCCTCACTTAATCACAAGTAGCGCAGTCCTACCTTGTGCATGATAGGGAGTCAAAAATATTTGTCAAACAGAATTAATGCTTGTCATTTGCACCCAATAAACAACAAGTAGTTCATATGATGCTACAAGCCTATAAAATAATAATGAGAGCTAATGTTTATTATTTATTACACTAGAGGCCTGGTGCATGAAATTCATGCACTGGGTGGGGGGGTCCTCTCAGCCCGGCCTGCACCCTCTCGCCATCCAGGATCCCTCAGGGGATCTCAGACTGCAGGCTTGCAATCCAGGACCCCTCGCTCCTTAGTACACCCGCCTGCTCGCTGCTCCTTAGCACTGCCACAGAGGCAGGAGAGGCTCCTGCCACCACTGCTGCACTCGCCAGCTGTGAGCCCGGCTTCTGGTTGAGCAGCGCTCCCCCTGTGGGAGCACACTGACCACCAGGGGGCAGCTCCTGTTTTAAGCATCTGCCCCTGGTGGTCAGTGTGCATCATAGCGACCGGTCGTTCCAGACATTCCTCCATTATGGTCGCTTAGGCTTTTATTATCATGTACTATTTACCTGGAAGAGCACATTTAACTACCCAGTGTATCAGGTAGATAGTATAATTATCTCCAATTTACAGATGAAGAAATTGAAGTTCAGAGAGGTAAAGTTACTTGCTCAAGGTCACACAGCTAGGAAGTCATAGAGCCAGTATTTTAATCCAGGCCATCTCGGTTGCAGAGCCCATAGTAAAATAACCTTATTTAATAGATGGGAAATCTGGGCGCTCAGGGAGTGAACCAACAAGCCCAAGCTCATCCTACAAGGAAGTAGCAAGTCTCAGTTCCTATACCTTATTATAGGTAATTCTGTTAGTAACTACCAGCCATTCCTCCCCTCATTGCTTTCCTGTGTAGACAACTCCAAACTCTTGGCCTTTTGAGCCTAAAATTGAAAATTATGCTAGAGCCAACTTATACCAGCTTACATGAACCAACTGTCAAATTTCTAGGGCTTTTATAAGAAATTACAAATTAGGTGATATAAATTTACTATAATTAAATAAATTATATTTCTTTCAAACCAAGGTGATAAATACTCAAAAATCATCACTTTCTATTTTTTTTTACTATATTTTACTATTATATGCCCTTGAGGTGATTTGCCTCTATCATACCAGTATGATCAAAATACTATATAATAGTGTACTACTGTACATCTCTTTCTAGCTCTGAGCTCAGTGATGTCCAGTTGGCTATGGTAGAAGTATTAACACCACAGAAATTGGTAAGCACTACCCATCCAAGACTTTTTCCCTCTGGAGAGTCTGTTGTTAAACATATACCAGCACATCATTGATTGCAACCCACCTGCTTTTCCCATTGGGCAGCACCATCAGTGACTATCCAGAATAAACTAGCCCTCTAGTGGACCCAGCTGGTTCTAGGGGTGAGCTAGCTTTCATGAGGCTACTGCACTGGACCAACAGTCTGCATTCATCTTTAAAAACTTAACACCAGACTGATGTCCCTCCCTTTAAGCCAGTGGTCCTTGACCTTGGCTGCCCATTGGAATTATCTGAGAGAGCTTTAAAAAATACAGATTTTTTTTTTATAGGACCCACCACCAGAGGGTCTGATTTAATTGGTCTGGTGTATAGCCTGGGAATGAGGGTTTTTAAAAAGCTTTCCAGCTGTAGCCAAAGTAGAGAGATACAGTTGTAAGCAAACTCGTGTGTTTAAAAAAAAAAAAGAAGCCACCAAAGAAAGTAGACTAGAGATAGACTGGAGATTGGTAACTTAATTCACAGAAAACTTTCTCACTTTTAACAATATAAGAACACTATAGAGCAGAGAATGATAAACTTTCTTTTTACTTTGTAGGCCATACTGTCTGTGCCCTACATATTGTCTGTGCTCAACTCCACCATGATAGTGTGAAAGCTGTAGAACAAACATTAATGAATGAGCATGCCTGTGTTCCAACAAAATTTTATTTGCAAATTTTGGTGAGCCAGATTTGGCCCATGGGCCATAGTTTGCCAGCTACAATCTATGGTGTTCCTTTATTATTATTTTTATTTGTTAATCCCCTGCCCCCAGAATATTTTTCCATTACTTTTAGATAAAGTGAAAGAGAGAGAAACATCGATGTGAGACGCATCAATTGGTTGCTTCCCGCATGCACACCGACTAGGGCCAGGGATCGAACCTGCACCCAGGTATGTGCTCTTGACTGGGAATTGAAACCATGACCTTTTGGTGCATGAGCCAACACTCTGAGCATACCAGCCAGGGCTGTGGTGTTCCTTTAAATGGTGGCCATGGCTGTCTAGAGAGTGTTCTTAAGATCTATGTGCACAATCACTTTATGTGTTCCTGTTGAACTGACAGATTGTGTTGGTCTGTTGAGTGCCCCCAGATTCTTTAAGCAGTTTTTTTAACTGTTCTCCCTCATCTGACAGGTGAAAATAGACCATTGCCAGATTGAGTTCTTTAAAGGCAAGAAGCCCCCTACCATACTGCTTGACTCTTGGGTCTCATTTAATAAATATTTGTTTGGATGAGCAAACTGATAAAATAAACAGCATTTACTTTTTAAAACAAACAAACACTGTACTATGGGGGATTTCAAATGTCCTCAAAAAGAATAGTGTGTAAAGTCTCTACATACCCATCACCTACCTCCAGCGCTGTATTGAAGTTGCTCACTTGGTTATACTTCTCTCAATTCTAAAAGGACTGGACCCTCTCCATTATCCTATATATTGCTATATGCCCTGTTACTCTGAACAGGTCAAACACATAGTAGGTGCTCAGTAAACATGTGTTGGATAAATGAAAGTTCATGCATTTAGATGTGCTTTATGACTTCGACCGGGATGAACACTAGCTATTATTACATTGACTTGGAAATATTATGAGTTAAAATATGACCCTTGTACTTAAAACCACAAATAAACATGGTTTGGCATCTGCAGGGGACATAAAAATCCTTGGAGACATTCTTATTCCTGCTGGTTGCCAGGCCCCAACTTCTAGGAGTTAGGCTGTTGAAAGGAATTTCGTTTGGAGGATCCTGGTGGAATCTTGCAGGTAAAAGAAAACTAGCTCCCACCCATCCCTGCACTGCCCAGGGTTATATGGACACCCCCTGTCCTACAGGCCTTTGACATCTTCTCTCCAGTGCCCTGGTACGGAAAGGAGGTGACCACAAAAAAAATCTGATCTAATTTAAACCCCTGAAAATTACCAGGCTGCTGATGATTAGCTTAGAGAAAATATGTCAGGGTCTTCTTTGATTTGCAATTTGAGATAAATGTGGGAAACGTGTTCTTGCTTCCTGGGAGAGGATTATGTTGCTTTGCAAGTTGGGTCTTTGTCACTTTTGATTTTAGAACACTTACTGAGCTTCCAGTAATGAACAAAAACCCAGCCACATGGAAACCAGCCCAGGAGGTCCTGCTGTCTCAGAAGCCCAAAGTATTCTTGTTCTACCGAACTCCTATGTCTGGATTTCTGCCTGTCACCCGTCAGACTTTAAAGGTTCTGCTCTTGGGCTGCATCAACACTGATGTCTTATTTAAGACTTTTTTTAAAAGCCTTGTTAAAGTAGTTTTTAAAAAATAACTTGGTATCTTATATTTTGGGGTGAATCGTTCTTTACCATATTGATTTAACATGTAAATGTAGCACGCACTCAAATAACCTTTATAAATCACCCAGGAGTCCTCATTCAGAGTAGCGGTAAACTCAGTCAAATTCAGTCAGTAAACATGATCCTGGAGCTTAAACTAGGAGGCAGAGAATGAAATAAATGTATTTCCTAGAAATAATTCCTTCTTGCTTTACTTTATCTATTAATTGATCGGTTAAGAGAGTCAGGGTTTTAAAGATAATTTTTCCAATTGAAAAACATCTGTAGAAGCTCTAACACAAAGATGCTTACATCAGGGGTGTCATGACAGGTGTGACTCTGAAACCCCTTGGATGGAGGGGCGTTTGGGGTGAGGTCTTGCTTTCCCAAATTTTTAGGTTTACTCTTGGCACAACTCTGGCTTTGAACCTCTTCCACTGATATTTAAACTATATGTGCTATTTCCAGGTGTTACATGTTCCTCAAAAATAAATCACTCCTAGGTGGTTAAATCCTTTTTGCACAGCTAATATCAAAACGCCATCCTCCAGCCTGCATGCAGTCCCCTGCTGGAAGTTTCTGGTTTGGCTGCCTGAGTGCTCTGTGGTCTAAATATAGCCATTTGAAAGAAGATTACGGCCCATCCACTTGGGACTGCTAAAAAGCCTTTCACGATAACTCGTGAAAGCCTGATGCCTTTAATCCTTAACTTTAATTTAAAGTAAAGAAATCTTCTCAACTCATATTCCATTTTCCACATTTTCTCCCCCGACCCTTGTCTGCCCCTACAAATCTTTTAATTTCCACCCCTTTCCATTATTGAGGAATAAGACTCTTTACAAGTAGTTTCTGGAGCAAGTATGGACTAAGCTGTTTTAATTTCTTGTGAGGATGTTTTTATAGAAGAAAATCAAGTCAACACTCAAGAGTATACACAGCCCTTTACGGAGATGGGGAGAATTAATCAGGCCAGAAAGTTCAGAATATAAAAAGGGAGAGGAGGGGGAGGGGGAGGTGTATGGGAAGGATGTTTCATCAAACTGAACTGCTCTGGGAGATGCAAAGATAAAAGGATTTCCCTCTCTGAGTGCCTTAAATATTGGCAGGCAGTGGGGTCAAGATTTTTTCTTTTGTTGTTATGGAAAGCCATACAGATAATTAATGCTGTTGAAAGAAGATTGTTCTGTTGGCGTCTACGAGGCTACCTCCTCCCTCCCTGCCCTCCACCCCCACCCAGTCTGGGATCTTCTGGAAAGAAACAAGTCAGGGAAAAAGTTATGCATGGGGGAGATCCTGCCAATTTACACCAGCAATAAATAATGTAGAGAGAGCAAACAGCCACTGGCTAGTTTCTCGTGGCTGCAGATATTTGATATGGGGACACAAGTCTGTGCGTGCAGTGAACTGTAAATGGAGTGGAAGACCTATTCATCTACTTGCCCCCCCCCCAATCCACCCCTATCCCAGACTTTAAACAATAATTATTAAAGGAAGTTGCAACAGAAGCCCAGGAAGGTTATGCATCGGCTTTGATATTTACAGTTTGTATTTCTTCCTAGATAAATGGCTATTGCTTTAATTTAATGGGCAGGAAATGTTTGATCTCTTCCTTAAATGTCAGATGTAGCCACATGGTTTGGGAATCCTGACCAGCCCTGCTGGTCCCCCAAGAGCCGTCTGGGGCTCTGACTGACACAGTCCCAAAGGAACTGAAGAAATTCAACAACCCAGAATGATAACAGGAATAGTTAATGTTTACCACTTAAGAATATGTCAGATCTCATGTACTTTCTGTACTTTAGTTCATTTAAATCTCATAAAACCCATGGAGGGTGGTGCTATTTTTGGTTCCATTGTACAGATAAGGAAACTGAGTTTCAGAGGGGTGAAGCTCACACAGCTAGCAAATGTCAGAACTGGAATTTGAACCTGGGCAGTCTGACCCTAGTTGACAATTTTTGAAAATGAAAGTGAAATTCATATAACATAAAATTAACCGTTTAAAAATAAACGATTCAGTGCCCTTTAGTACATTCACAACTACCATCTCTATCTGGTTCCAGAACATTTTTGTCGCCCCAAAAGGAAACCTCATACCCATTAGCAGTCACTCACCATCCCCGCCCCTGGCAACCACTAGTCTACTTTCTGTCTCTATGGATTTGCTTATTCTGGACTTTTCCTAAACATGGAATCATACATGTGGCCTTTTGAGTCTGGCTTCTTTCTTTTGGCATAGTGTTTTCAAGGTTCACCTAGGATGTAACATGTGTTAGTGTTTCATTCCTTTTTTATGGCCGAATTATACTTCATTGTATTCCTACAGGTGCCCAATGGGTAGGATTAATGAGGGAGGTAGAGCAGATGTAAGACTACAGTGAGCCATAGAAACTACAGCTAACTAAAGAGTGGATGCCCAGGCCAACAGTTCTAAATGATGATTGCCAGGCAAAAGTGCAAGCACAGTGTGCTCAGATATTCCTGTTTTTTAAAAGAAACTGGAATTTGGGATATTTGTGTAAAATCTCTGATATTTAAGATACAGCAGAAACTAAACTAAACACACCTAAAGGGAAAATGAGCCTCTAGGTAATGAATTGCATCAGTCAGGGTTCTCCAGAGAAGCCAGAGACCCAGGAAAGCCCTGGGTCTAATTCCAGTCCAAGTCCAAAGACACAAGAATCAGGAGAGACAGTGGTTTAAGTTCCAGTCTGAAAGCTGGCAAGCTTAAGACCCAAGAAGAGCCAATGTTTTAGGTGAAATCTAAAGTCAAGGGGAAAAAACAATGCCCCAGCCCAAGAGCCAAGCAGGAGGCGTTCCCCCTTACTAGCAGGAGGGTTAGCCTTTTGTTCTGTCCAGGCCTTCAACTGGTTCAACAAGGCCCACCCACTTTGGGGAGGGCAAACAGCTTCATTCAGCCCACCAGTTCATCCAAAAACACCCGCACAGACACACCCAGAACAACGTTTGACCAAATATCTGGGCACCCTGGGGTCCATTCAAGTTGATACATACCAGGTGTACCAGTTATTAATGCGGATTTTGTAATTGAAGAAAACACGATAATTTCAAGAGAAACGTCAAAGGTGCTTTATTCAAAGTAATGTCCACTAGCTATACATTTCCCCATCTTTCAGGTAATTTGTGGATACCATCCCAATAGAACTTTTCTTGTTTTGAGGCAAACCATTCAGAGACCCAATTTTTCATCCTTCATACATTTTGAATTACTGCTCAGAAAGTGCGTGTGCCATTGATCGGAACAAGTGGTAATCTGAAGGAGCAAGGTCTGGTGAATATGGCGGGTGGGGTAATACTTCCCAGGCAAGATCTTTTAACATGTCTTTAACTGGTTTTGAAGTGTGTGAAGGTGCATTATCATGAAGCAAAATTACTTTGCCGTGTCTTCTGGCCCATTCTGGTTATTTTACGATCAAAGCGTGGTTCAAATTGATTATTTGTTGTCGATAGCGAACAGTATTAATAGTTTCACCTGGTTTTAGAAGCTCATAATACACCACACCTTCCTGATCCCACCAAACGCAGAGCATTGTCTTCTTTCCGAAGCAATTTGGCCTTGCAGTCGATGATGAGGGTTGACCTGGATCAACCCATGATTTTGTGCGTTTGGGATTCTCAAAATAAATCCACTTTTCATCGCCAGTCACAATTCGATGCAAAAAAGACTTTCTTTCGTACCGTTGAAGGAACATTTTACTGATGACTTTTCGGTTTTCCATTTGTCATTTGTTCAGTTGATGTGGCACCATTTTCCTTCCTTTAAAATCTTTCCCATTGCTTGTAAATGATCGGAAATTGTTTGCTGAGCAACATTTAATCTTTCTGCAAGTTGTTTTGAGTTTGACACACATCTTCATCCAGTAATGCTTGTAATTGTTGGTCTTCAAACTTTTTCGGTTGACCTGGACGTTCTTTGTCTTTCACATTAAAATCATCACTTTTAAAGCATTTAAACCAGCGTTCACAAGTATCTTGTGATGGAACATGTTCACCATAAGCTTCCTGAAGTATACAATAACTTTCAGTAGCACTTTTCTTAAAAATAAAGTAATGAATTAAAACTTCCCTCAAATGCTCTTTTTTTGGGCACAAAATCCGACATTTTTAAGTGTAAAAATATTTATAATGTTAACACCTTCAGAAAATTTGACATATGAAGTTTTGAAGCTTGCTGTCAATACAACAAAATAGCATATATATCAAATCACATATATATTAACATGTAACTCCATCTATTGAAAAAAATTCGCATTATTAACCGGTACACCTGTAATACTAACCATCCCAAGTGCAGCCCTTGTCAACTTGGTACCCGTATACATCTCCTTAAACCATACTTTATCTCTAAATACAGGCAATATCAAGTTCATAAGTCCACCTAACACAATACAACCATTCTGCAAACCAAAAGTGCACTAACTGCTTCCCCAGAAGAGGAGGTAAAGCCCTCTCTTGTTCTGTATCCCACTCAAAATCAGCAGCTTTTCAGGGTCACTTGGTAAATGGGCCAAGTAACACACCCAAATATAGAATACGTTACCTTTAAAATCTAAAGAGGTCCACTAAGGCAGTAGGAGGGGATAAATGTAGCAACTTACCCTTCACTTCATTATTTTTGTTAATCCACACCCAGAGATATTTTTCCATTGCTTTTTCAGAGAGAGTGGGAAGGAGGAGGGTAGAGAGAGAAAGAGAGAGAAATATCGATGTGAGAGAGACACATTAATTGGTTGTCTCTCGCACACACCTCAACTGGGGTTGTGGATTGAACTTGCAACCCAGGTTTAAGCCCTTGACCAGGAATCGAACCTGAGACCCTTCGGTTTGTGGGCCAATGCCCTAACCACTGAGCCATGCCGGCCAGGGCTATCCTTCACTTTAGAAGGGATATCTCTACATGGCCCACACCACTTGAGGTAAAAGGCCCCTAAATTGTTATCAGATTTATTTCCTACTCTGTATCACACAAGTCTTACCAGTGGGTCTAGAGTTGTTGCTACTTCTTGGTCACAAGGTCCTGTCAGCATAGTGGCATCACTGTAATGGACCAGTGTTGCTGTTTGTATTATTATTTTTAAGGTGTAGATTCTGCTTTTAGACTCTTGCCCAGGGTTTGGGCTGCTCTGCTCAGACCTGCCATCACCCTGCCCCCGAATCCCCACCACCCCGCTCTCTGGACTGACCCCATGCTACTTGTGGCAGGTACATACACATTTCACAATAAGAGCCCAGGCTCTGTGCTATGGGCTGGGAGACCCTAGGCTGTCACCTGTCTTCTCAGTGTTTCCATGTCTATGTCGAGATTGTCATGCCACCCACCCCATAGGGCTATTTTGCACAAGTAGAATGAAGTACTGTTACATTAATAAAGGCATAGTACAATGCTTGCCATACAATACTCCCTAATTTTGGTTGGCACCCTCTCTCCAGAATTTGCTTAGTGATAAGCATGGGACCAGGGCAGGAATTAGGAATAGGGCCACTACCCCCCTGCTCCTGACGGTGGCCACTGGCCAGTGGAACAAACTCTGGCCACAATACAGTCAGGTCATCCGCCCTGCTCTGGGGCTTTGGACAAGTGTTTTAACCTCTCTGGGCACCTGTTTGAAAGGCTCTAGTCTGGGCTATAGAAATCTGCAGAGGTTGGGGCTCCAGCTGTCGGGATTTCTGCACCCCTTTTCCCTCTTCACCCAGATCAGCAGCCATGGCCAGGCCAGCCGGCAGTGGGAGGGGCTTGGCATGAGGACCAGCAGATGCCAGTCTCGCTCTGTGCACAGATGTATCTGCCAGTTTCTGATGGGGAGAAACGATCTGGGAATCGCTCACTTCATTGATAATTAAATTCAAATTAAGAGAGATTTGCATTTATCAAAAGCCTATTTGACAAGGTGTCACTGTTCCCATCCAGCACCCAAGCTCTGAAGAGCCAGCAAGGGGAGGTGTAGCTACATGGTGGGCCACCAGGGCAGAGGGTATGGGTGGGGGCAAAGAGAAGGGGGGACAGCAGAGAGGCTGCCTGTCAGCCCTCATTATTACAGAGGGTCATGGCTCGGTGGTAAATGGGATGGAACACTGTGTGGCCTCATCAGACTGCTCAACCTTTCTGAACCTCCGCTTCCCCACAGGAGCCCCCAGGGTCTCCCTCCGAGAAGATGGACTGCTCCTCTTTGGCTTTGGGTTAGGCAGGAATCCCCAACCCTGGCTCCCTTCTTAGTTGAACTCTAGGAAGAGGGAGGGCCACAGATCTATGGAGGATGTTGTTGGTACCCACCCCCCTCCAAATCCCTTTACCTGCCAGCACTTGCCAGCTGCTGTGAGTTGGCCGATAGCAGCTCCCCACTGCCACCTTTTCCAGGACATTCTAAGCCTTCCCAGAGGTATTCCATCCCACCCCATTCTGGGGACAGCCCCCAGGCATTGACTGACTGATTTAGGGGACCAACAACCTTGCCCCCTTCCCTCAAGGCAGGACCACCTTCCAGAGCTGCCCTTGGGGTCAGGTAGAGACTAGACTCCTGCTTAGCCTACCTCACTGCTCAGCTTCTGCCCTGCCCATACCTGCTTCCCTCACTTCCCTCCAGCTTCTTCCTGGGGGCTTTCCCTCCATCTCGGGTTCTGCTTGTGGAGCATTCTACCCCAAACAGAGGCCAGCCTGGACTCAAGTCCCATCTTCTATGCTGTGTAATCTCCAGCAGGTTATCAGCCTCCCTAAGCCAGGGTCATTGGGGTGGGGGGAGAGTCAGGGCATAAGATAGGCCCTACTCTTTTGGGTTGTTTACAAGGATCAAGGAAGATCGTAAATGTGACATTTCTTTTTGTCAGCTAGAGGCTCTCTTCAGAGATGAGAAGGATCCTCTGGTCTGAGTGGTCCAAGTTTACTTGGTGAGAGGAGAAAGGGAGTTACATTCCAAGACCCCCATGGAGGCCTGAAACTGGGGATAGTACCGAACCCTGTATATATTATGTTTATTCCTATCCATACATACCTATGATAAAGTTTAATTTCTAAGTTAGGCACAGTAAGAGATTAACAACAATAGTTAATAATAAAGTAGAATAATTATAACAATATACCATAAAAAAAGTTATGGGAATGTGGTCTCTCTCAAAATAGCTTATTTTGTACCGTACTTACCCTTCTTCTTGTGATGATATGAAATAATAAAATGCACATGTGAAAAGATGAAGTGAAGTGAATGAGACATTATTAAGTAAAAGAAGGGACACTTAAACCCAAGCACTACGATACCACAACAGTCAGTCTGGTAACTATGGTGGCTACTGAGTAGCTAACTGGCAAGTACCGTATAGTATGGATATGCTGGACAAAGGGATGATTCACATCCTGGGCAGAATGAAGCAGGAGGGTGCGAGAGTTCATCACACTACTCAGAACAGCCTACAATTAAAAATGTATGAGTTGTTTATTTCTGGAGTTTTCCACTTAATATTTTCAAGTTGCGGTTGACCACACGTAACTGTAACCACAGGGAAAGTGCAACCGTGGATTAGGGGGAGCTACTGTGTTTAGATTTTAGACACCTTCGGTTGTGGGCTCAGTCCCCAGTAGGGGGCATGCAGGAGGCAGCTGATCAATGTTTCTCTCTCATCAATGTTTCTAACTCTCTATCCCTCTCCTTTCCTCTCTGTAAAAAAACAATAAAAAATATTTTTAAATAATTTTTTAAAAAAGAAGCTGGGCTCATGATCCAGGTGAGAGATTGTGAAGGGCCCAGTGAGCACAGCTATGAGGATAGTGGAGGCGAAAGTTCACGATTTAGGAGACTCTAGGAAGCAGAATGTTGGGGATTTATGATGGATTATATGGGGGTGGGAGGGATGGTCAAGGATGACTCCAAGGGTCGGAGGACTTGGTGTAAGAATCCCCTGAGATGTAAAAATCTCCTCCCATCCCTTGGAGCCCTCCAGGTGAAGAGAGGAGTGCTCATGCTGGGGAAAGTGTAACTCTTACTTGCTGTGTGACTCTAGGCAAATACCTTCCCATGTCTAGTCCTCAGTTTGCTCATCTAAAACATCCCAAGAGCCCCTCCCTCCTACCTTGCCAAAGGGTAGGCTAGATAAAGTAGTATTGTCATCACCACAGAAATTTCTCTGAGGTGAGGTCTGGCTGCAGCAAGAAACATCAAGTTCAGACTCCATAAGGAGTAGTCTGTGCAGTGGGTCTCTGGGTAGTTGTGAAATTTCCCTCCCTGGGAGACCCAGTGATCCAGGAAAGGAGCCCCTGCACAGTTATTTCAAGAATGGGCTATTATGGTCAGAAATACTGGTGGGTGAGGTCGTAGTTACTGAGATTGTTGTTATTCTACTTCTGTGTTGGGGTGAAGCCTCCTGGATCCTCGGAGGGTACTCTTCTAGGGCAGTGGGAGCTCCTGCCTTTATCTGATCCATCTCTCCACCTCATCTCACACCCAGCCAATTGCTTCCTCTTCCTTGGGAGGCTTTGTATTGTGGCAAAGAAAACCTGATATAAGAAAATCTGTTATACAAAGGAATGAACAAAGGCACGGTTTATGCATTGCACAGGCTCTTCCATTCCTTCCACAGTGCTGAGCTTTTCAAGGTCATTTCAAATAGGATAAGATTTCAAAAGAACATTTTTTTCCCCAAGAAACTGCCTTTTGTATCATAGGTGTGAACCCCCCTTCACTGTGCTGAAGGATTGTTCATATTTATAGGCCTACATGTTAAAATCAGACAGACCTGGGTTCAAATTTCGGCTCTGCCCTGAACTAGCTGTGTGACTTTGGGTAAGTCACTTAACCTCTCTGAGACTACATTTTCTTATCTGTAAAGTGGGGATATGAACAGAGTGGTTGGGGAAAGCAGTGAGGTCATGAGGCCAGGCTGAGAGTAAATGTCAGGATTTGACATTTCTAGTAACTTCTCTGTTCTTTTTCATTCCTGTTTGGGTTTAGCTCCCCAACCCCTGCCTTGTTTCTCACAAAAGTGTTTCCAGTGTTGAGACCATCCATGTGGACTGTACTTGCAAAGGCAGCAGAATCATTGAGGTGAGCTGGAAAACCATTTAACAACTTTTCAAGCATCCGAGTAGGGCTATATATACAAGCGGCGTGATTTCCTGGGCAGAGGAGTGAGAACAGCAGCTCCCAGAGCCTGTTGATGGGAGACAATTGGCATGGAGACATGTCTCACTTTTCCATTACTGTAGAGTGAGCTGGCAGCAAAAGATTTTGGGAGTTTTATTGAGGGTTGTGTGTTTTTTTATGAGTTATAGTACTAATGTCAAATTGAGAACCCGCTCTTAGTATAGAAAAATGTATACAGAGGGTAATTTTATTTTCCTGACCATGGAGAAGGCAGGTCTTCAAAAGTAGTCAGCTTCCAGCTTCGTGGTAGGGTTCATCCAGTTGAGTTCCCCATTTATATACAAAACAGCGAGTTGGGGGGATGCCACTCCTAAATACAGCTCCTGCAAAGGTGGGCTGAAGTTGGGGGAACAAGGATTGGGTTCTATTTGTATAATCAAAATAGGAGGATCTTGTAGCCGTTTTCACAGCCTGGGTGGTGCTCCAGGGCTGCAGAAATCCTGAAGTGACCTAAAAAAACTGTGTGATTTTGAGCAGGTTATACTACCTCTGAGCTCAGTCTTCTCTGCTATAAAGTGGCATCATATCTCTTAATGATGATTCAGGTTTGACTTTTCCATGGCCGTTTTCCTGCCTGGGGACAGTGCCTGAGAAGGGAATGGGGAGATCTCAGGTGACATCCATGGGACTCATTTCTCTGGTTTCATTTGTGTGTGTCATCTCAAGGGATGAGAGGAGATGGTACATGAAAGACATTTTTGTTGATCACTGAGCCTTTATTTCTTAGTTCCTTAGAATTAAGATTCTAATTTAAATTCATATCTTAGGTACAAATAAGGGTCTCAGGGGCTTAGCTCAACATCCCCCTCACACATAAGGACATACACACTTCTTGGTACAGATGTCCCTTCTTTATTCAAAGAGGACAATCTTCTGTGGTTGTTAAGTGAGCAATTTCTGGACACAGATACTTGTGCCTGCCACTTCCTTGTTCAGTAATTTGGGTAAAGTATTTCCCTTCTTCAAGCCTCAGTTTTTCCATTTGGAAACTGGGCATGATGCCATCTCCTTGGGCTAAATAAAATGATAATAAAAATGGCTGATATTTATTGAGCACTTAATTTCTGTCCAGTTCCACCCTAAGCATCATCTAAGTATCTAAGCATCTAAGAACAGTTCCATAAGATGAATACCAAAATTATCACCATGCTACAGGTGGGGAAAACTGCTGTCCCAGGTCACACAGCAAGAAGTAGCAGAGCTGTGACTTAAACCCAATTCTGGGCAATTTCAAAGACTGCGCTCTTGAACTCCCAAGTCATATGACCTCCTGATGAATGTCAAGGTCTCAGCTCCATGCCTGGTACCTAGTAAGCACCCAGTAAATGTCAGCTACAGTGACCATGACAACAATGGTGATGCTTGGGAAACCTTTGTTTGGGGGCAGGGGAACAGAATGTAGGATGCATTTTTTAGCGAGTTCTACCATGGATTCATAAATTACCATCAGATTTCCAAAAGGGAAGGCTCATACTGAGATGAGCCACATGCAAAGTACAGCCTTCCCATCCAAAATAAAAGAGATACATTTATATATACACACGCTCACACTTTGGTATCTCAGAAACCAGGCAGAATATTGTAAAGCAATGTACAATGGCATAAAATATCATCCCAATTTAATCCATCTATCTAGTGTTCCATCTAATTACTATATTAGAAAAGTCTTCAGACCATGTATTGAACATTATAAATGGGAATAAAATGATTCTGGTAATGGCTTAATAAAACAGGTGAGGTAGCTCCGTCTGCCTGCCTGTATCCTTGGACCATGGCCAGATTGATTTGTCAGGGAAGAAAAAAAAAAGAAAGAAAGAAATGGGCTTGTGTTGTTGCACTTTGGAGATTGTCTCCATTAGGGGCCTTTGATTTTATTCTTGTTTTTCCTTATGAAAGTGGTTATCGGTTCCTTTTTTAACAGCAAAATATGTAGAACTGATGGAAAAACTGACAGCAGTCGTTTCATATTTTATAAAGCCATTCCCGGCTTATAATTTGCCGGTTGGGATGAATCAAGGAACCCTAAACTCCTGGTGAATGTGCAGCTGATGACTATAGTCTTGTCTGAGGGCATGTTTAACCATAGGATTTAGCTACTCTGAGAAGCTGCTGCTGGGGGAGTTTGAAGGGGGGTCAAGAAATTATATTTCTATCCTTTAGGGCAGGAGTTAATTAGTCAGAAGGGATCTGAGCCCTTTGTGCATCAAATAATCTTTCCTTCGTGTGCCTAGATAGGTGTTTGCTTTTTTAACATCTCTGAAGCTTTCTGTCTAGATCAAAAAATGACTTGTCCCCTTCCATTTCTCCAAACGCTCAGTGTCTTTGTACCTTGTGCCCAGGATCCCTACCCACTTTCCATAAAAGCAACCATTGCTACTGAGACTTGACACATCCCTGCCTTAATTTGCTCCTGTCTTTGGAACTGGTATCCAGCAACCCGAGGCAGGCCAGCTACACGACCCAGAGGTATATATCCCTCTCTCTTCTGTGGCGCTGCACATGATGAAGGAGAAAAAGCACCCCTTTCCAAATGCCATGCATTTCTCCAGCCCCAAAATCTAATTTCTTGCTCCGAGTTAGACTAATAAGTGGGTGTCGGAGGTTAAATTCCAGCACACTAAGGAGGTGCCCATCCTTCACGGAGCCCTAGCATTCTCACCAGGCGTCGTCCGCGTTGTCATGGCTACATGGGCCCTGGACCCCAGAGACAAGAGAGCAGAATTAATGGCAGTCCTGAGTAAAGGATTCCTGTCTTGGCGAGGTTGATGGATTACATTGATGTACCATTTGTCATACTGTAATTGTTCTGGCAAATGTAATACCCACTAGTATAAACATTGTACTGCTTTGCTAATAAAACCCAAAATAGGAAGAGAAAGGATGATACAGTGTTATGCTCACTTAAAGAGACAATGCCTCCTTTCCAAGTTGGAGCCCACTTCTTTCTGAGGCCTCAGCGCCTGACTCCTTCTCCATTCATGTGCATGCAAGTGCTAAGCAGCTGCCCAGCACTCGCTTTCCCTGCATGGGTGGCATGGGATGTGTGTGTAGATATATTCTCTGATACTCTTGGGATTCAATTTCCCTCTTTGTCAACATCTCCCGTGATTCCTCTTCTTGAGGGTTTCATCCAGTTGGGCTGGGGGTTACTAGTCAAAATGTCTTTGCATTTCCTGGATGCTACTTGGTGTCTCAGATGGAGCTGTTTGTCCAAATTGACTTGGCAACTAAGGCTCTGCTGTAGTATGGCTGCTGCCTCCAAGAAGGCTTCTGTGACCAGCCCTGCAGTCTCTGAACGCTCACATCTCTCAGGCTTGTGACTCAGAGTGAATTCACCACTGCCTGGTGCCTGTATTGCTTTATAATCCCTCCCCTGTAAGATCATGAGGTCCTCCAAGGCTGGGACCAGGTACTGAATGTCTCCCACTCCCACCTCTGCTTATGCCTAAAATGGTATTTGGCACACAGAAGGTGCTTAATGAACACTCAATGAATTACTGACTTACTAGTTCCCCACTGGGTATGAGGGGCTTAAATAAACAGCCTCATTTGCCCTGTCAGCCTTCCAGAACTCCCAGACGTCCACCCTTTTTGAGCCCTCCTTGAGCTGCACTCCATAGGAGCACAACACACATAATGGGGAGACCGTGTGCACTTCCCTCTCCAGCACTTCTCTGAGAATACCATTGGGTCACAATCTCGTCCTGTTCACCTCTGGCGTCCCAGCATCCCTTTTGAAATCTCGAAATGCTTAAAGATGAATGTGTGAATGAACAAATGAATGAATGAATGCCCTGACTTACCACCACCTGGATGGGTTGAGCTGTGCTTGAATCCCTTTTTGCAGTGTGGAGCTGTTGAAGGCAGCAGTTGAGGGTGAAATTCCTGGGCCTGTCCAAAGATATTTATCCAACTGTCTGAATGTCGGGGGAAACGTGGGCCATGGAAGCAGCTTTTGTCGCTGAGTCAGGCTGTGAATAAGCTGGGTACTGGACTCTCTGGTTATACCGTTTCCCTGTGAAAGATTTCTGTGCCCCTGGAATAAGCAAGGCAGAGTCTTCTGTTGGGATCTTGGGAAAGAATGATGTCGGGGAAGGCCCTGGGGGCAGCTTGGCCTCCATCTTTAATTGCGCCTCTTGACCTTGAGTTTGAGTTCCAGCTCTCCCAATAGTTCTTCTGAGCCATAAATATTTATCTCTTTGACCACCTTCCCCCAGATTATCAGGGCACGAGGGCCCACACAGGATCTGTGATCTCATATAATGTCTGGCCAGGCTTTGCTGGCTTCCATGTCTTAACATGTACATTCCTCTCTACCCTTATGGGGTCCAGCCAATGGCCCCAGGGCCCTTTGAGGTTCTGCTCCTGCGAGGAATGCACTCAGCGACAAGTAACTGAAAATGGTGCTTTAAATTCATTAGGTTTACTTTTTATTTTTAAATGGACTTTATTTTTAGAGCTGTTTTAGAATCACAGCAAGATTGAGCAGAACATACAGCAAGTGCACATATGCCCTCTGACCCCCACATATGCACAGTCTCCCACATCAACATCCCACACCACAGTGGGACATTTGTTACAATCAATGAACCAACATTGACACATCATTATCCAAAGTTCATAGTTTATATTAGAGTTCACTTTTGGTTTTGTACATTCTATAGATTTGGACAAATATATAATGTCATGTATCCATCATTATGGTACCATACAGAGCGTTTTCACTGCCCTAAAAATCCTGTGTTCTGCGGATTCATTCATTCCCACCTCCAACCCCTGACAACCACTGATCTTTTTACTGTCTCCAGAGTTTTGCCTTTTCCAAAATGTCAGATAGCTGGAATCATTCAGTATGTAGCCTTTTCAAATGGACTTCTTTCACATAGTAATATGCATTTAAGTTTTCGCCATGTTTTTTCATGGCTTGATAGCTCATTTCTCTTTAGCACTGAATAATATTCCATTGATTGGATGTACCAGAGTTTATTTATTTATTCACCTACTGAAGGACATCTTGGGGGTTTATTTTTCTCACATGACAAAGTTCACAGGTAGGTGATTCTTCTGTCTTTCCATTTCATCATCTTGGCTTTCATCCTCATAGCTGAAAAATGGCCATTCTTCTTCCAACTGGGTCTCATGTCTGTAGGCCAGGAAGGAATAAGAAGGGAATACCAAAGGGACAGAGGGGAAAAGGTTTACATCTAGTGAGAATTCTACCTTTTAATTTGTGAAGCAAAGTCCTCCTTAGGCATATCTAATCTTCATCTCATTGTCCAGAACTCTGGCTACTTGAAGCTGCAAGAGAGGCTGGGAAATCAGACCTTGTAGCTTTCCAGCTTCTGGTTATGGGTTGAATTATGTCTCTTCAAAATTCATGTGTTGGAGTCCTAATCCCCCAGTGAGTGACCTCAGAATGTGGCTGTATTTAGATATAGGTAATTATTTTTCCCTTTAAGGGAATTAAGTTAAAATAAGGTCATTGTATTGAGTCCTAATCCAATAGGACTGATGTCCTTATAAGAAGAGGAAATTAGGACACAGACATATATGTACAGAGGGAAAACCACATGAAGACATGGGGAAAATCGCATGGAGAATGGCCTCAAAGAAACAGACTTTGCTTATACTTTCATCTGCAACTTGTAGCTTCCAGAATTGTGAGCAAAATAATTTCTGTTGTTTAAGCTGCCCAGTCTGTGGTACTTTGTTATGGCAACCAGAGGGAGTTGGGATAGTTTTGGGTGGGCAATCTGTACTGTTTGCCTCAGATGGATACTCTTATCCCATTTTACAGAAGACTCATCAGAGTCAGAGAGGGTTAGTAACAAGTCTGGTGCTACAAAGCTGTCTACATGCTTGCCAGAGTTTTGACTCCAGAATCAGACCTCTAAGTGCCCATTGACAAATGAGTGGATAAATAAAGTGTGGTATATTTATACAATGGAATGTTATTCAGCCTTCAAAAGGAAGGAAATCTCATCACATGTCGTAACATGGATTAACCTGGAGAACCTGGACAAACACTGTATGATTCTATTGTATCAAACTGTATGGTTGGTATGTCGAGGAGTCAAATTCATAGAGACGGAAGTAGAATGGTGGTTACCAGGGGCTGGAGAGTTAGTGTTCAATGCATATTGAGTTTCAGTTTTTCAGGATAAATGGTGGTAATGCCACTGAACACTTCTACTGTAAATAATAATAATTAACACAGATTCTTTTATGTAATCCCTAAATGATGCTCTTAATAAGTAGGTAAGGACATTAACAATACCAAGGTTCAGAGAGGTTAAGTCATTTGTTCAAGGTTGCCCAGTTAACCAGTGGCTGAACTAGGCCTTGAATGTAGGTCTGTCCAAAACCCAGTCTGTCAACCATACCAACCTAAACTGCCTTAGACTTTGATTAGAGTAAGGTTAAACTTGATACTATTGACATTTGGGGCTGGATAATCCTTTGTTTGGGGGGTCCTGTGCATTGTAGAATGTTTTACAGCATCCCTGGTCTCAATTAGATTCCAGTAGTACGCACCCTTTCCCTAAAGTGAGATGACCAAAAATGTCTCCAGACATTACCAAATGTTCTCCAGGAGGCAGAATCACCCTGGTTCTAGACCCACTGGTTTAACTGGGGGCCTCCTGGTGGCAAAGAGATTGGGCAGTTGCTGCTACTCTCACCAAGGTGGATTTGCCAGCCTGCAGATAGCAGATGTTCGTGCTGCTGCTGCTCATAAGCTTGTGAGTGCTCACATTTTAACGCTACATCAGTCCATGGAAATCAGCTTGTGTGCAAAAGATCATTTGAGGGAAGAGGGGGAGGGGCACAAGTATTTTCCTTGCCCAATGAAAGAATTTTTTCACAGGAGTGTCCTCATTCTCCACATCCCCCCATCCTTAACTTGCCCAAACAGGTTGAACATCCATTTAAACATAAGGCTGGGCACATCCTTACTTGTAGCTTGAATAATGTTTATTTGTAAAATGACTCATCCTATATAATAAAAGCCTAATATGCTAAGTGTCCGGTCATCTGGTCGGCTGTTCAACCAATCAAAGCGTAATATGCTAATGATATGGTAAGGCCTCTCAACTGCTCGCTATGACATGCACTGACCACCAGGGGGCAGATGCTTCAACCGGTAGGTTAGCTTGCTGCTGGGGTCCAGCTGATCAGGACTAAGCGAGAGGGGCCGGACACGCCCTCGAGCCCTCCCGAGGTCTCTCCCCGGCTGGCCAACCTCCTGCATCCCTCCCCGGCCCCACTCGTGCACTGGTGGGGTCCCTCAGCCTGGCCTGTGCCCTCTCGCAATTCAGGACCCCTCGGGGGATGTCGGAGAGCCAGTTTTGGCCCGATCCCACAGGCCAGGCCAAGGGACCCCTCTGGTGCATGAATTCGTGCACAGGGCCTCTAGTGATAGCATAAAAATGTCCATGCAGGTTTAGGTAGATACATAGTCCCCACACACTGGTTTGAATAGCCTTTCAGTTAAAGGTGTCCAGGAGAACACTTTGTTGGGTGAATAAAGCAAATAGTAGAATGGGATCCCACTTTTGAAAAACACTCCAACAAATGAATATAAAGAAAAGCCCAGAAGGGTGGACTCCAGAGTGTTCCAGTGGTTTTGTTTACAGCTGTATCTCCTGGCCCTGGCATACAGTAGGTGCTTAATCATTATTTGTTGATAGCTGAATGCAAAGTGGAAAGATAGAGCTGTCCAACTTTTTTCTTTGTGTGCTTCTCTGTCCATTGAAGTTTTTTTTATAATGAGCATATATTAACTTTGTGGTTAAAGGGGGGGAAAACATTTACCCTCAAAGAAAGGAAATTTAAAAAGAAACAGAATCACGTCTTGAACTTGCCTAGCTCTTCCTTCTACAGAGCTCACAACCTGTGTTCCTATCTTGCCAGAGCCACACAAAGAAATGAAGCTGGTGTTTTATGGTCCTTGTTCAATCATGCATTGATAACATTGGACTCCCGCAGAAAACTGCTTCTTTCTCTCACTTTGGATTTTCCCTTGGGCTTTGGAGGGAAAATACACCAACAGACAGCGGACAGGAAGGGAGTAGGGGCTTGGAAAATTCAGTCTTGCTGCTGCCCCTGGCAGAAGGCAGAGGGCTGTGGGCCAAATGACCTCTTCGTAGGGAGGGAACTCCCACTCCTATGATTTCCTCCTACTGTGGCTTTGAGATCCTTCCAGAGCTGCCCGAGCTCTGGGAAAAGCTTGGGGGCGTGTGAAGGTCAGAGAGGAAAAATACGAACTAGATTATTTGGGGAGAGGGGAGAGCAAGTTTCAAGACCACAAGGATACATTGATGGAGGAGGGAGAAGAAACTCCCTCACACCAGCCTTCTGATTTCTAAATATTCCAAAGGCCTTTGAGTTTGTACAATCGCATCTCAAATGTGTTTTAAAGTTTACAGCTGACCCGATTCATAGAAAAAGATAAACACCCTTCTTATGTTTGGAGTCATATGTAATTTTTATCTCTTGACCTTTAAATGTAAGCAGCAGTAAAATGAAGAACTATTGCAGTCATTTAACACTCTGGCTGTACTAACTGGTTCCTGCCTGAGAACCGTGGTTTTAAATTGGCTAATGCAGAATACTTGCAGAGCTAATAATAATTCAGATTACTCCTGTCAGCTATTCCAGTTTCATGGGTAATTTAGTAGTTGAATAAATTTTTAAAAAAATTCATTCGTTACCATGCACTGTTATGAATCAGTAGATGGTTTACCATTGGCAGCAGTAACTGTAAGAAGATTTAAATTGCTACTGAAAAGGATTTGAGTGAAGGTAATGTTTTATAATGTTCTAAGCCATATGCACTACTTTCAGGCCTCATCAGTTTTACATTGATTCCTAGTGAAGTGTTTAATTGCATCATGAATGCAATATAATTCAGTTCTTTCTGCTAATATGGTATATATCTCAAAGTGATATACAGCACTGACAGGGAGAATTCACAGTTTCATCTGGATTTGGGAGGGCATTGAGAATTGGGCGCCTACTGGATGCATGGAGGGCAGGTGCAGGGGGAAGGCTAAATGTTAGTGTCACCTTGCTGAAACTGGGGGCTGTGGGGTGTCATGAGTGTGTTTGGGGAGAAGTAGACTGTGTCATGAGTTCTCAATGCTGACAGCCAGCCAGAGAAGGGTCTGGTGCTATTGGCCTCCCCTAGAAGGGCAGGGAGATCTCTTAGCTGGCTGAGAAGTAGAAGGCTGGTCAGGCCCGCTCCCACCATCAAATGCTCATGGATTGGGTCTGGCTATCTCACTGGCCATTTCCAAGTGATTATTGAGAATTGGGCTTTCTGTTGTCATTTGTTTAGTTATTCAATGGATATTTATTGAGCACCTAAGAAAATGGTGGTGGGGTGGGCAAACATTTCTCTTGCCTTTTCTTCTCTGCATTTCACAAAGCAACTCAAGGTGCAGGGGTTCTTGCTGAGGTAAGCCCCTGGATTTTGTTTTAAGAGGTTTCTCTGCCTACCATCCTTCCAGGTCAATGGAGGCATCTTTCCAAATTGCAGCATGTAAAAGCAAAACTCATTCTTTCTGGCATTCATTCATTTATTCAATTACTTATTCATTCAACAAATTAGTATTACAAGTTGTGCACTGTTCTGGTTTCTGGGGATATAGAGGTGGAAAGACATGCCTGACCTCATGGAGCTTTTATTCTAGTGGGGACAGATACATAATTAAGAACACAGATGAGCTTCAGATACTAGTAATGGCCGCATCCCAGTAGGATCCACTTGATAGCTTGTTTCCTGCTTTTAAAAAAGTGTGTCTTAGTGTGTTCATTTGCTCAGGTCGCCATAACAAAGTACCGCTGACTGGGGCTTAACCAACAGAAGTTTATTTTCTTGCAGTTGTGGAGGCTTCAAGTCAAAAGCAACGTGTCATCAAGGTTGGTTTCTTGAGGGCTCTCTCCTTGGTGAGGAGAAGGCCGTCTTCGTGTTCACAAGGCATTTTTCTTCTATGCTAACTGTATCCTGTTTCTCCTTTTTATAAAGACACCAGTCTTATTGAATCGGGGCCCAACAAATGATGTCATTTTAACTTCATTACCTCAATTTATCTCCAAAAAGAGATATGTCCATTCTGAAGTCCTGGGGGGGTTGGACTCCAACATATAAATTCGGGGGGCACAATTCAGCCCATAACACCCTGTGTAGAGAGAGAGTGTGAATGTGTACATGCGTATGCGTGTGTGTGTGTGTGTGTGTGTGTGTGTGATTGTAGCAGGGTAGTCCGGTGCTCTCAGTGAAAGGAACAAGAAAACAGTGTTAAATGCACTCTAATCAGAGGGCTCTTTCTCTCAACTGTAACGTCTGATGTGAAAGTCAGACTTGCTTGTCACGTCAATCCCTTCTCCAGCAGGACCTTAAAATCAGAGTTCATGCATTTTCAGATATCTGATTGTCATGCAGCCACGAAGCAGAAGCCCGGGGACCCAGGGCTCCCCCCTCAGCCTGGCGCCTTGATGTAATCAGAGCCTCCTTTTTATCCCCACTCTCGAGGAAGGCCAGCCAGGCCACCTTTTTGATCATTGTAACCTTGATACAGAAGAATAATTTATCCATGCCCCGGATGAGGAAATTGCAAAATATTATTTATGAAGGTGAACTGACGCATTGTAATTCTGGCCCTGCATTTCTGGATGCAGCTGGCCAGAATAGGGAGATGCAGCTGGTGTTTGATGATAAAATGGGACATGGTCCCCATGAGATGGAGGTATTGGGAGAGCAGGGAATCAGGGGTCCCTCAAGAGAGTTTCCAGGGAATGAATTATTCCAGAAACTGACCCACACTGCCCTTCCATGACTCCCAGTCAGAAGTAGGAGCAGAAAAGGCTCCAGGGAAATAGAGAGACTCTGATGAACACTGGTTTGGGGAAAGGAAAGATATGGAGGCCTTTCTTTGAGGATTGTGGTCTCGGGAGGTTGTATAGTACAGTGGTTATCAGCCCTGACTTTGGAGCCAGCCAGCCTGGAGTGTGAGTCCTGGTTCTATTGCTTCCTATGTAGCGGGTGACAATAAGCAAATTAGGTCACTTTTGAACCTCAATTTGTTCATCTGTACAATGGAAATAATAACAAATCTACCCAAGAACTGCCTCGAGACTAACATGAAATAAGACGGGTAAAATGTACTTGTCTGGTCAACAGGCCCAACTCCTTACCGAGGTAGCAGTTAAGCTGAGTGATAGGAATGCAGCTCTGTATCGAGATTGCTTGGCCTGGCTTCCCAGCTCTATTCCTCAACTGGCTGTGTGACTTTGAACGAATCACTTCACTTCTCTGAGCCTCCATTTTCCTCATCTGTCAAACAGGCATAAAAATGGTTCCTACTTCATAGGGTCCTCTTGAGAGTTAAATGAATGAATGGAAGGAAAGTGTTTACCAGTTACCTGACTCACAGTAAATGCTCAGTAAATGTTGGCCATTAATATTAACTTCCTAGTATAGTTCTTAGCAGTCTTCCTTTCAAGAAGCTGTTCCCAACCTTGACTCAGATCTGCCAACACTGTCCTATTGAACAACACACTTAATTTTAAAATCCAAAAGGAATTGCATTTCTTGTGTTTTGAAATTTCTTCTGAGTATTGAGAAGTACCTGAAAGGGGACAGGATGTATGTTTCCTGGGAGGGCCCACTCTAGCATCTGTCCGCCACAGGAGAGATGGCAGACCCCCAACATCTCTGATCACCCAATTCACCAAACGGATACACCAACTCCTGAAAACATCACCACACTCTCTCAGGCACCAGCCGGAAAGTTCAGCAGTAAATGTTTTGCAGCCTCTCACCAATTTGGGGTGCTAGTGAATTAGTGTTTGGTATTGAATTAGTATTCATTTTCTCTAATATGATATAAAAGTATAATCACATTAGTGACTTTTATAGGACATTAGATTATACATTTGGAGCACGTGCCTGCCTCAAGCAGCTTTAAAAATTAAAAATAAAAACAGCCAGCAACAATAACAACTGAACCGTCTCCCCCCCTGGCTCATGAGCCCTGGCTTTTTCAGCTGGGCTGCAGCAACCTGGGTAGAAAATTCTCTGCTCTCTGCCTGCTGGTCCCTACAGGGAAAGAATTTTCATTCCACCGACCTGATTTGTGAAGCATTGAATTTAAGACCTTAATAGTCGTTCCAAATGAATGTTTCTTTAATCCCGGGGCAGAAACGTAGGCTGTGGTTGAGATGTAATTAATAGCACTAATTACTCTTCTCTCCCTCCATCTCCTTTTCCTCCTGCCATCAACCCCGTTCCCCAAGAAACCTTGCGAAAGCACCAGAAATATTCACCATTTGCTTCAAGATGTCCCTGAACAGAGAAACCAGTCACCAAACCCAGAGCCCACCCCAACTTACCTGGCCCCCCGGTCTCCCTGTTGGGAAATATTTTCCCTCTACCTCCCAATGGTTCCTCCAGTTCTGGGTCTCCTGGGCTTTCCAGGAGTTTAGATTTTCTAGAACCTGTTTCCAACTATCTTGGTGACTCTGAGTTGTGAATGGTGATGTCCTAAGGAAGCAGCAATATATGGCAGTGATGGCGAACCTTTTGAGCTCGGCGTGTCAGCATTTTGAAAAACCCTAACTTAACTCTGGTGCCGTGTCACATATAGAAATTTTTTGATATTTGCAACCATAGTAAAACAAAGATTTATATTTTTGATATTTATTTTATATATTTAAATGCCATTTAACAAAGAAAAATCAACCAAAAAAATGAATTCGCGTGTCACCTCTGATACGTGTGTCATAGATTCGCCATCACTGATATATGACCTGACTTTCCTGAGCATCTTTTTCTACCGTGCAGCCTCACTGATGCATTGGTTCAAACATGTGTGAAGTTCCTCACGGGCTCCCTAAGGTCCCTGCCAGCAGATGTCCAACACTGAGGGAACCCAACCATAGCCCTGCTGGGTTCGAAGCTCAACCCCACCAAACCATTTTCCACTACAAAATGTAAAGGACTGAAAGGTTTTCTACACATAATGAAAGGCAACTGGTTGAGAGAGCTAAAATGATTTATTTGTACACTGTCTCATTCCCAAATAATTAGAGGTGTGTAGACCCACCCAGACAAACTTTGAAAGTAGGTTGCATCTGGCAGGCCAACTACGACAATTCAGGCTTACTGGAGTACCACATTGAGAAGGATCCTCAGACCACATTTTAGATCAGCAAATGAGTCTCATTCAGTCAACAAACATTTGATGTGCCAGGTACTGGGGCCACTGCCTTGAATTGGGCCACAAAATCCCTCCCCTAAAGGAATTCTCATTCTAGTCAAGAGAGGCTGACGGTGGATACCAGCAAGGCCAGCTCATGCAGGCTTGGGCACAGGATTAGTGCTTCTTTACCACTGTGGGTGTCTGTGTGTCTGGGCTTGCACATGTGTGTCGCCTGTCTTGGGAGGGTTGCTCTGGGGTCTGAAAGCTCATGTGACTGGAGTGTGAAGGGGCTGGGACAGGGGTGGGCAAACTTTTTGACTCAAGGGCCACAATGGGTTCTTAAACTGGACCGGAGGGCCGGAACAAAAGCATGGATGGAGTGTTTGTGTGAACTAATATAAATTCAAAGTAAACATCATTACATAAAAGGGTACGGTCTTTTTTTTTTTAGTTTTATTCATTTCAAACGGGCCGGATCCGGCCCGCGGGCCGTAGTTTGCCCACGGCTGGGCTGGGAGATGCAGGTGGAGAGCAGGGTGGCAGGCCGCTTTGGCCACATGAGGGGGGCCCAGGTTTTTGACTCAGTGCTCAGGGAGCTGATGGAGGAGTATACATAGAGCAAAGCTCTCCTATAGCATTGTCGGGGTCCCTGTGAAACCATGTTATGGGGGCAAGTGGGTGGCCTGGAGGAGGCTGGGAGGTGGCAGAGGATGGCTTGGGCTTCCTAGACGAGGAGCCAATGGGCCTCGTTTAATGTGGCAGAATGGAATGAATGGAAATGCCTCCCAGACTCCTGGCCTGAGCATCTGGGTAGATATGGTGCTGCTTCTTGAGAGGAGGCAGAAGCTGCGAGAAAGTGGGGAACAGGCTGTAGCGCAGGGTTCCTGTTGGCCACAGGAAATCTAAAGCGGCTTTGGCCTCCCGGAAGGAGTGTCAGGTCTGCAGTGGGTGTACAAGTGGATCTCAGAGTCCTATGGGCTGAAGGTAAGACCTGGGCAAGACTCGCCGGGGACTCAGCCACGTCCTTTTCTTGGCTCTGAGGCCCTGAGCCAGAGCACTGAGGGCCCCCCATCAGTTATCCCAGCCCAGGCCATGAGCATTAATGTTAGAAACCTATTAGAAGGATGTCTCCTCTGGGGACCCAACCCAAAACCACAGCAGCAAGGAGCTGCATAGAGTTTGGGTGTTTGCAGGGCTGGCTCCCCCAACATTGGGACCCTGGAACATTGGATCACCTCACCAGCGGCTGGGACAGGCTTCCCAAAGGCCAGTTCATGTCACCTTTAGCTCAGAAAATAAGGGTACATTGCATTGCTGAGACAGTAATCTCTTGCATGTCCTGGTTGATGGTAATCTTAAAAGCTAAAATTGAGCATTTTACTGTGTTGACCCTTAACCGCCCACAGGCTCAGTTAATTCTCACAGCAACCCAAGAGGCAAGTTTTATAATGATTCCCATTGTGTAGATAAGAAAACTGAGGCTCGCCGTAACCGGTTTGGCTCAGTGGATAGAGCGTCAGCCTGCGGACTGAAAGGTCCCGGGTTCGATTCCGGTCAAGGGCATGTACCTTGGTTGCGGGCACATCTCCAGTAGGAAGTGTGCAGGAGGCAGCTGGTCGATGTTTCTCTCTCATCGATGTTTCTAACTCTCTATCTCTCTCCCTTCCTCTCTGTAAAAAATCAATAAAATATATTTTTTTTAAAAAGAAAACTGCGGCTCAGTGGAATAGCTGTTGCACAGCAGTGTAGTACAGACAGGATATGAAGCTAGGCCAGTCTAACTACAAAGCCCCATTCTCTTAGTGTTCACATTCTATGCCAAATGCTTGCTATATTTTCTCTTTTTTTTAAATATATTTTTTATTGATTTTTTACAGAGAGTAAGGGAGAGGGATAGAGAGTTAGAAACATCGATGAGAGAGAAACATCGATCAGCGGCCTCCTGTACAGCCCCTACTGGGTATGTGCCCACAATCAAGGTACATGCCCTTGACTGGAATCGAACCTGGGACCCTTGAGTCCGCAGGCTGACGCTCTATCCACTGAGCCAAACCGGTCAGGGCTATATATATTTTGTCTCTTAAAGTCACAACTACCCTTCATAGGGTGTTTCCATTACAACCATTTTTATAGACAAGGAAACTAAGGCTCAGAGAGAGGAAATGCCTTGGGGTCACACAACTGGTAAGTTGCAGCACCAGACTTTGAACCCAAGACCCATGGGGAAGCCCTGAACTCTCTTTTGGAAATGAGCACGCTCCTGGCTACTATTCACTGCCTCCCTGGACTGGCAGTAAAAGTCTGTTACCCCCTCAGTGACCCACCAGGGGCAGAAGATGGGACTCTTATCTTCAGTGCTGTCCTAGCAGCTTCCTAGGCAAGGCTTTGCAAATTAATGAGAAACATCAGAGGCTTATAGTCTTCTTGGAGCTCTGTGGCCAAACCCGGTGAGAGCCTGTTCTGAGAGAGGTGGGTTTATCAGTAGAGCCTGTGCCTGGAGCTGGTGCTCATATTGGACTTATGTGGCATTAAAGCCCCCACTTCTGGGATGTGCAGCCTTGGTTAGCTCATGGGGTTTGGTCCACCCTGTCCACCAGGTAATCCTGATGGCTCACTGGGACAGCTCTGTCCATCACAGCACTGATAGACAGCACTAAACAACGCAATAGCAGAGGGAGCTGTATAGGATTCACTACTTTGCTTCAGCAAATGTGTATGTGTGTTTCTTGAACCAGTAGTTGGAAAATCACACCCTGATTTAGACACCTACTTACTGAAGCTTCCTGAAGAACCTTGTTTGATTAGTAGAGCTGTTATAATTATGGGATTTGGGGTCAGGCTGCTGAATTTTAGTTTCATCTGTGCTGCTCGCTGCCTGACCTTGAGTTGAGTGTGCTTAACCTCTTCACTCTTCAGTTTCCCCGCCTCATAGCATTGTTGTAAGAAGCAAACGAGTGCCTAGAACTGTATTTGACATACAGTGTGTATGTTAGTTTAGCTAAGTGTTATTACTGCTATTATTGCTGTCTAAAATCGTTTTTTTCTGAAAATGGCCAGATAGTAAACATTTTATGCTTGACGGGCCACATGGTTTCTGTTGTAACCACTCAACTCGTGCTGTTGTAACAGGAAAGCAACCATGGAAAATATGTACTTGAATGAATGTGGTTGTGTTCCAATAAAACTTGCCTATGTTCTTACATGAACATGGTGGGTAGGGAAAGAAGAGTCCTTTTCTTCTGGGAGAGTGTGACCCTGGGGCTGCCGGCAACCAGTTTCCCAGATTACTGGAAGAGCTAGCCATGGTGAGAGAGAATGTGGACAATCAGGGAAGCAGAACCAAAAGTGAGAGATCAAACTCTGTCCATATTGTTTGAGCTGCTGGATCAAGCCATGCCTGAAGCTACCCCTGCACTATTAAGATATAAGCAATGGTTTCCTTTTTATGCTTAAGCTACCTTGAGTTGGGAGTCTGCTGCTTATAGTCAAGAGTGCTGAATAATATTAGCCTCCTCCCTGTCATTGCCTCTCTGCTCCTCATTGTTTTGGGGATTTATAGAACCTTGAAACACAGAGGAATGAATGTAGGGCTCCCACAAGAAATTGGGGGATTTGAATGTTTGGGATTTAGACCTTCTCTACTTAAAGCGTAGTTCACCATGGACTATTCTATTAGCATCACTCGAATGCCTGATGAAATGCTGGGACACAGCCCCACGCTGGATGTCCAGAATCAGAATCTGTGCTTAGACAAGACCTCGGGTAATTCTTGTGAACATTAGAGTTTAAGAAGCTGAGAGGATGTGTAGATGCAGCCAACAGGGCCCCTGTGTCATGAGGGGCTATTTATGGAGGTGAGGACATAGGGGATGTGGGTCTTTCAGCTGTTTTATTAGGGAAGCATGTGGTTTCATCTGTCTGGAGTGGGGAAGAGGCGCGTCTCTCACTGCCTGGGAAAAGAGAAGTGGGAAGGTCACCAAGGTCACAGCAGATAGGATGACAGGAGGGCCTGTAGAGCCAAACCAGAGTGACTTGCTGGGAAAGTGGCCTCCAGACAATAATCGAACAGCGATGGGCTCAGAAAATGCAAGAGTTTGGGGCGGAGGAAAGAAAATATTATTTGTGAACAGGGTGAATTTGAGCCAACTGCAGAGTGTGAGCTTTGAAATCCACACAGACCTGGATTCAAATTATGGTGCTGCTGCAGCTTCTCACTGTATAACCTTGAACAAGGAAATGGATGTCTCTGAGCTTCACCGTCCTTGTCTAGAAAATGGGGCTAAAATAGCACTGATGTCATAGGGTTGTGGGAAGATTAATGCAGTAGTGATCAGAGCTGACAGCCTCGGTTCTTAACTCTAGGTGCACTAACATCACAGTGGGAGCTTGACATTGACCATGGTGGGAGGATTTACACCATGGAAATGGTACACATCAGAACTCTCTTTCTCCAGATACCTGGTTGTTAAGCATTCACCAGCACACAGCTGGTTAAATGACAAGATTATTTGAATGGTCAGGCCCAAGGCTTGGGGGAAGGGGGTTTCTAATGAATATATTACTATTATGTTAATTCTAGGACAATAATATTACTAATATTATATTAAATGTTTTTCATGATTGGATTTTCTGTGTGTTCACTCTGACATTTACTAGTATTTTAACTCCTTGGATGCCTTTTCTGGTTCCCAGCCCTAATTCTGGATAGCTGATATTGTCAATTAGCTGAGTTCTAGATGGATGAAGCATCTTATAGACTAGAGGCCCAGTGCACGATATTTGTGCACTGTGTGGGGGAACCCTCAGCCCGGCCTGTGCCCCCTCGCAGTCTGGGACCCCTCGCTCCTTACCGCCCGCCTGCAGCGGAGGTGGTGGAAGAGGCTCCCGCCACCACCGCTGTGCTCAGCCGTGAGGAGCCTGGCTCCTGGCTGAGTGGCACTCCCCCTGTAGAAGTGCACTGACCACCAGGGGGCAGCTTCTGCATTGAGCGTCTGCCCCCTGGTGGTCAGTGCACATCATAGTGACTGGTCATTCCACCCTTTGGTTGATTTGCATATTATGCTTTTATTATATAGGATACCAGAAACAAGCATTTATTGAGCACAGACTAAACACCAGGTGCTGATAAGCACTTCTTAATATAATCTTATTTAATCCCCCTAACAACTCTATGTGATATGAACCCCATGGTGTGGATACAGGTGGGTCTCAGAAAGGTTAAGCGACTTGCCCCAGGTTGCACAGCTGCTCAGTGAAGGGGCTGGGCATAGAACCCGTGTGTTTCAACTGTAGAAGCTGTGCTCTCATCTGGTTGATCTGTGGAGGTTAAACGTGGGGGGCGAGGGGGGGAGGAAATAGGTGTTTAGGTCCTTGTGGTATGGCTCTTTCCCCTTGCTGGGAGGCTGGTGTCATCTGCTTCACTGATGGCAAACAGTCCAATTTTCTGGGTTGTGCGCTGGCTGTATTTTGATTGGCAAGGGGATATCTCTGTTGGAAAGAAATCTTGGCCTCTTGCCTCTTGGCAGCAAGCTCTTGGCTGCCACGTGGAGCGCTGTTTGGAGGGGGCGTTTATTCTGCAACCTTGTAGCTTCAGATGGGCTGGGGGCTCTGCTAGTCTCTCAGACATACTGGCAGAGAGACCAAGAGAGCTAACCCTGTCATTGAGAAGCCCATAATCACCTTCTTCACTGTTCTCCCTGCTTCTGTCTGTTTCTTGCTGTCCCTCAGGCTTCTTTTGCTGGGACTTAAGGAACCAGTAAGATGACAGTTGATTTGGCAGCAAGAGAAGCAATGTATCCTGTCTTCACAGGCCTCCATTCCCTCAACTCTACTAAAACTTGGGGGGTTTTACTTCCACAGCTCCCAGTTTTTCTCAGGATAAAGTCCAGACTTCTTGCTTTGGCTTGAAGATCTCTTGTGATATGACCCCTGCCTCCTGCCTCTGCAGGAGGGACTGTATCATACTCAGCTTTTGTTTTTCCACAATACTAACGTAGATTTCACTCAGAACATATGGATGAACTTGACTCACTTTGGGATTTACAGTCATTGCCATTACTATGTCTTAGGGCTGATTCACCACATGCCAAGTGCTATGTAGGCTTTTAAGTTTCTTCTGTTCCTCATCTCATTTATTCCTCATAATAACTCCATAGGTAGGTCCTGTTTTCCCCATTTTACAGAGGAGGAAACGGTGGTACAGAGAGATTAAGTTACATGTCCAGGATCACCCAGCTAGGACATGACAGTGATAGATTTGAACCCAGGTCAGTCCGGAGCCCAAGCTGGCTTGAGATGGATTTTCCTTAAACTACTTTGTGGGAGCCTGTCATCAGCTGTGTTGTCTCCCACACTCCCACCCCTATGGCCTTGTCAATACAACAACCCAGTTTGCTGGCTCCTCAATGCCCTAACTCTGCTGTGTCCACACATCCTTGATGAATTAACCTTGGCAACACTGACCTTGCCTTGTCACACCAATGAAGTTAGTACTGCCGAGAACTGGGTTGCGGAAGGTGTAATGAATGGACCCCTCTCTCTACCTTGTCTCCTTTTCCCTGCAGATTCCAGGGTTGCTTGGTGTTTAGTAAGAGTTGGAATGTTTCTTTATGGGGGCAGGGAGTATTTGGAAACAGAGGAGAGCCCCCTAAGTTGGTTCCTTCCAGGGGGAATCTCCCTCCACACCCAAACCTCATCCATTCTGTCCAGGGTGGCCCATGTGGCTCTGCTCACAGGGGTGATTGTCTCATTGTGTCCCCGCTTTGCTCAACAACAGAACAACGTTCCTGTGCTGAGGTAGGAAAGAGTCGGATTATGTTAGCAATTCTCCATCAGACTGTGTCATGTTTGGATGGTATTGTATTAACAGTTGTTTTCACTAATGTGATGAGAAAGTTGCTAATCTGAGAAGACTCTCGCATTGTATTAGGGAAAACAAATATTAATATGACTCGATGGGAAGTAGCTAATATGAAACTAAGTTGCTAATATGACGTGATGGATTGACGGGAGGAATTTAGGTCGGGTGCTTGAACTTTTCTGGAATGTTCAGTGGTGTGTGGTTGAGTGGGGGGAAGAAGGGTGGCAGGAGCTTTGTGTTACAGTCCCTCAGAGCTAAGGCTTCACATCTGTGTTGAATTGTGCCCCCAAAAGTTCAGAATATGACTTGATTTAGAAACAGGGACTTTGCCGTTGTAATTAGTTAAGATGAGGTCATACTGGATTAGAGTGAGCCCTAAATCTAATGACTAGTGTCCTTGTAAGAGGGCCCTGTGAATGTCCTATGACAACAGGGGCAGAGATTGGAGTGATGAGGCTACAATCCAAGCAATGCCAAGGATTGCCAACCCCGCCAGTGCTGGACTGGCAAGGATGGATTCTCCCCTGGAGCCTTCAGAGGGAGGATGGCCCTGCTGACACCTTGATTTTGGATCTCTAGCCTCCAGAACTGTGAGAGAATGCTGTTTTAAGCCACCCGGTTGGTGGTACTTTGTGACAACAGCCCCGGGACACTAACCCACCTTCTTTCCCATCACTCCCTAAAAAGGAGAGGCAGGTTCAGCAACATCCATCTAATTCAAAGATAGTAAATCAGCTTTGGGGATCCGCCTGCCTCACGGTTGGCCTGGCTGCTTGACCAGACCCAAGGATACAGGCCTGCTCTCCCCCCACACACACTTTGTTCTTTGTTTAAAAGGAAGAAGCCTCTTCAATCTCAGGGTTGTTGGCATATGGGCTCCACCGCCTGCTTTGCAGCATGTTAATATGTGATTAACGGGGTCTTAAAACACCCATTAGTCCCCCTCTGGTATCTAATAGTGCTTTTGGATTTAGAACAGAACATTATTTACTCATTAGCTGATAATAGGCCCTGAGTACTTATTGTATGTATTGGGACAATTATTAGAGTGTGGGTTCCACACAGAATCACAGTTCCACTGGTATGGCCAGTGGCAGGACAGCGTGGTCCAGAAGGCATAGGAGCACAAAATGACCCATGCACCCTACAAGGAAGGCAAGGGGTCTGCTCAAGATTGCCTGCCACTGGGATGCCCTGATGGAAGGGGTATTGAGGAAATAGAATTTGAAGGGACCAACTCTAGCAATAGTGATGCCAATGATAATGGCCCCACAGTGGTGAGGGGTTGCACCTGAGCATCGCCCATGCTTCCCAGGATAAGATGATTCATTAGTAATATGATAGCCACCACAAAGATCAAAGAGATGGGGCAACTTGCCCAGGACACAGCTAGCAAGTGGCCAAAGCCAGGTGCACACTGAGCTCTTTTTATAAGACCTGGGTTCTTTTCAGCATTCCTCTTGTACCCCCTGCAGAAACTGCTTGATGATTCCAATCTTCCTTTTCTCCAATGGCCAGAGGAACTTTAACATCATTTCCTCTTGTGTTTATTTAGTGTGTTAGAAAGATGAAAATAGCAGCCCATTGTCCCTACTCAGTGTCTGGGTCCTAGACCTCTGGCCCCATGTGCTGGGAAGGTCAGGGTGGAGGGGACAGGAGTGGGAAGGAGCATAAATGCCACAGGAGTAGTTTGGGCATCTCCCAGAAAGCAGGAGGGGGTCCCTCGGAAGGACTGAGGAGTAATCAGACAGGCCTGTTTCAGTGACTTCAGTGGAGGTCTGGGAATCAGAGGGGTGAGGGGAAGAGGCAGTGAGAGGTCAGTGAAAGTCTGAACCAGCCGATGACTTTGGCATTAGTTGGAGGGAACTAATGCCGGTGATTCCCCATGTCGACCTCGCAGGTATTGATGGGTGATTTAATGTGAGTGTGAAGATGATGCATAGGTGGGGCGGACACCATGCAGGGTGTGTGAAGAAAGTCTCCAGTTCAACCTCGCACATTACCTTGACCTTGGCAAGCGTGATTTTCAGGTCATTGGTTTGTGGTGGTTTTGGGAACAAACTCATGAACCTCTTAGTATGATAAGTGGCACGTCATAGGAGTACAAATACTGGTGAGCTTAAAAAAGGCCCAGCACCCAAAACCTTACCTTTAGACTCAGAATCTCCTCTGCTTCTCTGAGATGTGACAGAAGGAAAGGCAAGAGGAACTTCTTGTATGAGGATGGGCGGGGGGGCGGTCTCTCTCCAGCCCAGTGCATGCAGCTTGCATCCAGTTTCCATGGTGTGCAGGGAAACCTCGAGTGTTGCTGTTGTGCACAGGTGGCCAGCCAGTTTTGTGGGTCTCCAGGTACGGGCACCTGTTTATTATGAACACATATAGAAAAGGCACGGGGTGCCCTCTCTGGTGCGTCAGTCCAGCATCTGGCCACATTGACACTGAAGAAGCCAGAGCTGTTTGCTGAACGCAGGCCACAATTAGAAGCCCCAGATGCCACCTTTGTCTATTGCCTGAGTGAAGAACAGAGCTCCCTGGTGAAAGATTAGCAGGGTCCCTCTCCACGAAGGAGCCAGTGGAGAAAGCAGAGCTTGGCAAACTTGCCCTTCTGTCCATCTCTCACTCTAGATATATGGGTCCACGTCTCAGCCAGGCCAAATAAATAAGCCATTTCCCAATGGGCATGTGGCAAATGTTTGTCTGTGTGTGTGTGTGTGTGTGTGTGTGTGTGTGTTTTAATAAAGCTCACCATGAGCCAGATATCAATTTCTGTCAGAGAGACGCAGAGCATCTGAACCAGAACTAAATAAAAATAAACATTAAACAATTATTGAATTTAGGTTTATTTTAAAAATCAGCAGGGTTGAGGGAACAAGCCACCCATTAGCAAGGCAGAACTATCGGGCCTTTTAACAACCCGCTGGTTCTTGGCTGCCAGGGAGATTTTGGGCCGTACAAACTGTGGAAACTCCAGATCCTATTGATTAAAGATGATGCAGTAACAGACCAATTATATCGTTGTGGCTGCGTGTGGCGCTGGTCGACGCCAGCTACCCATTTGTCTTTATGGAAATGGCTTTGTTTGGGGGGCTCTAGGAGGGCAGCTCAGTGCCCCCGTCCTGGGCAGTGTGTTCTACCCCCTCTGCTCCCTACAGTGGTGGAGGCCTGAGCTGTCCCTGAGTCTTGCATTTTTTTCCTCCCTGTCCCTTCCACAGACATCCGTAGTTCATAAGGAACCTGTGTCTTGTCAACCAAATCAATGCAAATAACCGGTGAGCATTTCTTGACTTTTCAGTAATAATTGATCTTCCCAGAACTGATATCGTTTGGAAAACGTAAGTAAGGAGAGCAGCAGCGAGCCAGATGTCCGTGTTAAGAGAACATAATTGCTCTGAGTTATAGGAAAGGAAATGATTTCCTTCCAGCTTTAACTCTAAGAGCAGAGCAAACTGCCATGGAGCATCAGGAAGCTTCCAATAAACTCGGGCTTAGTACAGACTCAGTCTCTCAGCTGGAAAATATGGACGATTGTGGGACTGGGATCTTCTGAACTGACTGGCAGTTCTGCTTGCAATTTTGTCCGTCTGCAGGTTTTTATTTGGAAGCTTTCTGCACAGCTGGTCGCTGTTGGGGAAGGAGAGAGGGGTTTGGGAGATGTTCAGGCATAGGTCACCCACTGGATGGAATCTCCTCTCTGCTGGCTTGTGTTTTTCTTTCCTTCTAATTTGATAGTCATTTCCGTGCACCACTGTGATTGGCTCCTGACTTGACTGGGGTGATAGTTAGAAAATTAGACAGGGATGGGGTCAGGAATGCTGTATGGATTGGTGGATAGATAATAGGATTCCTGGGGGCACTTTCTTTATAAACATCTGCCATTCTTCTAAGACTCATTTATTTGTTCCTTCCTGTATTCAGTCATTTGCTCACCCAACACATAGTAGTTACTGGGCACCTACTCTCTGCCAGGCATAATTAACTAGGTACTGAGGGTACATTGGTACCTGCCCTCATGGGGCATCAGTTTAGCCAACAAGAGACACAATGTGAAATGAGTATTACAGATGCAATAGTGCTTCGTAGAAATGAGGAGGGGGAGTGGGGGCCCACAATAGTAAGAACCTGACCTTGTCTTGGGGAGCTGGTCTTGCAGAAGCATTTTATAAGCTGAAACATGACAGAGGGGTGGGAATGAGCTAGACCAGTGGTTCTCAGACCCAAATATACATTACAGTTACTTAAAGGACACGTTAAAAATATTGCTGGGCACCACCCCCTGAGTTTCTGATTCAGCGGGTCTGGAATGTTTCTAAGAATTTATATTTCTAACAATTTTTCAGGTAACGTTGATACTGCTGGTCCAAGGACCGCACTTTGGGAACCATCAAACTGGGCAAAGGACTGGAAGGCGAGGGCATCCTGGTGCACATGCAAAGTCCCTGGGGCTAGTATGAACTTGGCAGTTTCCCATCACAGAATAAAGGGACGGAATGGCAGGAGCAAAGTGATTGAGACTGGGCGAAGATTCACTGGATGCGAGGGCAGGCTCCTGACCACACAGGCCTTGCAGGATGAGCTGGGAAATTCAGATTTTATCTGAAAATGGATGAGGTGCCTGGGAAGGTTTTAAGCAAGCAAGTGTCAGCATCTAGTTTGTATCTTGAAATGCTCTCTCTGGCTGCACAGGGGGAAATGGGATGATGGAAGCATGGCAGGTGTAGAGCTGGGGAAGCATCCAGGCAGGAGTAAGTGGTGGTGGGGCTAGACTGGTGGCAGTGGGCATGGAGAGGCATGGACATGTCTGAGAGAGTGAGTTTTAGGCGTACACTTTCGGGAAAGCCTACCTAATTAATTTGGGTTCACCCTTCAATCCCTGAAACCAGATTTCTTACCTGAAGACATCATATGTTAACAGTGACATTACCAGTTCCTGAGGCAGGGCTGTGTGTCCTGTCCACCTCGTTAGCCCACCTGCAGCCCTCTGGTTGGATGCACAACAAATGCCTTATAATATTACCTGGTCCTGAACATGTGACAATTTACTAGCTAGAGTCACATCTGTTGCCTCATTTTATTTTCCAAATACCCTGAGCAAAAGATGGAGTTGTACCTATTTTGCAGGTGGGAAAAATTGAGGTTCAGAAAGGGCAGGTGGTAATCCCACACTCAACCAGCTGGGCTGAAGGAAAGGCATGATTCTCACCCAGGCCCAGAGTGCCCTCTGGTGAGCAGACAAAAGGACCTGTGATGCCTCCACTGGGGATCTTAAATAGCAAATACATTTTCCGTTAATTGGTGTCAGTGGCCTTCCCCAAGATGACAAAGCCAGTCCACCAGAAATATTAAGTAGATATAGATAAAATTATAATTTTTTAAAGTCAAAAGTGGTCAAATATTAGCAGTTCCCTATGGTTCAACCTAAAACAAAGTATGAGCAGAAAGAGTTGCATTTATAGAAAATTCTGCCACAGCATGAGGAAGAGGAGTTGCAACAAAGTCTAAATTGTCTCTGAAAGCAGCTTCCCACACACAGAAGCTGATGAGGGGGCCGTAGAGGGATGCAGCATCTTAGAATCAGTCTATAATGCAATCAATTTTGTATATCCCTGGTGAAACAGCAACATTTATTTAACGTCTTTTATAGAGCAGCTGAGTTTTATCACAAATCACATTCCATTTCTATTCAGCTGGGACTCCTTGAAGGCTAAAATGCACTTACTTTTCTCGGAGGAAATTTACCAATTCCTCAATAAAGACCCATTTGCCTCTGTATGTAAAATTGACACATTTATTGAATATTAAACATTTAAAGGTTTTTTTCCCCCAGCATCCCCCCACCCTATCCCATCCTGCCGACACCTTTTTGCACTTTTCCACAAAGCTTTTCAGTCATTAGGGAGACTCTCAAAGTGGCAAGAAATGTGTTTTTTTGTGCAGAAAAAGCCAACATTTAAATCTGGTCTTTCTTATCACAGAAATGGTCAGGTTATGTCATAAATTCATAAAGTGAAATTCACTGCCTCCGAGCGGCCTCTTTAAGCCTCAAGCTTTTCCTGTCTCTTTGTGGCGTGCTTGGCTGTCTTGGTCACGCAGCGATACCGTCTTGAGTTCACAACAAAAGTTTTTTTGTCTGCACTTGTAACGTTTGCAGAAGGCAGGGGCAGCCTCTCCGACAATAAATTGTACTAATTAGCATGAGGGCCTATTAATAAAGCGAGGTTTCTTTCATCCATGTTCCTGAATGGTTGGGGACATCAATTAAAGTGTGTGCTGGGGACAATGTCTTTTCACTGCTGGCAGCAGTGTTTTTGTTTAAAAAAATAAGTGGGGGACTGGGCAACTTATGGAACATGTTTTTGTGTCCTTAACATGAGAGAGGGCTGAACTGTTGAACTTAGGTCTCCAATGTTGGTTGGGTCCAGAGTTCCTAACCAATTCTAATCAAAGCAGTGACAGACGGGATGGGGCTGTGCTTTATCTTAAGGAGAATTACTGAGTTTGAGGAGTACCTTCCTAATGAGCTTTGCGATCAGACGGATTCCTATTCCAGTCCTCACTTCTCACCACCACTTTTGTGACCTTAGACAAGGGAGTTTACAAACTCTTTGAGCCTCAGGCGGAGTTAAATGGGAACCTCCAGGCAGAGGGAACCTCAAATTGCATAACTGCTCCTGAGGACTTTATCCAGAGGCAGGCTTGGATGGGAAAGGAAAGGTCATTGTGTTCCAGGCTTTATTTCCCTTTCGCAGAGCCCACCCGTTGACACCTTATGCTTGGACACCTTTGGGGACAGGAACTCACTTCCGACCCTCAAGGTTGTCTTCCTTATGTCAACCTGAAAACCTGCTTATGTGTAACTTCCTTTGCCCACACAGATCTGACCTCCTCTCCAGTTCTTCAAATATGTAATGATTCTCTCATCCTGAGTCTTCTATAGTCCAGGTGAAAGTCCCCAGCTCTTTGCAGATCTGGGTTTCTCAAACATGTACACTATTGACCTTATGGACTGGATAATTTCTTTGTTGTAGGGGCTGTTCTATACATTGTAAGATGTTTAGCAACATCTCTGGCTTCAACCCACTAGATGCCAGTAGCACCCCCCCTCCCCGTTGTGACAATTCAAAAGTATCTCTAGACATTGCCAAAATGTTTCCAAGGGGACAAAATCACTCCCAGTTGAGAACCATGGTTCTAGAGTTTTGGGTCCTCTGCATCCTGAGCTCCTTTGGTCACTTGTCGCTTCACCTGAGAGACTTCACATCCTTTCATTTCTGTCCCTTCTGGCATGCCAGCATCCTGCCACGATCCTGAGAACCCAAAAGCAATCATCATGAGAATCCAAAATAAAATTGCCTATTTTTCTTTCTGAAGCTGTCTCCACAAAAAGCAGACACCACCAGGACTGGGAGGTGCTGGGGCTTCCCTGTTGGAATCTCCATTTTGAAACAGGAATGATGAGTCTGAGTTGATCCCATGGCTTTTGTCTGAACAGGTAGAGCTAACTTTCCAACACAGAAGGTCGGTGAAGGTTTCTGACTGTGGCTGGCTCCAGGTTAGCATTCTGTCTTTGCCACAGACTGTCAAGTGACTGTACTTCTTTGAGCCTCAGTTTCCTCATCTGTATAATGGGGATAAAAATAGCAACTGTCTCAAATGGTTGTCACAATTCAAAGAATGGATCCATGCAAGGTGTCCAGCATATATTCATCAACCTATAAATTATAGCTACTGTTTTGTGTTACAATTACTATTGTTGTTTGCGAATGAGAAATATGCAGCCAAGGAATGAGAGTAATTCACACAAGGTCAGCCAGCAGATCATTGTGAAAACATTGGGTAGAGATCTTTTGTTCTGGAAACCGTGGAGTTTTTGCAAAGGTCTTTCTGTACATAGAGAGGAAAAGATTTGAAGATGATCCATTTTATGTGATTCTCACCCCATTAACAGCCCGTGGTTTTGCCAGAATATCCTCTTTTCACTTTCATTTTAAAAACCAGCCAGTGTAATAAATCTTGCCCTGAAATCTCGGCAGCACATCTTGGCTGGAGTGTATGATAAATCTAATAATACTGTGGCCTCTCTGTATGAGAGACCCCTGCACAGATCTGTATTTTTGGTGGACAGCCCCATGATCTGGCAGGTTTATAATTTGCTTCCAGTTTGACAAGTCCAGCCCTCTGACTGGCTTGTCTTTGTTCCACCACTTCCTTGGCTTGAGGGTAGACAGATGATTCTGTCCCTTCTCTTTAATCTGTACCGGGTTTTTCTCCTCACAAAGCCATAGAGTTAACCACCCTATCCCCACATTTACAACAGGAACATGAACAGGGCTTTTTCTGTGCCCAGCATCATTTCTTCTGGTCACAGCAAACTCAGAGATGGGTATCATCAGCCCCACTTGGCAGATGGAGAAACTGAGGCACAGAGGAGGATCAGCAGTGTTCTCAATCTTTCTGGTATTTGCACTCAACTTCTGTTCCTTCTCCTGCATTCATGGAGGTCAAAATGCCATCTTCCACTATACCCACCACTCTTCCAGCTCACCACGTGAACAAGCTGCACTAATCTTTAATTGTGAACATCTCTACCTGCTGGAGAATTAGACTCCAGTTTTAAAGGGAGGGAAACAAATCTTGCATACCTTTGAGAATTGCTTCTCTCAACCCCGGAGTCTTCAGACCTCCACCGAAGAGAGCTTGACACATGACATTCAAATCCTGGGCTATGAAATGATCTTTTAGCTGCCGCTATCCTTGTAAAAGAGAACCTGGGCCTTCACAACAGGCCAAGGAGTAATTTCTTTGGATTAGTGTCAACATAGAAATGCAAAAGGAAAAGTCCAAGGGACCTCCAGTTGGGAAAATGCTGCCTTTGACTGGCATGTTCCCATCTGGCATATTCCAGAACTTTCTTCATTCCTGTCTTACAGGACTCAGAACAAAGGGCTTGTGAGGGTCTGATGGGATTGAGGCCTCCTGCTCCTTTCTTCCCCTGGGTCTCTCAGCTCCGCAACTGAAGTGGCCCCGTGCAAGGTTCCCCGGGGAAACTGAGTTCTCCGCTGGAACCCTGGGGCTACCCTTTCTTGGAGTGAGAAGCCCAGTGGGCGAGGCTTCTGTATGTTATTGAGGGAAGAAATACAGCCTAGAACCCTTTCTGTAAAAATAACTTCCCTGGCTCCTCCTTTATGGGTGAGGGAAAGTGCTTAAAATGCTTAGAGGGAATAAACAGCTTTTAATGAAGTTACATTGCCACATAATGGGTATCATAAAATTGCCTTCATACTACAGGGTCCCAGGATGGCATTTATTATCGACTGCGCCGGAATAGTCTTTGCAGAGCTCCGGCAGCTGCAGAGAGAAGAATGCAAAAGTCTCCTTAAATTACCTGATTGAAATAACCGGCAGAATATTCCGCCGGGCCGCCGCATGCCAGGGAAGCCGCCTTTGGGGTGGTCTGTCAGAGGCGGTTTGCGCATTCTGAAGAACACAGGAGTTTCATTGCAGCAAAACAGATGTTCATCTTGTTTCTCCATCGGCTGTTTGATGAGAAATTTATTGCTCTTCCGCTGGGCAGGAGCCCCTCTCGGCTATGGAGTCTATTAGGCAAGCCATCAGCTGGCAGGAAGCCAAGGTGAGGCTGTTTTGATGAAACCCATGAAAAGCCTTGGCTTGGAGGCGCCGGTAATAATGCACTGGCTAGACTCTCCTGATTGGGCGATTGATTGGCCTGATTTGATTTATTGATCAATACCCTCAAATTTGGCGTCTGAGAAGCTGCACTAATCTTTAACTGTTGTGAACATCTCTACCTGCTGGAGAATTAGACCCTGATAAGGAATGTATGAAAGGAATCGGGCTTATCTTAATCACACACCAGGCCCCAGCACTACCCGCGCCGGCAAGGGCCCCAGTGCACCGCGCCCCATCGCCAGGCAGGCCGGCACAGATCTATAAATTGATGGAATTCAAAGCCTCCAGCATCGATTACCGTTATAACAAACAGTGGTGCACAGAATGTCTGATTATTTTTAGACAAAGATTCTGTTCTCTCAGCAGCAATTTTGCTGAGGCTGTCACTGTGTCAGATGTCTACTGTTGATTGCAATTAGATGCAATACAAAAAAAAATTAAACTATCTGTATCCTTAGTCTTATTTCCAGTTATTAAATCTCTCTCTTTGTTTGCCATTTCCTCATGATATCTACAGCTGGATGAAATATTTGGTTGGCAGGAGAAATCCTTGTAATTCAGCAGGGGTGCCATGGCCCACTGGCTCATTGGATTATATCTGATGGTGTGCATAGAACCTTGGGGGAGGAGCATTGAATGGGGTGTTGTCTGTTTAAAAGTGTGCGGGGTGACAGCTTTATGCAAAAATGTTTCAGGGCAGGATGGGGGGATAAAAACCAATCTCCAAAGCCCTCCAGAATGCCTGCCTTCAGTCTCCTTGTTCCCTTCCACATCGGGCAGGACCTAACCAGGGGTGTGCCCTCATCATTGGGTGAGGGAGGTTATCCAAGCAACTGAGCTCATAGGTTGGCGCCACTTGAAGTAATTAATTCCTCCAAACAGAGACCGCACTTGGGACCCCTTCCGCACTCAATCATACCTGAAGAGCAGGCTCCAGGTAATTGTGGGTCTGAACAAATTAAGCATTCCCTTTTACTAGTACATACGGCCCGGCGGCCAGCATCCTGGTGTTGGGCACATGCATCCATCATCTTGGCGCTCTCCAGTTGATCTCTCATCCCAGAGCCATTAGCCCCAGTGTCCTTGATGGTGGAACAGCTGTAAACTCGAGACCGTTAGTGGGGTGACCAAGACCAACTACTCATTACTCGATGGGACAGAGACCAACGCTCAGCTGACAGAGCCAAGGCCTCCCGGTTCCCAGAAGCCAGCTCCTCTTGGAATAGGCAACTGCCGGCTAATTTTAGAACATTCATAGATGGATGGAGAGGGAGGAGCTGGCAGCTTTGACTGGGGTCAGCCAAGGGGGTCCTGTGGGAATCAGAAGGTAGGCATTGATCCTCAGAGCAAGAGCGGGCAAAGAACATCTGCCCATGTTCCCACCCGGGGCAGATGTTCAAATGCCCCTTCAAGGTCACTCCAGGGGAACTGGTGAGGGTTGATTTAAGCTCCCTGGAGGCAGGGAAGGGATCATTCTTGTTCTGTAATAATCAGAATAATACCTGCCACTTATTCATCACCATTTGCCCCAGATCCTGTGCGGAGCACTTCCACATGCATCTTCCTCAACTGCCCGGTTACCTTGCATGGTTGGAAATAATTATTCCAGAAACTGAGGCTCACTGGCATTGAGCAGCTTGCCCAAGGTCACATAGCTAAGAAGTAGTGAGGCTGGAAGTCATCGGGTTGGTTTCTGGAGTTTGGGCTCTTAACCTCAATGGAGAATGTTCAGTAAATATCTGTTGAATGAATGAATGAATGAATGAATGAATGAGACACACATCTCCAGTGGGGATTCAGCTGGGTTCCGGGATAGCCAAGCATATCAGGACTGGCCACCACTGCAAGGGAGAAAGAAGAAATCAGAAATATAGAAATTTCAATTACCTCCATGGGCAGGCCTGATGTTGGGGCCTCCAGGGCTCCTGGAGACAGCTCTAGCTTTGTCTTCCTGGGCATAGAGCTGTGCCCAGGCTCCAGTCCCCTCAGAGGAGCTAGAGGAGCTAGGAAGCTTCTGTGCAAAGGGTTGAGGGGTCTGGCAATAAGGAGAAGCAAAAAATGGAGTCTCAAGACAGGGTGAGCTCATTGGTCACTGGTCTTGGAGCCAGACAACCTTGGACTGGGATAATGCAGTGGTTAAGAATTCAAACGCTAAAGGCAGGTAGACTTTGGTTCAAACCCTGGGGTCGTCACATTCTTAGCTCTGTGTGACTTTGAACAAGCAGTTGAACCTCTCTGGGCCTCACTTTCCCAATCTGAAAATAGGCCTAATAATAGCACCTTTCTCTCAAGGTGACTGTGAGGTGATATGTGTCAGCCCATACACAGTGCCTGGCTCATGCTGTTTGGCGGCAGTGATCATTGGTTTAGGGCATTCAGGGACACCCAGCACCCCTATGGACATTTGTAACAAACTCATGTAGAATTTTAGGCCAGAAAAAGAGGTGTCAGGTGACTTCTCTAAAATCACAGAGCAAGTCCTTGGCACATTCAACATCTTCCTTGTCACCCTCTTCTGGACACACTCCAGTTGTGCGTGTATCACCTCCTTTTCCCTTTCACATCCCTGCTGTCCTGACCCTCTGTTAAAAGTGTGGCTAATAGTCAAGGCATGGCTGTGGGGAGAAACAGTCTCTCATGTGGTTGGTGGGAGTGACAATTAATGCAGTTCAATTGGAGAGCAAGCAGGCAATATATATTACATTTATATGTCACATCCTTTAGATGCATCCACACAGGGGCACCAAGATGAATATCTCAGCGCATTGGTGAAGGACCAGTAGTAGTAACAGCAAAATCTGGAAATAACCTGAGTGTCCATTAGTTAGGGATTGGAAATAACCTAAGTGTCCAGGAACAAGGGATCAGATACATAAAATAAGGTACCTCCACGCAGAATACTCTGTAAAAAGAAGACAGATACTCTTTATGTATTGATAAAAGAGCAGGCAAGATAAGTTGATGAATTCAGTGAAATGCCAAGTTGCAGAACATGGTATGTAGCAGGCTGTATTTGAGTAAAACAAGAAAAATATTATGCTTATGTATTTGCCTGAATATGAATGAAATATTTTTGAAAGGACACAGAATAATGTGAACACCTCTGGAGAAAAAAAAAGATGTTTTAATGTTAAATCTTCCTGTGTTGTTGCAGTTTTTATCATATGTACTAGTATATATTACTTTAGCAGTGTAAAATTTTTGCTATTTAAGAAAAACTGGTATCTGTAACAACCTGGATTCTTAGAATCAGACTTGGGAGCAAATACTGCCTGTTACTTACTGGCTGCTGACTTTAGATAAGGAATAGGAACACTACATCTCAGTTTTCTTGTCTGTAAAATGGTGACTTTATGGGATGGTGACAGGTGTCAGTGAGATTGTGCATGTAAACCAATAAAAGTTATTGTTAGCTGAAAGGAAGCGATGTTTATGGCAATGCTGGGCCCAGAGCCCTAGGTGGAATGCCCAGCTTGATTCTTTTTCTCTTTAAACCAGGTTTCAAAGCAATGAGTTGGTCCCCAGCCTCTTCCAAAGTGACAAATGAAGGGTTTTTGGGGTGGGTTTGGTTTTGTTTCTTTGAGTGTTTTTTAAAATACTATTATGGTATTAAAACCTCTTTGATGAATTTCAGTCCATGAAAATTACTTAACTTTTTTGATGCTCAGATCGTCCCACTTCTCACCCATGGGAGTCCCTTCAAACTGGCCCTCGGGGTCTTGACAGTTTCCTCACCTGCCATGAGGGATTCGCAGTCCATTTTTACAGTTCCCTTGAGGCAGGTGGGCAGGATAGGTGTTGGCAATGTGGAGCAGGGTATACACAGGCCCAGCTTCAGTGTCCAATTCTGCCCATTTCTTGGCACTATATTGAGCCTCTCTTAAGCCTCAGTTTATGCATCTATAAAATGGGGTTAATAACAGTGACAAACTGTAGTTAATGATAAATGACATTATATATGTATAGCCTTTAGCACAGGGCTTTGCACACAGTAATTGGTTAATAAATATGATGACCTGTGGAAACACCTTGCACAGTGCCTAGTTTGTAGGGAGAGCTCAACAAATACATATTCCTTTCTTCCCTTTTCGATGGAAAGTTTCAAAGGGTCTTTTGGTCCTCCCAACCCTCAAAGCTGAGGAAGGTTTCTCAAAGGACATAGTCAAAGATCTCATCCATGTCACTCTTTCTAATGAACCTTTTTATACTGAAAATGCTAGCCAGAGAAAGAGATCAAATTATTTTTAGAAGTTGTCCCACTCCCTAAGACAACATACTATTTCCAGGGCTGAGCCCCAGGGGAGGCTGGGGCCTCTGAAAGCCATTTCCAGTCCTTCTCAGGAGGCCCACGTGACCCCCAGTCCTTACCCAAAATCCCCTGGGCGACATCACCTACACATCCCATGACAAAGCTGCCCACTGGCTCAGGTCAACTGAGAGGCCTGGGTCCCTCAGAGAACTGGATTGGCATGGCTGCTGGTCACCCCACAATCTAAAAGCCATCGATCAGATATTTTCACTGAATCACTCTGTTTTTAAACTTGGCCTTTCTGTCTCATTTTCTTACGTCCCTCAAGGACATATTTTCAAAACCTTAAGTGGGCCAGCCAGACTGTGGCACAGCCATTAAAATCAGTAACAACTGAGCATCAGGAGGCGCTCAGGAATGCTTTGTAAAAATGTCTTTGGGTGCTTGAGCCTACCTCTTGCCTTGTTCCTGCAGCAGTATTTATTGAACACCTACTGTGTGCACTTTTCTGAATGGATGTTCTACTTCAATAAATAGGTTACTAATACGAAGTATCCATAACATCAGAAAGTAAGGAACAGGTGAGAAATGGTAGCCCAGGAAGAGGATTATGGTGCATGGAGGAGAAGCAGTGGGAGGGGGGGCCAGCTCTTTTCCTTCTGCCCAAGGAGCCAGGCTACTGTGTGTGTCAGACACAATAGTGAACAAGACAGACATAGATCCTGCTATCAACATTGAGCAGGGGAGACAGCAAGAAGCAAGCAAACAGAGGTGTATCAGGATGCTTCTGAAGGAAGCCACCAGTGCCCAGGAGAGAATAAGAGCAGGGTCCCATTTAGGCTTCATGGTCAGAGAAGACCTGAAGGAGAAGTTATAGGAAAATCTAGGGGAAGAGAAGTCCAGACGAGGGAAACAGCAGGTGCAAAAGCCCTGAGGTAATCAAATGCTTGACCAATGAAAGTCAGTGTGGCTGGAACACAAAGAGCAGGAGACACGGTCACCAGCAGAGAGGTGGCAAAGCCAGATCACACCCAGATTCCTGGCCCTAGGCAGAATCTGGGACATCAGCCTCAAGAGCAGTGGGAAATCACGGAAGAGTTTTAAGCCTGCGAGTGGTGTTATCTGATTCACATTAGTGAAAGCACCCTTGGGTGCTGTGGCAGAACACATTGTTGGGAGGTAGGAGCAGCAGGAAGATGCGTGCCTGGCTACTGCACCAGTCCAGGTGAGCAATGAGGGGGGCTTGGTGGCAATGGAGATGGCAAGATGCAGGCAGATTCTAGAGTACTTTGGACAGAAGGAAAAGAGCTGGCTATCCCTCCCCCAACTCTCCCCTACCCTACTCCCCCAGAACAGTCATTTGGAGAAGTGTACACATCCCAAAGGTAGAGCTTGTCATATTGCCACAACTGAACACACCCATGAATCAGCACTGAGATCAAGAAATGGACCTGGCGCCCTAACCGGTTTGGCTCAGTGGATAGAGCATCAGCCTGCGGAATGAAAGGTCCCAGGTTTGATTCCGGTCAAGGGCATGTACCTTGGCTGCGGGCACATCCCCAGTAGGAGGTGTGCAGGAGGCAGCTAATGGATGTTTCTTTCTCGTCGATGTTTCTAACTCTCTATCCCTCTCCCTTCCTCTCGGTAAAAAATCAATAAAATATATTTTTTAAAAAAAGAAAGAAAGAAATGGACCTGGCTCTGGCCAAGTGGCTCAGTTGGTTGGAGCATGTTACAGGTTCGAACCAAATGTTACAGATTTGATTCCCAGTCAGGACACATACGGTGGTCAACCAATCGATGTTTCTCTTTCACATCGATGTCTCTCTCCCTCCCTCCCTCCCCTCCTCCCTCTCTCAAGTCAGTTAAAACAAAACATATCTTCAGGTGAGGTTATAAAAAAAAACCATTCCCAGCCACCCAGAAGCATCTATTGTATACCTTTCAATGTCCCCCTCCCAAAGATACAACCACTCTCCTGACTTCTGACTCTATTGATTCATTTCCTGTTTTCGTGCCTTATGTAAATGAAATCATCAAATGTATACTCTTTTGCATCTGGCTTCTTTTGCTCGATGTTACATTTGTAAGATTTATCAATATTGTTGTTTGTTGCTGTAGTTCATTCATGCTCGTGTCTGTACTATAGTATTCCACTGGGTGAACATGTCACAAATTTATTTATCCATTCTACTGTTAATGGGCATTTGGGTTGTTTCCAGTGTGGGGCTATTATGAATAGTGCTTCTAAGAACATTCCAGACCAGTGCTTCTCAAACTTTAATGTACTCATGAATCACCTGGAGATCTTATTACAGTACAGACCCCAATGGAGTAGATCTGGGTGAGTCCTCAGTTCTGGCATTTCTCACAAGTTCTCAGATGAAGCTGATGCTGCTAGCCCACGACCATGCTTTGAATAGTGAGCTCTATTTTGGTGAACATATTTCTTGGGGTGGGTACCTAGAAGTGGAATTGCTGGGTCATACATAGGTCAGCGTATCTTTCGCTTTAGTAGAAACTGCCACGTTGTTTCCCCAAAACCATTTGACACCCCCACCAGTGGTATATGAGAGTTCCAGTTGCCCCACATCCTCGCCAACACTTGATATTATCTCTTTCATGGTAGCCATTCTGATGGGTATGTAGAGGTATCCAGTTGTGGTTTAAATTTGCATTTCCCTGATGACAGTGAGATTGAGCATCTTCTCTTGTGCTCATTGCTATTAGGATCTCCTCTTTGAGGAGGTGCTGGTTCAAGTCGCTCACCCATTTTTCTATTAGGTAGTCTCTTTTTAAAAAGAAGTTTTAGACATTCTTGATTCTGGACACAATCCTTTCTTAGGTAAACTGCACATTCCTTCTTCCACTCTGTGGCCTTGCCTTTGCACTCTTAATTTCACCTGTTCTTTTGAATTCAACAGTTAACGCTTAAGACTTAAGAGGGGGTGAGGACAGAGTCCCATTTTGCCCATCCTAACTAACTCAGACTGTCACCAAAAGGATTATTCCCTCAGCTTCTTGCTCACTTACATACTCACACTTGTCACTCACCTTTCAAAGAGAGGCCTTTCCCCAATTCATGGTGGACATTCCTCCACCTACAAGCTTCTCAGGCCATAGCATCCCCTTAACCCAGATATTCCTTTGACATCTTTCCACCTCTGATAGTTTTGGACCAGTCTATTAGGTCATCTTTCCTGGACACCAGGTAAACACCTGACATTATTATCAGCGCCACAGATCCCTTGTATATTCCCAAAGGCACACCTCTGAGCATGGTTGATCCCAGGCCTGCAGGCTGGAGGAGCGAAGGCCAAAGAGGGGCAAGCAGACTGCCTATGTTCATGTGCACCTGATTTAATTCTCCACATTTTATAAGTGTACAAAAAGGTCCTGAGACAACAAAGATTTGTGCTGTGTTAAATGAAAATAGTAAATGAATGAGTGAAATAAGAATGAGTAGATGAGTCAATGAGTGAGTGAGTGAATGAATGAATGAATGAAGTGTGTGCTAAGGAGTTTCGACCTGGCTTGTCTTTAAGGGATGGCAGTTGGAAGACAGCATTCTTTTGTCCATGTGGAGAATAGGTTGAGGGAGGCAGGAGGAAAAAAGGAGGTGAGAGGTGGTAAGGATTACCCAGGCCCCCCGATCATTGTCTCCAAATAGGCTTTGACCAGCACAAAAGTCCCTGACATAGCCACTGATTGACTATCCCAAGGTGTTTTCTACAGTGGAACAATTTGAAATAATTAAAACTTCACAAAATGTCTTTAAACATGCTGGTAATGGACATAAGAAAACACTTGTAAAGTGTAATCAGTTATTAGCAGCTGATCAATTATCTACATGGATAGCTGTTGAGGAGGGGGGACAAAGAGAAGCAATAATAAGCCCCTTGATTAACTAATTTGAATATCTTTGGAGAACAAATTCTGAAATTTCTTTCTATTTTCTTTCCTGCTATTATAACACCAAGCCGCACATCTGCTGGGAAAAGGAGGAATAGAAATGGTAATGAGCATTATGTTGTGAACTGGCTCCTTGTCTGGGATCCTGGGAGAAAGGAACTGGAGGTGTGGGGGTGGTCGACCAGCTGGCCTGGGGACCTTATGCTGGCTGGAAGGCAGTCAGCTCTGCCCCCCACCATAGGCGGGCACAGGTTGGGGTGCCCATCTGGGAAACAGCACAGATCCTTTTGAAGACCTTCTAGGGCCAGCTGGGCCTGCAGCAGTGCCAGGATGGAGTGGACAGTGAGAGAAACCTACATTCTGGTTCTTAGCCTTGGGCTCCTCCACAACCTCTCTGGGAGCTAGATTTATAAAAGGTGGGGGTGATGAATCTGGAATGTTAAGGACCCCCACATCTCTAGGGGTCTCTCATCCCACGGACAGCAGGGATGTTGTATCAGTGGTCATCTAGCTTGTATTCACCTCATGGTTAAAGCAAGGCTCTGGCTCAAATCCAGCTGTGCCACCTCAGCTGCGTAACCTTGGGCCTTAACCTCTCTATGCCTCAATGTGCTCCTCTGTATAAGGGAAATTATAACAGTGCCCACCTCAGAGAATTGTTTTAGCTCAAGTTCATGTACATCATAAGCACACTGTAAATAGAAGCCATCATTATTATTATTCCCTCCAGCCTGTGTAATTAACAAGTTAGACTGGAGTCTGCAAACTGGCAGCCCAGGGTCCAAATCCCCCAGTATATCTGTTTTGTTTGGCACAGACTGCATTGTTGATTTTTTTTCTGAATTTGTTGCCAAAAATTAAAACATTGGGAGATTTTCAAATTAAAAATCCAGATTTGGACTTTGCTGTAGAATGAGATCCTCCAACCCCACTGGGCCCGCAGTTCTCTGTGGCACCAGTTGCTGTCCACTTTCAATGGGACACCTGTCTCCTATTCTTCATGCCCACCCTTGATATCACCTGCCAGGCCCAGGCCCTCACCTGTAAGCCCCATGAAGTCTGCTGGGAATAGGTCAGCCTAGATCCCTGATGTAAGTGCTTAAAGCACATTTGAATGACTTAATGGGGCAGATCACCCTCTGCACCTAAGTTGGTCTTGCCTGAGAGAGGGCTGCAAACTCCAGCTTTGGTTGATCTGCTCTTTGAGTCCCCCTCCCTATATTTCCCCCAACTCCTGAAGAAAATTCTGTTTCTGCCTGCTCCCTCACTGTCCTCTCCCCCTGTCTTCCCCGCCTCCCCTACATGAGATGTTCTGCAGGCTCACACACAAGGGTATTGAAATGTTTCACTGAGTAACTGGTCTGAGGCCCGATGTGCCAGCACATACCATCCTATGGCCGGTACCTGCGGCCACTGGTCTAATTCATCTCATTCAGACAAGACCTTCTTTATATTTAATTTGAAGCTGTTATATATATTTTTTTAAATGTCTGAAACCACCTTTAAAATTTCTCCCTCCTTCTCCCACCCAACAACTTTTCCCCCTCCCCTGACTGTTCCATTGCTTAAAAATGGCTTAACCAATTTAGGTTATTTTTAGAAAAATGCCTGGCATGTTGGCTGACAACCTGTATTCTAAATTTCAACCTGATACAGAAAAGACAGTTTATAAACCTCTAGAAAAAAAAAAAGGAAAAAATACTGCTTCAGGATAGAACTCATCTGAAACTGACCCCATGGCTTCTGGCCAGCAGGACATCAGGTGACACAAGGAATGGGTACCAGCCACCAGCTCGTGATTTCAAGGGCACAGAATGAAATTTGTTCTTCTGAGCTTTCACCAGCACCTCTGGGAAACCTGGATACAGTATCCTATGGACTGTGAGAGGAAGGACAGATAGACACTGGTTTAAACCCTGGTTCTGCCACACTCTGTGTCCTCGAGCCAGGGAAGTACCCTCTCTGAGCCCTCAGTTTTGCCATCTGTGACATGGGGATACTAGTTACCACTTCAGGAAAAATGCTGACCATGGAGTCTGATGGGCAGTGATGCACCCAGTGACTTATCCATAAAAGTTTGATAGTATCATGACGGTCCAATGGAAAGACAGAGGGCTCTGAAAAGAAGGCTAACATGGATTATAAATGGCAGCTGAGCATAGTTTTCCCTACCTCCTGATTTCTTTTGAGATTTTAAAAACAGCTCTATGGAGGTATAATTACATATGGTAAAATTCACCTATAGTACATGTACAATTCACTGTTTTTTAGTATTTATGGAACTCTGTAACCATCACCACAATTCAGTTTTAAAACGTTTTCATCACCCCAAAAAAGATCTTTTGTGCCCATTTACAGTTACTTCCTGATTCCACTCATAGCCCCAGGACACCACAAATCTACTTTGTATGTCTCTAGGTTTTCTGGTCATCTATACTAATAAAAGGGTAATATGCTAATTAGACTGGGCATCTTCCGGACAAAGCCACGGTGGTGGGGGCTGAGACAGAGGCGGTTAGGGGCAATCAGGACGGCAGGGGAGGGCAGTTAGGGGCTATCAGGCCGGCAGGGAAGCAATTAGGGGATGATCAGGCCGGCAGGCAGAGGTGGTTAGGGGTGATCAGGCTGGCAGGGGAGCAGTTAGGGGCATCAGGCCGGCAGGCAGAGGCAATTAGGGGTGATCAGGCAGGCAGGCAGGCGAGTGGTTAGGAGCCAGTGGTCCCGGATTGTGAGAGGGATGTCCAACTGCTGGTTTCGGGATCGGGCCTAAACCGGCAGTCGGACATCACCCAAGGGGTCCCGGATTGGAGAGGGTACAGACCAGGCTGAGGGACACCCCCCCCATGCACGAATTTCATGCACCGGGCCTCTAGTTTCATATAAATGGGATCATGCAATATGTGGTCTTTTATGTCAGCTTCTTTCACGTGGTATTGTTTACAAGATTCATCCATGTTGTAACAGTTCTGATTATTTTTGTTCTTTTTAAATATATTTTTATTGATTTCAGAGAGGAAGGGAGAGGGAGAGAGAGATAGAAACATCAATGATGAGAGAGAATCATTGATCAGCTGCCTCCTGCACACCCCACACTGGGGAGCAAGCCCACAACCTGGGCATGTGCCCTGACCAAGAATCGAACTGTGACCTCCTGGTTCATAGGTTGATGCTCAACCACTGAGCCACGCTGACCGGGCTATTGCTAAATAATATTACATTATATATTTTGTTTATTCATCAGTTGATGGAAATTTGGGGTGTTTCTACTTTTTGGCTATTATGAATAGTGCTGCTATGAACATGCACATATAGGTCTTTGTATGAACACATATTTTCAATTATCTTGGGTAAGGAGTGAAGTTGCTGAGTCATAAGGCAAATTTATATTTAACTTTTTAAGTAACTGCCAAACTGTCTTCCAAAGTAGCTATACCATTTTGCATTCCCACCAGCAATATATGGGTGCTCCAGTTGCTGTGCATCCTCACCAGCATTTAGTTGGATCTTCTTGAGATTTGAGCATGCATTTTTGGCCCCTGGCTTCAATCAGGGTTTGGTCTGGGAATTCTGGGAGCCACTCAAGCTTGAAGAGATGAATGACAGGCAAGAGATATGTGACACATGGTACACGTCTTAGATGTTGTAGAGCAATGCTGTCCAATAGAACTTTCTGTGGTAATATCAATGATGTATATCTGAAGTATCCGATGTGATAGCCACTAGCTTCTGAGGTTATTACGCACATTGCAATATGACCTGTGAGACTTGGGAACTGGATTTATAATTGTATTTCATTTAAATTAATTTAGATGTAGTAAATATAAATAACCACACAAGGTAAGTGTTTACCATATTGGACAGTGCAGTCCTGGAAGTTCAAGATCACTGCTCAGTATGTTCAAGGTTCTTGATGAATCTTTTGAGGAATGATCAGAGTTCAACTCTTTTCTTCACAGATAGCTGGGGTAAACATGAGGCTTGGGGGTAACAGGTCTGCATCTGTCCTAGAATATCTCATCCAGAGTACGGTGCTTCGGGGTGGAGAGAGAAGTGCCAGAAGTTGCAAATCTGGGGACTTAGGTGGAGATATGCTTGTAGGGTCAGGAGAAGAGCGTTGATGGGCTCTGGAACCAGGAGACCCAGGTTGAAATCTCAGCCCTGTTACTTATCAAGTCTGTGACCTGGGACAGGTGCCCTGTCCTCTCTGAGTCTGTTTCCTCATCTATAGAATGGATTGGTAATATTGCTTTCAAAAGACATTGTAAGGCTCAGAGAAGAATGGCTATAAATTCCTTAGCACGGTGTCTGTCACTTAGTACATGCAGAAAACTATCAGCTTCTGTTATTATCTTTATTGTTGTTATTCTGCCCAGTCCCCAGAACTATATAAATCGCATGTAACTCCAATAACAAGAGAAGTGACCTTGTTTACTGTGCCACTGCTGGATTCCCAGCTCCTGGAACAGCACCTAGCACAGAATAAGCACTCAAATAAATGCTTGCTTGATGAATGAATGAATGAATGAATGAATGCTTGATGTGCCCACCCTCCCTCCCTTTTAACAGAGGAAGATGAAGAGCACAGAGAGTAGTTGCCCAGCTGGACCAGATGTGTTAGCCCTAAAAGGTGCACAAGGGACCCCCAGCCCCTCACCTGACACCCACCAGAGTGGGGGCTACTTTGTTTTCTTGGTGCCACGAGGTTTTACATTCTGAGAACTCCGGGATATAAAAGAGCAGTCAAAAGCAGGAGGAAGTGATTGGATGTGGCTCCCAGTTTGTGGCAAGATAACTAGGTGTTTGATTGGCATCCTCTCTCAAGGACAGCCTCCTGCAGCAGGACAGGGGAGGTTTTCCTGCCTGATGCTTGAGGCGGGGAGGTGGGCCCTGGAGGTGTGGGGCAAAGCACTGAGTTGGGGGCAACTGCAGGGAGTTGGGGTTTGGAGCACAAGTTGGCCAGCCCATCTTTTATTTGTTCATTTATTCATCATTCATTCATTCAACAAGTATTGAGCACCCACCATGTGGCAAGCATTGGAGTTAGACACATCAGTGACCCAAACAAACAAAGTCTATGTCCTTATGGAGCTGACATTGGAGGAGGGCAGGCAGTGGATCTTACAATAAACAAATAGAAATGTAACTACATAATATGTCGATGACAGTGCCATGGAGAGAAATAAGCAGAGAGTGACAGTTGTGGTAGGGAAGAGATGCTTGGAGTTTTAAATACGACAGGCCTCTGTGAGAAGATGATATAAGAGCCAAGATCCAGAGGAGGCCAGGGGCAAACTCATATGGAATTCAGAGGCACAAGGAAGCATTTCCGGCAGAGGGAGTTGCCGGTGCAAAGGCACTGTGGAGGAATGTGCTTGATGTTTTCAGGAGCCAGCAAGGACCCGTGTGGCTGGAAGAGAGTGAGGGAGGGAAGAATGGAAGGAAGGAAGGCCAGAGATAAATCACATGGAGCTTTGATGTCATGGTAAGCACTTTGGCCTTGATGCTGAGTCAGGTGGGAATCATTGGAGGGTTTGAACAGAGGAGAGACAGGATGTGACTTAGGTTTAACAAGATCCCTCTGGCTGCTTGGTGAGGAAAAGACTGTAGGAAGGTGAGGGGGTGGCAGTGGAGAACCCAGTGAGGAGGCTTCTATGGTCACCCAGGCAGGTGATGACAGTGGTCTGGCCAGGATGGCAGCAGTAGAGAAGATGATAAATGGGTGAATCAAGCTGACAAGATGGGCTGATTAGAGCAACGTCCCCACTGCAGCCTAGGGTCTGAGGGTTGGCAGTGGCCCCAGCCCATGCTCCAGACTTGGACCCGCTGCCCTTATAGACACCTCCTGATGAAGCCTGGACCCTCTCCTGGCCACAAGATTTTCATCCTGCCCTCACTGCTGAGTGGGAGGGATTGCCATGACTCCATTTAACAGTGGTGACGATTAGATACAGAGAAGCCAAGGGTCTTCCTAAGCTCATGGAACCAGTAAGCAAAAGCATCAAGACTTTAACCTGCTCTTTCTGCCAAATGCCAGCTCTTGGCCTGCCTCCAACTAAAAGCAAATTGCTGCCTGGATTTTCTGGAAGCCAGAGCTGTGGGAGCTTCTAGGAGGGCTTGATGAAGCACAGCTTTAATTGTCTATGTGCTCTATGTGATCAAACACTTTAATGTGGGCAGGACCTGAGTCTGGCTTCTCCTGGTAACATTGTAGGCACTTAAATAATAGTTGAGTGAATGAATGATTGAGTGGGTAGGTGTGTGGATGGATGGATGGATGGATGGATGATGGATTGATGGATAGACAGATGGACAGACTGACTAGGCCCAGCCATGCTCCTGTTCTTCAGGCCACATGAGTCCTTGGTGAGGACAGACAGGTTGGGAAATTTTGCCCTAGCAGTATCTGGAGGAAAGAACCCAGAAAGACATAGGTTCAATCCCCATATCACTTTCCAGCTCTGTGACCTTGGCGAGTGGCTTTGTCTTTGCAGGTACCATGTGTAAATGGTATCTGCATCAAAGGATCATTCATTTGCTCCCTCAACAGATGTTCTAGAGAATCCACTGCAAGCCAAGTATTGTTGGGAGAATTAAATGAACTTTTGTGTGCCAGTTAGCATGGACGGAGTATACATAATAAGCCCTCTTTGGGACAGTTATTATATAAAGTTTGCTAAGAAGTTGTTGACTGTCTCACCCACACCCAGGCCTCAAGGTTGGGCTCTTTGACCTGAGTGTGAACTATCACCTGGGCCCAGCTGATGGAATGAAGTAAAGCCAGCTCAGCTCGGCTGGGAACTATTTCTCATAGGCACCTCCTCTTGCCCTGGCCTCAGATAATTGGCCCAATACATCTTGGCATCTGAAATTTACATACGGTGCAGGGAGTGATGGATGGCTCTGGCAACCCAGACTGTCTCTCAGCGCTGCTCAGTTATCCATCTCAGTGGGCTGCAGAACCATCCATCTTGTCTTGTCTCCTTGCTCGTGGCAGGCTAGCATGTGCCCTCCATCCCAGGTCATCTCTCCAGCTCCCTTCCAGAGCCAGCCTCTGAGGCCCTTCTGAAGGCAACACTTACATCAAGCCCCACAGCGTCCCCCGGAACTCTCCTCCTCAGTGTTTGCCTGGTATTCTGATAGCAAAACCCTGAATGGCTCCATGGACCTGAGATGCAGAAGGGGCCCCACCTTGCTGCTGCCACAAAGGATTTCTCGTGCTTATATCTACTAACAGTCATTCATTCAAAAATGTGCATTGAGTGCCTACAATGCACCTGGCATTCCATTGGAGAGTGTAAACACTGAGGACACTAAGCACTTTACCTACTTACAATCTGGTTCTCAAGGGGTGCTCTTAATAACACTATGGGCATAAATTTTTATCCCCATTTTACAGACACAGAAATTGAGGTTGAGTCATGTGTCAACGCTAGAATCTGGACACAGATCTATGGTCTCCGAACCATGTCATTGTTCCTCAGACAGACCAGATTCTTTCAGAGCTTCTGACACATAGCATTCATTTATTCATTCATTTGACCAACAAACATTTCTAGAGTGCCTACTATGTATCATGAACTGTTCTAGGCACTGAGTATATAATAATAATGGAAGGACCAAAATAAGTAAATAAAGTGTATAGTGTGTTTAATAGTGTTACATATTAAGGAGAAGAAAACTAAAGACAGGAATAGGAAGACCAGTTAGGAGGCTGTTGCAGTTATCCCATTCCCTCTGCCTGGATGTCTGGCTTCTTTGTCTGACACAATCATCCTTCTGGTCCCAGGTCAAATGTTCCCACCTTGGTGGCCCTTTCCCCCAATCACAGGAAATCACCTTGCTCTCTATGTTCCTTTCATACTTTATTTATACTTTTTTTATTATTTTATTGATTTCTTACAGAGAGGAAGGGAGAGGGATAGAGAGTTAGAAACATCGATGAGAGAGAAACATCGATCAGCTGCCTCCTGCACACTCCCTACTGAAGATGTGCCCGCAACCAAGGTACATGCCCTTGACTGGAATCGAACCTGGGACCCTTGAGTCCGCAGGCCAACGCTCTGTCCACTGAGCCAAACCAGTTAGGGAGTATTTATACTTTTATATCATGCTTAGGCACACAGTATTAAGGTTGACTCATCTGTCTTCTCCACTGCACTGTGAACTACTCAAAGACAAGGACTGAGTTGGTTGATTTCCATATACCAATGCCTAGCACTGTCCTGGCACAGAATTTGGGCTCAGTAATTAGTTGGATACATGATTGGATGGGGATGGATGGATGAATGGATGGATGGATGACTGATTGATGACTAGTAGAGTGATTGGATAGAGGATGTTGGGTGATCAGTTGGATGAGTAGATGAATGGATGATTAGTTGGAAAATAATGCTCTGTTAAATAAATGGATGACTGGTTGGATAGATAGATGGATGATTGGATGAGTAGATAAATAAATGGTTGGTTAGGTGATTGGGTAGAGGTCAAAGAACTTCCAGCCTGGGCAGCTCCTTAGTGGGTACTGGCAGCCCCTGCTCAAGTTGGGAACTACACAGTGATTTAATTAGAAGAGGTGGGTAAAACTCTACCTCTCTCCCTTGCCCCATCAGTTTCCATACCCATCTCAAATATAGGAGATATATTAGGGTTTCACACTCCTCCAAGCCTGCATTGGAGTTAATGTCTCAACATGATGGCTTTTTCCCCCTTTTACCAGAATTATTTATGCCCTAACTTGTCTACTTTGATTTGTGAACTCCAAGAACATATAGCAGTATCTGATTCATCATTGCCATCTCTTTTATCTAATATCTAACATACCAAAGATGTGCCAGATGGATGGATGATGAATGGAGGATGGATGGATGGATGGATGGGTAGATGGGTGGCTAAGGGCCTAACATCTCTGGTTGCATCTCCCAAGTTGTTTTCTATAAACAATTTCTGTGTAAGATTTCACTTGAAGAAAAGGTTCTAGGGATTTAAAAAAAAATCTGAGGGCAAATATCAGAAAGGGTTATTAACAGGGTCATGAAGGAGATACCCAGGCTTAGAAGGGAGGTTCTAGGAAGTCTTCCTGGAAGAGGGGCCATTTAACCACAACAAAAGGATGACTAAGATCAGCTGCAAATACAGAATGAGATCATCTGGATTGAGGGGTGAAGTCTGTGGAGCCATGAAGAAGGGAGACCTCGGTGCATTTGGATTTCTCTACAAGGAATTCAATCTGGTTGGGAAGGAGAAAATGGGAGGGGCTAGCAGGGATCCAGTGATGCCTAAATCAGAAGTGTGAAAATTGTCCTAGGGTAGTGAAGAGCCATAAGTGGTTTTTGAGCAGGGAAGGGACATAATGAGGAAGACTTTATTTTCCTTCATGAATCTCTTAAAAGCATGGAAACACCTGAATTCCTCACTTCCATAACCCTGGTTCCTAACAATTTCTGCATTTTTTTTGAAAGGCCTTTTCTCAGAGTTGACATTAGGGGGATGTGTCTGAGTATGAGTCTTCAGAGCTGAGCAGAGTGGGGGAACTGACATGAACATGCACAACTCAGATTGTGTCTTATGTGTGTCTCCCCTATAAGAACAGTGTCTAGCTCAAAACTTTGTACATAGTTGACATTTGGGGATTGGCTGTTAAATTTCTTTCAAAACTAAGTATTCTGGTGAGATTCCCAATCCTTCCTGGTTGAACTAAGATTGTTTAACTTGCCTCCCCATAGGTAACTAACAGTTTTCCTTCCCCACCCAAAACCCACCCTCCCCTCTTAGGAAATCCAACCTCTTAATCAGCTCTGTGGCAGGGGCAGTAGCCTAAGTTGTCCCTGTTTCCTCATCTTTGAAGTGGGAGAATTGGATTGTACTAGTGTTTGCTAGAGTGTGGAGCATGCACCCGCTGATGGGACATGAGATGATCATTAGCAGTAACTATACCTGGCTTTAGAAAGGATTGACTCATGTCAGGAGGAGCAGTTGGTTATCCATCCTCAGTGCCCTTGCATTATTTCTCATTCTGACAATAGAATAAGAATTACCTTTAAGCAGTACTCACTAGAAGGGGGCATGAGGGAGCCTTCTGAGGTGCTAGGAATGTGAACATTCTATACCTTAATCTGGGCAGTGGTTACAAGGGTGTAAAAATTCTACCTTAAAATTGAACTTAAAGTTATGCATGTCTCATTCAAAAAGAAATAGGAGTCGATTGAAGATGTAAATATTAAGTAAATAGAAATTCATGTTGAATATCAGTATGGTAAAATTCATGCAGCAGGAGAGGTATGTGTGGTTGAAGTTTGGACAGTGATGGTCCAGACAACTCAGGGGTTTCTTCTTGCTCAGACGTTCTGAGACTCTAAGCCCCAAGGTTGCCCAGCACCCTGATGATGGCAGATCCTAGAGAGTGAGGGGTATTGTTTGGGCAGTGGGCACTTACAGTGGGCTAGCAACACAGCTGTTTAGCTGCTCCTGGTCCTGGGTGCAGCGCAATCCCAGCTTCCTTTCTCTCTGCACATTGGCTGGAGCCTCAGCTGCATCTATCATCTGCTTCAAGCTCATTAAAATTATTTCTTTTTAGTTGCAAATGGGCTGTTTATGATGATCATTATTTGAATGGTCTGCGCCGGGCTCCGGGCTGTCTGTCTGCTGCTGATGGCCTGTTAATCAGATGAGTCTCCACCCTGCCTGGGCCTGGCCCAAAAGTCTAGGGCTGTGTTAATCATGGCTCC